>NW_027554430.1:0-337576 GCF_053574225.1 Canis aureus
CTCACCCTCAGTCCCTCACAGTTCCACACTGCCTGCAGAGTGAGTTTCCCACGTCTTCACCAGAGACTTTTGCCAGAGGCTTCTGAGACGCAAGTTAACAATGCACACCTGGACGGTATCTCCAGGTGCAGTAGAGTGGTAATCTGGGAACCTCCTTACTCAGAATACTGCTACCTTCACACTGTCATAAGAATGCAGCTAGTTGAGAGCTGGCTTCTAGGCATGCTTCCCTGTGAGAGCTGAGGACAGGGCAGAACCCTCCCGCATCCTGCCTGACTGTAGAAGTACCTGCTAACCTCCTTATGTTAGTGGCTGGGATGGGTTGCGGGAAAAGCATGTGTAAGCATTGGGCCTGAACTCCCGTGTATCTGAGTTGAATACAGCGATTTCCAACATCCTTCTTCAATAGGAGTGTAGCTAGGTTCCAAATCCCATGTCCGAGTGGGTAGCAGACATCTGCCTCCCATGCATACACACTTCTGAGAGTTGAGCTTATGGCCTGTAACCTTACATCCTGCCTGCCGCTACCTTTCGCTTCCAAAAGGCCTAGGCTCGCTGCTTGACGCAAGTGTTGGGAGAGGTAACTGGAATCTCCCGGCACACAAGACGAGTGCCTCCAAGCTCAATCAAGCGATTTCCTAGTAATTCCTGGGGTAGACTGGTGCTACATACTAAGTTCCATACGTGAGTAGGTAGTTGAACGCCTTGCCCAAAAACATCTTACTTCTGAGTTGAGCTCACCCTCAGTCCCTCACAGTTCCACACTGCCTGCAGAGTGAGTTTCGCACGTCTTCACCAGAGACGTTTGCCAGAGGCTTCTGAGACGCAAGTTAACAATGCAGACCTGGAGGGTATCTCCAGGTGCAGTAGAGTGGTAACCTGGGAACCTCCTGTCTCAGAATACTGCTACCTTCACCCTACCATAAGAATGCAGCTAGTTGACAGCTGGCTTCAAGGCCTGCTTCCCTGTGAGAGCTAAGGACAGGGCACAACCCTCCCGCATCCTGCTTGACTGTAGAAGGAGCTGCTAACGTCCTCATGTTAGTGGCAGGGAAACGTTGTGAGAAAAGCTTGTGGAATCGTTGTGCCTGAACCCACGTGTATCTGAGTTGAATACAGCGATTTCCAAAGTCCTTCTTCATCAGAGTGTAGCTAGGTTCCCACTCGCATGTCCGAGTGGGTAGCAGACATCTGCCTCCCATGTATACACACTTCTGAGAGTTGAGCTTATGGCCTGTAAGCCTACCTCCTGCCTGCAGCTACCTTTCGCTTCCAAAAGGCCTAGGCTCGCTGCTTCACTGAAGTGTTGGGAGAGGTAACTGAAATCTCCCGGCACACAAGACTAGTGCCACCAAGCTCAATCCAGCGATTTCCCAGTAATTCCTGGGGTAGACTGGTGCTACATACTAAGTTCCATATGTGAGAAGGTAGCTGAACGCCTTGTCCAAAATCATCTTACTGCTGAGAGTTGAGCTCACCCTCAGTCCCTCACAGTTCCACACTGCCTGCAGAGTGAGTTTCCCACGTCTTCACCAGAGACTTTTGCCAGAGGCTTCTGAGACGCAAGTTAACAATGCACACCTGGACGGTATCTCCAGGTGCAGTAGAGTGGTAATCTGGGAACCTCCTTACTCAGAATACTGCTACCTTCACACTGTCATAAGAATGCAGCTATTTGAGAGCTGGCTTCTAGGCATGCTTCCCTGTGAGAGCTGAGGACAGGGCAGAACCCTCCCGCATCCTGCCTGACTGTAGACGTACCTGCTAACCTCCTTATGTTAGTGGCTGTGATGGGTTGCGGGAAAAGCATGTGTAAGCATTGGGCCTGAACTCCCGTGTATCTGAGTTGAATACAGCGATTTCCAACATCCTTCTTCAATAGGAGTGTAGCTAGGTTCCAACTCCCATTACCGAGTGGGTAGCAGACATCTGCCTCCCATGCATACACACTTCTGAGAGTTGAGCTTATGGCCTGTAACCCTACATCCTGCCTGCCGCTACCTTTCGCTTCCAAAAGGCCTAGGCTCGCTGCTTGACGCAAGTGTTGGGAGAGGTAACTGGAATCTCCCGGCACACAAGACGAGTGCCTCCAAGCTCAATCAAGCGATTTCCTAGTAATTCCTGGGGTAGACTGGTGCTACATACTAAGTTCCATACGTGAGTAGGTAGTTGAACGCCTTGCCCAAAAACATCTTACTTCTCAGAGTTGAGCTCACCCTCAGTCCCTCACAGTTCCACACTGCCTGCAGAGTGAGTTTCGCACGTCTTCACCAGAGACGTTTGCCAGAGGCTTCTGAGACGCAAGTTAACAATGCAGACCTGGAGGGTATCTCCAGGTCCAGTAGAGTGGTAACCTGGGAACCTCCTGTCTCAGAATACTGCTACCTTCACCCTGCCATAAGAATGCAGCTAGTTGACAGCTGGCTTCAAGGCCTGCTTCCCTGTGAGAGCTAAGGACAGGGCACAACCCTCCGGCATCCTGCTTGACTGTAGAAGGAGCTGCTAACGTCCTCATGTTAGAGGCAGGGAAACGTTGTGAGAAAAGCATGTGGAATCGTTGTGCCTGAACCCACGTGTATCTGAGTTGAATACAGCGATTTCCAACATCCTTCTTCAATAGGAGTGTAGCTAGGTTCCCACTCGCATGTCCGAGTGGGTAGCAGACATCTGCCTCCCATGTATACACACTTCTGAGAGTTGAGCTTATGGCCTGTAAGCCTACCTCCTGCCTGCAGCTATCTTTCGCTTCCAAAAGGCCTAGGCTCGCTGCTTCACCGGTGTTGGGAGAGGTAACTGGAATCTCCCGGCACACAAGACTAGTGCCTCCAAGCTCAATCCAGCGATTTCCCAGTAATTCCTGGGGTAGACTGGTTCTACATACTAAGTTCCATATGTGAGAAGGTAGCTGAACGCCTTGTCCAAAATCATCTTACTGCTGAGAGTTGAGCTCACCCTCAGTCCCTCACAGTTCCACACTGCCTGCAGAGTGAGTTTCCCACGTCTTCACCAGAGACTTTTGCCAGAGGCTTCTGACACGCAAGTTAACAATGCACACCTGGACGGTATCTCCAGGTGCAGTAGAGTGGTAATCTGGGAACCTCCTTACTCAGAATACTGCTACCTTCACACTGTCATAAGAATGCAGCTAGTTGAGAGCTGGCTTCTAGGCAAGCTTCCCTGTGAGAGCTGAGGACAGGGCAGAACCCTCCCGCATCCTGCCTGACTGTAGACGTACCTGCTAACCTCCTTATGTTAGTGGCTGTGATGGGTTGCGGGAAAAGCATGTGTAAGCATTGGGCCTGAACTCCCGTGTATCTGAGTTGAATAGAGCGATTTCCAACATCCTTCTTCAATAGGAGTGTAGCTAGGTTCCAACTCCCATGTCCGAGTGGGTAGCAGACATCTGCCTCCCATGCATACACACTTCTGAGAGTTGAGCTTATGGCCTGTAACCCTACATCCTGCCTGCCGCTACCTTTCGCTTCCAAAAGGCCTAGGCTCGCTGCTTGACGCAAGTGTTGGGAGAGGTAACTGGAATCTCCCGGCACACAAGACGAGTGCCTCCAAGCTCAATCAAGCGATTTCCTAGTAATTCCTGGGGTAGACTGGTGCTACATACTAAGTTCCATACGTGAGTAGG
Organism: Canis aureus; assembly: GCF_053574225.1. Taxonomy (NCBI): domain Eukaryota; kingdom Metazoa; phylum Chordata; class Mammalia; order Carnivora; family Canidae; genus Canis; species Canis aureus. The sequence continues at coordinate 3,641 of NW_027554430.1, forward strand.
TAGTTGAACGCCTTGTCCAAAAACATCTTACTTCTCAGAGTTGAGCTCACCCTCAGTCCCTCAGAGTTCCACACTGCCTGCAGAGTGAGTTTCGCACGTCTTCACCAGAGACGTTTGCCAGAGGCTTCTGACACGCAAGTTAACAATGCAGACCTGGAGGGTATCTCCAGGTCCAGTAGAGTGGTAACCTGGGAACCTCCTGTCTCAGAATACTGCTACCTTCACCCTACCATAAGAATGCAGCTAGTTGACAGCTGGCTTCAAGGCCTGCTTCCCTGTGAGAGCTAAGGACAGGGCACAACCCTCCCGCATCCTGCTTGACTGTAGAAGGAGCTGCTAACGTCCTCATGTTAGTGGCAGGGAAACGTTGTGAGAAAAGCTTGTGGAATCGTTGTGCCTGAACCCACGTGTATCTGAGTTGAATACAGCGATTTCCAAAGTCCTTCTTCATCAGAGTGTAGCTAGGTTCCCACTCGCATGTCCGAGTGGGTAGCAGACATCTGCCTCCCATGTATACACACTTCTGAGAGTTGAGCTTATGGCCTGTAAGCCTACCTCCTGCCTGCAGCTACCTTTCGCTTCCAAAAGGCCTAGGCTCGCTGCTTCACCGAAGTGTTGGGAGAGGTAACTGGAATCTCCCGGCACACAAGACTAGTGCCACCAAGCTCAATCCAGCGATTTCCCAGTAATTCCTGGGGTAGACTGGTGCTACATACTAAGTTCCATATGTGAGAAGGTAGCTGAACGCCTTGTCCAAAATCATCTTACTGCTGAGAGTTGAGCTCACCCTCAGTCCCTCACAGTTCCACACTGCCTGCAGAGTGAGTTTCCCACGTCTTCACCAGAGACTTTTGCCAGAGGCTTCTGAGACGCAAGTTAACAATGCACACCTGGACGGTATCTCCAGGTGCAGTAGAGTGGTAATCTGGGAACCTCCTTACTCAGAATACTGCTACCTTCACACTGTCATAAGAATGCAGCTAGTTGAGAGCTGGCTTCTAGGCATGCTTCCCTGTGAGAGCTGAGGACAGGGCAGAACCCTCCCGCATCCTGCCTGACTGTAGACGTACCTGCTAACCTCCTTATGTTAGTGGCTGGGATGGGTTGCGGGAAAAGCATGTGTAAGCATTGGGCCTGAACTCCCGTGTATCTGAGTTGAATACAGCGATTTCCAACATCCTTCTTCAATAGGAGTGTAGCTAGGTTCCAAATCCCATGTCCGAGTGGGTAGCAGACATCTGCCTCCCATGCATACACACTTCTGAGAGTTGAGCTTATGGCCTGTAACCCTACATCCTGCCTGCCGCTACCTTTCGCTTCCAAAAGGCCTAGGCTCGCTGCTTGACGCAAGTGTTGGGAGAGGTAACTGGAATCTCCCGGCACACAAGACGAGTGCCTCCAAGCTCAATCAAGCGATTTCCTAGTAATTCCTGGGGTAGACTGGTGCTACATACTAAGTTCCATACGTGAGTAGGTAGTTGAACGCCTTGCCCAAAAACATCTTACTTCTGAGAGTTGAGCTCACCCTCAGTCCCTCACAGTTCCACACTGCCTGCAGAGTGAGTTTCGCACGTCTTCACCAGAGACGTTTGCCAGAGGCTTCTGAGACGCAAGTTAACAATGCAGACCTGGAGGGTATCTCCAGGTGCAGTAGAGTGGTAACCTGGGAACCTCCTGTCTCAGAATACTGCTACCTTCACCCTACCATAAGAATGCAGCTAGTTGACAGCTGGCTTCAAGGCCTGCTTCCCTGTGAGAGCTAAGGACAGGGCACAACCCTCCCGCATCCTGCTTGACTGTAGAAGGAGCTGCTAACGTCCTCATGTTAGTGGCAGGGAAACGTTGTGAGAAAAGCTTGTGGAATCGTTGTGCCTGAACCCACGTGTATCTGAGTTGAATACAGCGATTTCCAAAGTCCTTCTTCATCAGAGTGTAGCTAGGTTCCCACTCGCATGTCCGAGTGGGTAGCAGACATCTGCCTCCCATGTATACACACTTCTGAGAGTTGAGCTTATGGCCTGTAAGCCTACCTCCTGCCTGCAGCTACCTTTCGCTTCCAAAAGGCCTAGGCTCGCTGCTTGACGCAAGTGTTGGGAGAGGTAACTGGAATCTCCCGGCACACAAGACGAGTGCCTCCAAGCTCAATCAAGCGATTTCCTAGTAATTCCTGGGGTAGACTGGTGCTACATACTAAGTTCCATACGTGAGTATGTAGTTGAACGCCTTGTCCAAAAACATCTTACTTCTCAGAGTTGAGCTCACCCTCAGTCCCTCAGAGTTCCACACTTCCTGCAGAGTGAGTTTCGCACGTCTTCACCAGAGACGTTTGCCAGAGGCTTCTGACACGCAAGTTAACAATGCAGACCTGGAGGGTATCTCCAGGTCCAGTAGAGTGGTAACCTGGGAACCTCCTGTCTCAGAATACTGCTACCTTCACCCTACCATAAGAATGCAGCTAGTTGACAGCTGGCTTCAAGGCCTGCTTCCCTGTGAGAGCTAAGGACAGGGCACAACCCTCCCGCATCCTGCTTGACTGTAGAAGGAGCTGCTAACGTCCTCATGTTAGTGGCAGGGAAACGTTGTGCGAAAAGCATGTGGAATCGTTGTGCCTGAACCCACGTGTATCTGAGTTGAATACAGCGATTTCCAAAGTCCTTCTTCATCAGAGTGTAGCTAGGTTCCCACTCGCATGTCTGAGTGGGTAGCAGACATCTGCCTCCCATGTATACACACTTCTGAGAGTTGAGCTTATGGCCTGTAAGCCTACCTCCTGCCTGCAGCTACCTTTCGCTTCCAAAAGGCCTAGGCTCGCTGCTTCACTGAAGTGTTGGGAGAGGTAACTGAAATCTCCCGGCACACAAGACTAGTGCCACCAAGCTCAATCCAGCGATTTCCCAGTAATTCCTGGGGTAGACTGGTGCTACATACTAAGTTCCATATGTGAGAAGGTAGCTGAACGCCTTGTCCAAAATCATCTTACTGCTGAGAGTTGAGCTCACCCTCAGTCCCTCACAGTTCCACACTGCCTGCAGAGTGAGTTTCCCACGTCTTCACCAGAGACTTTTGCCAGAGGCTTCTGAGACGCAAGTTAACAATGCACACCTGGACGGTATCTCCAGGTGCAGTAGAGTGGTAATCTGGGAACCTCCTTACTCAGAATACTGCTACCTTCACACTGTCATAAGAATGCAGCTAGTTGAGAGCTGGCTTCTAGGCATGCTTCCCTGTGAGAGCTGAGGACAGGGCAGAACCCTCCCGCATCCTGCCTGACTGTAGACGTACCTGCTAACCTCCTTATGTTAGTGGCTGTGATGGGTTGCGGGAAAAGCATGTGTAAGCATTGGGCCTGAACTCCCGTGTATCTGAGTTGAATAGAGCGATTTCCAACATCCTTCTTCAATAGGAGTGTAGCTAGGTTCCAACTCCCATGTCCGAGTGGGTAGCAGACATCTGCCTCCCATGCATACACACTTCTGAGAGTTGAGCTTATGGCCTGAAACCCTACATCTTGCCTGCCGCTACCTTTCGCTTCCAAAAGGCCTAGGCTCGCTGCTTGACGCAAGTGTTGGGAGAGGTAACTGGAATCTCCCGGCACACAAGACGAGTGCCTCCAAGCTCAATCAAGCGATTTCCTAGTAATTCCTGGGGTAGACTGGTGCTACATACTAAGTTCCATACGTGAGTAGGTAGTTGAACGCCTTGCCCAAAAACATCTTACTTCTGAGAGTTGAGCTCACCCTCAGTCCCTCACAGTTCCACACTGCCTGCAGAGTGAGTTTCGCACGTCTTCACCAGAGACGTTTGCCAGAGGCTTCTGAGACGCAAGTTAACAATGCAGACCTGGAGGGTATCTCCAGGTGCAGTAGAGTGGTAACCTGGGAACCTCCTGTCTCAGAATACTGCTACCTTCACCCTACCATAAGAATGCAGCTAGTTGACAGCTGGCTTCAAGGCCTGCTTCCCTGTGAGAGCTAAGGACAGGGCACAACCCTCCCGCATCCTGCTTGACTGTAGAAGGAGCTGCTAACGTCCTCATGTTAGTGGCAGGGAAACGTTGTGAGAAAAGCTTGTGGAATCGTTGTGCCTGAACCCACGTGTATCTGAGTTGAATACAGCGATTTCCAAAGTCCTTCTTCATCAGAGTGTAGCTAGGTTCCCACTCGCATGTCCGAGTGGGTAGCAGACATCTGCCTCCCATGTATACACACTTCTGAGAGTTGAGCTTATGGCCTGTAAGCCTACCTCCTGCCTGCAGCTACCTTTCGCTTCCAAAAGGCCTAGGCTCGCTGCTTGACGCAAGTGTTGGGAGAGGTAACTGGAATCTCCCGGCACACAAGACGAGTGCCTCCAAGCTCAATCAAGCGATTTCCTAGTAATTCCTGGGGTAGACTGGTGCTACATACTAAGTTCCATACGTGAGTATGTAGTTGAACGCCTTGTCCAAAAACATCTTACTTCTCAGAGTTGAGCTCACCCTCAGTCCCTCAGAGTTCCACACTTCCTGCAGAGTGAGTTTCGCACGTCTTCACCAGAGACGTTTGCCAGAGGCTTCTGACACGCAAGTTAACAATGCAGACCTGGAGGGTATCTCCAGGTCCAGTAGAGTGGTAACCTGGGAACCTCCTGTCTCAGAATACTGCTACCTTCACCCTACCATAAGAATGCAGCTAGTTGACAGCTGGCTTCAAGGCCTGCTTCCCTGTGAGAGCTAAGGACAGGGCACAACCCTCCCGCATCCTGCTTGACTGTAGAAGGAGCTGCTAACGTCCTCATGTTAGTGGCAGGGAAACGTTGTGCGAAAAGCATGTGGAATCGTTGTGCCTGAACCCACGTGTATCTGAGTTGAATACAGCGATTTCCAAAGTCCTTCTTCATCAGAGTGTAGCTAGGTTCCCACTCGCATGTCTGAGTGGGTAGCAGACATCTGCCTCCCATGTATACACACTTCTGAGAGTTGAGCTTATGGCCTGTAAGCCTACCTCCTGCCTGCAGCTACCTTTCGCTTCCAAAAGGCCTAGGCTCGCTGCTTCACTGAAGTGTTGGGAGAGGTAACTGAAATCTCCCGGCACACAAGACTAGTGCCACCAAGCTCAATCCAGCGATTTCCCAGTAATTCCTGGGGTAGACTGGTGCTACATACTAAGTTCCATATGTGAGAAGGTAGCTGAACGCCTTGTCCAAAATCATCTTACTGCTGAGAGTTGAGCTCACCCTCAGTCCCTCACAGTTCCACACTGCCTGCAGAGTGAGTTTCCCACGTCTTCACCAGAGACTTTTGCCAGAGGCTTCTGAGACGCAAGTTAACAATGCACACCTGGACGGTATCTCCAGGTGCAGTAGAGTGGTAATCTGGGAACCTCCTTACTCAGAATACTGCTACCTTCACACTGTCATAAGAATGCAGCTAGTTGAGAGCTGGCTTCTAGGCATGCTTCCCTGTGAGAGCTGAGGACAGGGCAGAACCCTCCCGCATCCTGCCTGACTGTAGACGTACCTGCTAACCTCCTTATGTTAGTGGCTGGGATGGGTTGCGGGAAAAGCATGTGTAAGCATTGGGCCTGAACTCCCGTGTATCTGAGTTGAATACAGCGATTTCCAACATCCTTCTTCAATAGGAGTGTAGCTAGGTTCCAACTCCCATGTCCGAGTGGGTAGCAGACATCTGCCTCCCATGCATACACACTTCTGAGAGTTGAGCTTATGGCCTGTAACCCTACATCCTGCCTGCCGCTACCTTTCGCTTCCAAAAGGCCTAGGCTCGCTGCTTGACGCAAGTGTTGGGAGAGGTAACTGGAATCTCCCGGCACACAAGACGAGTGCCTCCAAGCTCAATCAAGCGATTTCCTAGTAATTCCTGGGGTAGACTGGTGCTACATACTAAGTTCCATACGTGAGTAGGTAGTTGAACGCCTTGCCCAAAAACATCTTACTTCTCAGAGTTGAGCTCACCCTCAGTCCCTCACAGTTCCACACTGCCTGCAGAGTGAGTTTCGCACGTCTTCACCAGAGACGTTTGCCAGAGGCTTCTGAGACGCAAGTTAACAATGCAGACCTGGAGGGTATCTCCAGGTCCAGTAGAGTGGTAACCTGGGAACCTCCTGTCTCAGAATACTGCTACCTTCACCCTGCCATAAGAATGCAGCTAGTTGACAGCTGGCTTCAAGGCCTGCTTCCCTGTGAGAGCTAAGGACAGGGCACAACCCTCCGGCATCCTGCTTGACTGTAGAAGGAGCTGCTAACGTCCTCATGTTAGAGGCAGGGAAACGTTGTGAGAAAAGCATGTGGAATCGTTGTGCCTGAACCCACGTGTATCTGAGTTGAATACAGCGATTTCCAACATCCTTCTTCAATAGGAGTGTAGCTAGGTTCCCACTCGCATGTCCGAGTGGGTAGCAGACATCTGCCTCCCATGTATACACACTTCTGAGAGTTGAGCTTATGGCCTGTAAGCCTACCTCCTGCCTGCAGCTATCTTTCGCTTCCAAAAGGCCTAGGCTCGCTGCTTCACCGGTGTTGGGAGAGGTAACTGGAATCTCCCGGCACACAAGACTAGTGCCTCCAAGCTCAATCCAGCGATTTCCCAGTAATTCCTGGGGTAGACTGGTTCTACATACTAAGTTCCATATGTGAGAAGGTAGCTGAACGCCTTGTCCAAAATCATCTTACTGCTGAGAGTTGAGCTCACCCTCAGTCCCTCACAGTTCCACACTGCCTGCAGAGTGAGTTTCCCACGTCTTCACCAGAGACTTTTGCCAGAGGCTTCTGACACGCAAGTTAACAATGCACACCTGGACGGTATCTCCAGGTGCAGTAGAGTGGTAATCTGGGAACCTCCTTACTCAGAATACTGCTACCTTCACACTGTCATAAGAATGCAGCTAGTTGAGAGCTGGCTTCTAGGCAAGCTTCCCTGTGAGAGCTGAGGACAGGGCAGAACCCTCCCGCATCCTGCCTGACTGTAGACGTACCTGCTAACCTCCTTATGTTAGTGGCTGTGATGGGTTGCGGGAAAAGCATGTGTAAGCATTGGGCCTGAACTCCCGTGTATCTGAGTTGAATAGAGCGATTTCCAACATCCTTCTTCAATAGGAGTGTAGCTAGGTTCCAACTCCCATGTCCGAGTGGGTAGCAGACATCTGCCTCCCATGCATACACACTTCTGAGAGTTGAGCTTATGGCCTGTAACCCTACATCCTGCCTGCCGCTACCTTTCGCTTCCAAAAGGCCTAGGCTCGCTGCTTGACGCAAGTGTTGGGAGAGGTAACTGGAATCTCCCGGCACACAAGACGAGTGCCTCCAAGCTCAATCAAGCGATTTCCTAGTAATTCCTGGGGTAGACTGGTGCTACATACTAAGTTCCATACGTGAGTAGGTAGTTGAACGCCTTGTCCAAAAACATCTTACTTCTCAGAGTTGAGCTCACCCTCAGTCCCTCAGAGTTCCACACTGCCTGCAGAGTGAGTTTCGCACGTCTTCACCAGAGACGTTTGCCAGAGGCTTCTGACACGCAAGTTAACAATGCAGACCTGGAGGGTATCTCCAGGTCCAGTAGAGTGGTAACCTGGGAACCTCCTGTCTCAGAATACTGCTACCTTCACCCTACCATAAGAATGCAGCTAGTTGACAGCTGGCTTCAAGGCCTGCTTCCCTGTGAGAGCTAAGGACAGGGCACAACCCTCCCGCATCCTGCATGACTGTAGAAGGAGCTGCTAACGTCCTCATGTTAGTGGCAGGGAAACGTTGTGAGAAAAGCTTGTGGAATCGTTGTGCCTGAACCCACGTGTATCTGAGTTGAATACAGCGATTTCCAAAGTCCTTCTTCATCAGAGTGTAGCTAGGTTCCCACTCGCATGTCCGAGTGGGTAGCAGACATCTGCCTCCCATGTATACACACTTCTGAGAGTTGAGCTTATGGCCTGTAAGCCTACCTCCTGCCTGCAGCTACCTTTCGCTTCCAAAAGGCCTAGGCTCGCTGCTTCACCGAAGTGTTGGGAGAGGTAACTGGAATCTCTCGGCACACAAGACTAGTGCCACCAAGCTCAATCCAGCGATTTCCCAGTAATTCCTGGGGTAGACTGGTGCTACATACTAAGTTCCATATGTGAGAAGGTAGCTGAACGCCTTGTCCAAAATCATCTTACTGCTGAGAGTTGAGCTCACCCTCAGTCCCTCACAGTTCCACACTGCCTGCAGAGTGAGTTTCCCACGTCTTCACCAGAGACTTTTGCCAGAGGCTTCTGAGACGCAAGTTAACAATGCACACCTGGACGGTATCTCCAGGTGCAGTAGAGTGGTAATCTGGGAACCTCCTTACTCAGAATACTGCTACCTTCACACTGTCATAAGAATGCAGCTAGTTGAGAGCTGGCTTCTAGGCATGCTTCCCTGTGAGAGCTGAGGACAGGGCAGAACCCTCCCGCATCCTGCCTGACTGTAGACGTACCTGCTAACCTCCTTATGTTAGTGGCTGGGATGGGTTGCGGGAAAAGCATGTGTAAGCATTGGGCCTGAACTCCCGTGTATCTGAGTTGAATACAGCGATTTCCAACATCCTTCTTCAATAGGAGTGTAGCTAGGTTCCAAATCCCATGTCCGAGTGGGTAGCAGACATCTGCCTCCCATGCATACACACTTCTGAGAGTTGAGCTTATGGCCTGTAACCCTACATCCTGCCTGCCGCTACCTTTCGCTTCCAAAAGGCCTAGGCTCGCTGCTTGACGCAAGTGTTGGGAGAGGTAACTGGAATCTCCCGGCACACAAGACGAGTGCCTCCAAGCTCAATCAAGCGATTTCCTAGTAATTCCTGGGGTAGACTGGTGCTACATACTAAGTTCCATACGTGAGTAGGTAGTTGAACGCCTTGCCCAAAAACATCTTACTTCTGAGAGTTGAGCTCACCCTCAGTCCCTCACAGTTCCACACTGCCTGCAGAGTGAGTTTCGCACGTCTTCACCAGAGACGTTTGCCAGAGGCTTCTGAGACGCAAGTTAACAATGCAGACCTGGAGGGTATCTCCAGGTGCAGTAGAGTGGTAACCTGGGAACCTCCTGTCTCAGAATACTGCTACCTTCACCCTACCATAAGAATGCAGCTAGTTGACAGCTGGCTTCAAGGCCTGCTTCCCTGTGAGAGCTAAGGACAGGGCACAACCCTCCCGCATCCTGCTTGACTGTAGAAGGAGCTGCTAACGTCCTCATGTTAGTGGCAGGGAAACGTTGTGAGAAAAGCTTGTGGAATCGTTGTGCCTGAACCCACGTGTATCTGAGTTGAATACAGCGATTTCCAAAGTCCTTCTTCATCAGAGTGTAGCTAGGTTCCCACTCGCATGTCCGAGTGGGTAGCAGACATCTGCCTCCCATGTATACACACTTCTGAGAGTTGAGCTTATGGCCTGTAAGCCTACCTCCTGCCTGCAGCTACCTTTCGCTTCCAAAAGGCCTAGGCTCGCTGCTTGACGCAAGTGTTGGGAGAGGTAACTGGAATCTCCCGGCACACAAGACGAGTGCCTCCAAGCTCAATCAAGCGATTTCCTAGTAATTCCTGGGGTAGACTGGTGCTACATACTAAGTTCCATACGTGAGTATGTAGTTGAACGCCTTGTCCAAAAACATCTTACTTCTCAGAGTTGAGCTCACCCTCAGTCCCTCAGAGTTCCACACTTCCTGCAGAGTGAGTTTCGCACGTCTTCACCAGAGACGTTTGCCAGAGGCTTCTGACACGCAAGTTAACAATGCAGACCTGGAGGGTATCTCCAGGTCCAGTAGAGTGGTAACCTGGGAACCTCCTGTCTCAGAATACTGCTACCTTCACCCTACCATAAGAATGCAGCTAGTTGACAGCTGGCTTCAAGGCCTGCTTCCCTGTGAGAGCTAAGGACAGGGCACAACCCTCCCGCATCCTGCTTGACTGTAGAAGGAGCTGCTAACGTCCTCATGTTAGTGGCAGGGAAACGTTGTGAGAAAAGCATGTGGAATCGTTGTGCCTGAACCCACGTGTATCTGAGTTGAATACAGCGATTTCCAAAGTCCTTCTTCATCAGAGTGTAGCTAGGTTCCCACTCGCATGTCTGAGTGGGTAGCAGACATCTGCCTCCCATGTATACACACTTCTGAGAGTTGAGCTTATGGCCTGTAAGCCTACCTCCTGCCTGCAGCTACCTTTCGCTTCCAAAAGGCCTAGGCTCGCTGCTTCACTGAAGTGTTGGGAGAGGTAACTGAAATCTCCCGGCACACAAGACTAGTGCCACCAAGCTCAATCCAGCGATTTCCCAGTAATTCCTGGGGTAGACTGGTGCTACATACTAAGTTCCATATGTGAGAAGCTAGCTGAACGCCTTGTCCAAAATCATCTTACTGCTGAGAGTTGAGCTCACCCTCAGTCCCTCACAGTTCCACACTGCCTGCAGAGTGAGTTTCCCACGTCTTCACCAGAGACTTTTGCCAGAGGCTTCTGAGACGCAAGTTAACAATGCACACCTGGACGGTATCTCCAGGTGCAGTAGAGTGGTAATCTGGGAACCTCCTTACTCAGAATACTGCTACCTTCACACTGTCATAAGAATGCAGCTAGTTGAGAGCTGGCTTCTAGGCATGCTTCCCTGTGAGAGCTGAGGACAGGGCAGAACCCTCCCGCATCCTGCCTGACTGTAGACGTACCTGCTAACCTCCTTATGTTAGTGGCTGGGATGGGTTGCGGGAAAAGCATGTGTAAGCATTGGGCCTGAACTCCCGTGTATCTGAGTTGAATACAGCGATTTCCAACATCCTTCTTCAATAGGAGTGTAGCTAGGTTCCAACTCCCATGTCCGAGTGGGTAGCAGACATCTGCCTCCCATGCATACACACTTCTGAGAGTTGAGCTTATGGCCTGTAACCCTACATCCTGCCTGCCGCTACCTTTCGCTTCCAAAAGGCCTAGGCTCGCTGCTTGACGCAAGTGTTGGGAGAGGTAACTGGAATCTCCCGGCACACAAGACGAGTGCCTCCAAGCTCAATCAAGCGATTTCCTAGTAATTCCTGGGGTAGACTGGTGCTACATACTAAGTTCCATACGTGAGTAGGTAGTTGAACGCCTTGCCCAAAAACATCTTACTTCTCAGAGTTGAGCTCACCCTCAGTCCCTCACAGTTCCACACTGCCTGCAGAGTGAGTTTCGCACGTCTTCACCAGAGACGTTTGCCAGAGGCTTCTGAGACGCAAGTTAACAATGCAGACCTGGAGGGTATCTCCAGGTCCAGTAGAGTGGTAACCTGGGAACCTCCTGTCTCAGAATACTGCTACCTTCACCCTGCCATAAGAATGCAGCTAGTTGACAGCTGGCTTCAAGGCCTGCTTCCCTGTGAGAGCTAAGGACAGGGCACAACCCTCCCGCATCCTGCTTGACTGTAGAAGGAGCTGCTAACGTCCTCATGTTAGAGGCAGGGAAACGTTGTGAGAAAAGCATGTGGAATCGTTGTGCCTGAACCCACGTGTATCTGAGTTGAATACAGCGATTTCCAACATCCTTCTTCAATAGGAGTGTAGCTAGGTTCCCACTCGCATGTCCGAGTGGGTAGCAGACATCTGCCTCCCATGTATACACTTCTGAGAGTTGAGCTTCTGGCCTGTAAGCCTACCTCCTGCCTGCAGCTATCTTTCGCTTCCAAAAGGCCTAGGCTCGCTGCTTCACCGGTGTTGGGAGAGGTAACTGGAATCTCCCGGCACACAAGACGAGTGCCTCCAAGCTCAATCCAGCGATTTCCCAGTAATTCCTGGGGTAGACTGGTTCTACATACTAAGTTCCATATGTGAGAAGGTAGCTGAACGCCTTGTCCAAAATCATCTTACTGCTGAGAGTTGAGCTCACCCTCAGTCCCTCACAGTTCCACACTGCCTGCAGAGTGAGTTTCCCACGTCTTCACCAGAGACTTTTGCCAGAGGCTTCTGAGACGCAAGTTAACAATGCACACCTGGACGGTATCTCCAGGTGCAGTAGAGTGGTAATCTGGGAACCTCCTTACTCAGAATACTGCTACCTTCACACTGTCATAAGAATGCAGCTAGTTGAGAGCTGGCTTCTAGGCAAGCTTCCCTGTGAGAGCTGAGGACAGGGCAGAACCCTCCCGCATCCTGCCTGACTGTAGACGTACCTGCTAACCTCCTTATGTTAGTGGCTGGGATGGGTTGCGGGAAAAGCATGTGTAAGCATTGGGCCTGAACTCCCGTGTATCTGAGTTGAATACAGCGATTTCCAAAGTCCTTCTTCATCAGAGTGTACCTAGGTTTCCACTCGCATGTCCGAGTGGGTAGCAGACATCTGCCTCCCATGCATACACACTTCTGAGAGTTGAGCTTATGGCCTGTAAGCCTACCTCCTGCCTGCAGCTACCTTTCGCTTCCAAAAGGCCTAGTCTCGCTGCTTCACCAAAGTGTTGGGAGAGGTAACTGGAATCTCCCGGCACACAAGACTAGTGCCTCCAAGCTCAATCCAGCGATTTCCCAGTAATTCCTGGGGTAGACTGGTGCTACATACTAAGTTCCATATGTGAGAAGGTAGCTGAACGCCTTGTCCAAAATCATCTTACTGCTGAGAGTTGAGCTCACCCTCAGTCCCTCACAGTTCCACACTGCCTGCAGAGTGAGTTTCCCACGTCTTCACCAGAGACTTTTGCCAGAGGCTTCTGAGACGCAAGTTAACAATACACACCTGGACGGTATCTCCAGGTGCAGTAGAGTGGTAATCTGGGAACGTCCTTACTCAGAATACTGCTACCTTCACACTGTCATAAGAATGCAGCTAGTTGAGAGCTGGCTTCTAGGCATGCTTCCCTGTGAGAGCTGAGGACAGGGCAGAACCCTCCCGCATCCTGCCTGACTGTAGACGTACCTGCTAACCTCCTTATGTTAGTGGCTGGGATGGGTTGCGGGAAAAGCATGTGTAAGCATTGGGCCTGAACTCCCGTGTATCTGAGTTGAATACAGCGATTTCCAACATCCTTCTTCAATAGGAGTGTAGCTAGGTTCCAACTCCCATGTCCGAGTGGGTAGCAGACATCTGCCTCCTATGCATACACACTTCTGAGAGTTGAGCTTATGGCCTGTAACCCTACATCCTGCCTGCCGCTACCTTTCGCTTCCAAAAGGCCTAGGCTCGCTGCTTGACGCAAGTGTTGGGAGAGGTAACTGGAATCTCCCGGCACACAAGACGAGTGCCTCCAAGCTCAATCAAGCGATTTCCTAGTAATTCCTGGGGTAGACTGGTGCTACATACTAAGTTCCATACGTGAGTAGGTAGTTGAACGCCTTGCCCAAAAACATCTTACTTCTCAGAGTTGAGCTCACCCTCAGTCCCTCACAGTTCCACACTGCCTGCAGAGTGAGTTTCGCACGTCTTCACCAGAGACGTTTGCCAGAGGCTTCTGAGACGCAAGTTAACAATGCAGACCTGGAGGGTATCTCCAGGTCCAGTAGAGTGGTAACCTGGGAACCTCCTGTCTCAGAATACTGCTACCTTCCCCCTGCCATAAGAATGCAGCTAGTTGACAGCTGGCTTCAAGGCCTGCTTCCCTGTGAGAGCTAAGGACAGGGCACAACCCTCCCGCATCCTGCTTGACTGTAGAAGGAGCTGCTAACGTCCTCATGTTAGTGGCAGGGAAACGTTGTGAGAAAAGCATGTGGAATCGTTGTGCCTGAACCCACGTGTATCTGAGTTGAATACAGCGATTTCCAAAGTCCTTCTTCATCAGAGTGTAGCTAGGTTCCCACTCGCATGTCTGAGTGGGTAGCAGACATCTGCCTCCCATGTATACACACTTCTGAGTGTTGAGCTTATGGCCTGTAAGCCTACCTCCTGCCTGCAGCTACCTTTCGCTTCCAAAAGGCCTAGGCTCGCTGCTTCACCGAAGTGTTGTGAGAGGTAACTGGAATCTCCCGGCACACAAGACTAGTGCCTCCAAGCTCAATCCAGCGATTTCCCAGTAATTCCTGGGGTAGACTGGTGCTACATATTAAGTTCCATATGTGAGAAGGTAGCTGAACGCCTTGTCCAAAATCATCTTACTGCTGAGAGTTGAGCTCACCCTCAGTCCCTCACAGTTCCACACTGCCTGCAGAGTGAGTTTCCCACGTCTTCACCAGAGACTTTTGCCAGAGGCTTCTGAGACGCAAGTTAACAATGCACACCTGGACGGTATCTCCAGGTGCAGTAGAGTGGTAATCTGGGAACCTCCTTACTCAGAATACTGCTACCTTCACACTGTCATAAGAATGCAGCTAGTTGAGAGCTGGCTTCTAGGCAAGCTTCCCTGTGAGAGCTGAGGACAGGGCAGAACCCTCCCGCATCCTGCCTGACTGTAGACGTACCTGCTAACCTCCTTATGTTAGTGGCTGGGATGGGTTGCGGGAAAAGCATGTGTAAGCATTGGGCCTGAACTCCCGTGTATCTGAGTTGAATACAGCGATTTCCAACATCCTTCTTCAATAGGAGTGTAGCTAGGTTCCAACTCCCATGTCCGAGTGGGTAGCAGACATCTGCCTCCCATGCATACACACTTCTGAGAGTTGAGCTTATGGCCTGTAACCCTACATCCTGCCTGCCGCTACCTTTCGCTTCCAAAAGGCCTAGGCTCGCTGCTTGACGCAAGTGTTGGGAGAGGTAACTGGAATCTCCCGGCACACAAGACGAGTGCCTCCAAGCTCAATCAAGCGATTTCCTAGTAATTCCTGGGGTAGACTGGTGCTACATACTAAGTTCCATACGTGAGTATGTAGTTGAACGCCTTGTCCAAAAACATCTTACTTCTCAGAGTTGAGCTCACCCTCAGTCCCTCAGAGTTCCACACTTCCTGCAGAGTGAGTTTCGCACGTCTTCACCAGAGACGTTTGCCAGAGGCTTCTGACACGCAAGTTAACAATGCAGACCTGGAGGGTATCTCCAGGTCCAGTAGAGTGGTAACCTGGGAACCTCCTGTCTCAGAATACTGCTACCTTCACCCTACCATAAGAATGCAGCTAGTTGACAGCTGGCTTCAAGGCCTGCTTCCCTGTGAGAGCTAAGGACAGGGCACAACCCTCCCGCATCCTGCTTGACTGTAGAAGGAGCTGCTAACGTCCTCATGTTAGTGGCAGGGAAACGTTGTGAGAAAAGCATGTGGAATCGTTGTGCCTGAACCCACGTGTATCTGAGTTGAATACAGCGATTTCCAAAGTCCTTCTTCATCAGAGTGTAGCTAGGTTCCCACTCGCATGTCTGAGTGGGTAGCAGACATCTGCCTCCCATGTATACACACTTCTGAGAGTTGAGCTTATGGCCTGTAAGCCTACCTCCTGCCTGCAGCTATCTTTCGCTTCCAAAAGGCCTAGGCTCGCTGCTTCACTGAAGTGTTGGGAGAGGTAACTGAAATCTCCCGGCACACAAGACTAGTGCCACCAAGCTCAATCCAGCGATTTCCCAGTAATTCCTGGGGTAGACTGGTGCTACATACTAAGTTCCATATGTGAGAAGGTAGCTGAACGCCTTGTCCAAAATCATCTTACTGCTGAGAGTTGAGCTCACCCTCAGTCCCTCACAGTTCCACACTGCCTGCAGAGTGAGTTTCCCACGTCTTCACCAGAGACTTTTGCCAGAGGCTTCTGAGACGCAAGTTAACAATGCACACCTGGACGGTATCTCCAGGTGCAGTAGAGTGGTAATCTGGGAACCTCCTTACTCAGAATACTGCTACCTTCACACTGTCATAAGAATGCAGCTATTTGAGAGCTGGCTTCTAGGCATGCTTCCCTGTGAGAGCTGAGGACAGGGCAGAACCCTCCCGCATCCTGCCTGACTGTAGACGTACCTGCTAACCTCCTTATGTTAGTGGCTGGGATGGGTTGCGGGAAAAGCATGTGTAAGCATTGGGCCTGAACTCCCGTGTATCTGAGTTGAATACAGCGATTTCCAACATCCTTCTTCAATAGGAGTGTAGCTAGGTTCCAACTCCCATGTCCGAGTGGGTAGCAGACATCTGCCTCCCATGCATACACACTTCTGAGAGTTGAGCTTATGGCCTGTAACCCTACATCCTGCCTGCCGCTACCTTTCGCTTCCAAAAGGCCTAGGCTCGCTGCTTGACGCAAGTGTTGGGAGAGGTAACTGGAATCTCCCGGCACACAAGACGAGTGCCTCCAAGCTCAATCAAGCGATTTCCTAGTAATTCCTGGGGTAGACTGGTGCTACATACTAAGTTCCATACGTGAGTAGGTAGTTGAACGCCTTGCCCAAAAACATCTTACTTCTCAGAGTTGAGCTCACCCTCAGTCCCTCACAGTTCCACACTGCCTGCAGAGTGAGTTTCGCACGTCTTCACCAGAGACGTTTGCCAGAGGCTTCTGAGACGCAAGTTAACAATGCAGACCTGGAGGGTATCTCCAGGTCCAGTAGAGTGGTAACCTGGGAACCTCCTGTCTCAGAATACTGCTACCTTCACCCTGCCATAAGAATGCAGCTAGTTGACAGCTGGCTTCAAGGCCTGCTTCCCTGTGAGAGCTAAGGACAGGGCACAACCCTCCCGCATCCTGCTTGACTGTAGAAGGAGCTGCTAACGTCCTCATGTTAGAGGCAGGGAAACGTTGTGAGAAAAGCATGTGGAATCGTTGTGCCTGAACCCACGTGTATCTGAGTTGAATACAGCGATTTCCAACATCCTTCTTCAATAGGAGTGTAGCTAGGTTCCCACTCGCATGTCCGAGTGGGTAGCAGACATCTGCCTCCCATGTATACACTTCTGAGAGTTGAGCTTCTGGCCTGTAAGCCTACCTCCTGCCTGCAGCTATCTTTCGCTTCCAAAAGGCCTAGGCTCGCTGCTTCACCGGTGTTGGGAGAGGTAACTGGAATCTCCCGGCACACAAGACGAGTGCCTCCAAGCTCAATCCAGCGATTTCCCAGTAATTCCTGGGGTAGACTGGTTCTACATACTAAGTTCCATATGTGAGAAGGTAGCTGAACGCCTTGTCCAAAATCATCTTACTGCTGAGAGTTGAGCTCACCCTCAGTCCCTCACAGTTCCACACTGCCTGCAGAGTGAGTTTCCCACGTCTTCACCAGAGACTTTTGCCAGAGGCTTCTGAGACGCAAGTTAACAATGCACACCTGGACGGTATCTCCAGGTGCAGTAGAGTGGTAATCTGGGAACCTCCTTACTCAGAATACTGCTACCTTCACACTGTCATAAGAATGCAGCTAGTTGAGAGCTGGCTTCTAGGCAAGCTTCCCTGTGAGAGCTGAGGACAGGGCAGAACCCTCCCGCATCCTGCCTGACTGTAGACGTACCTGCTAACCTCCTTATGTTAGTGGCTGGGATGGGTTGCGGGAAAAGCATGTGTAAGCATTGGGCCTGAACTCCCGTGTATCTGAGTTGAATACAGCGATTTCCAACATCCTTCTTCAATAGGAGTGTAGCTAGGTTCCAACTCCCATGTCCGAGTGGGTAGCAGACATCTGCCTCCCATGCATACACACTTCTGAGAGTTGAGCTTATGGCCTGTAACCCTACATCCTGCCTGCCGCTACCTTTCGCTTCCAAAAGGCCTAGGCTCGCTGCTTGACGCAAGTGTTGGGAGAGGTAACTGGAATCTCCCGGCACACAAGACGAGTGCCTCCAAGCTCAATCAAGCGATTTCCTAGTAATTCCTGGGGTAGACTGGTGCTACATACTAAGTTCCATACGTGAGTATGTAGTTGAACGCCTTGTCCAAAAACATCTTACTTCTCAGAGTTGAGCTCACCCTCAGTCCCTCAGAGTTCCACACTTCCTGCAGAGTGAGTTTCGCACGTCTTCACCAGAGACGTTTGCCAGAGGCTTCTGACACGCAAGTTAACAATGCAGACCTGGAGGGTATCTCCAGGTCCAGTAGAGTGGTAACCTGGGAACCTCCTGTCTCAGAATACTGCTACCTTCACCCTACCATAAGAATGCAGCTAGTTGACAGCTGGCTTCAAGGCCTGCTTCCCTGTGAGAGCTAAGGACAGGGCACAACCCTCCCGCATCCTGCTTGACTGTAGAAGGAGCTGCTAACGTCCTCATGTTAGTGGCAGGGAAACGTTGTGAGAAAAGCATGTGGAATCGTTGTGCCTGAACCCACGTGTATCTGAGTTGAATACAGCGATTTCCAAAGTCCTTCTTCATCAGAGTGTAGCTAGGTTCCCACTCGCATGTCTGAGTGGGTAGCAGACATCTGCCTCCCATGTATACACACTTCTGAGAGTTGAGCTTATGGCCTGTAAGCCTACCTCCTGCCTGCAGCTATCTTTCGCTTCCAAAAGGCCTAGGCTCGCTGCTTCACTGAAGTGTTGGGAGAGGTAACTGAAATCTCCCGGCACACAAGACTAGTGCCACCAAGCTCAATCCAGCGATTTCCCAGTAATTCCTGGGGTAGACTGGTGCTACATACTAAGTTCCATATGTGAGAAGGTAGCTGAACGCCTTGTCCAAAATCATCTTACTGCTGAGAGTTGAGCTCACCCTCAGTCCCTCACAGTTCCACACTGCCTGCAGAGTGAGTTTCCCACGTCTTCACCAGAGACTTTTGCCAGAGGCTTCTGAGACGCAAGTTAACAATGCACACCTGGACGGTATCTCCAGGTGCAGTAGAGTGGTAATCTGGGAACCTCCTTACTCAGAATACTGCTACCTTCACACTGTCATAAGAATGCAGCTATTTGAGAGCTGGCTTCTAGGCATGCTTCCCTGTGAGAGCTGAGGACAGGGCAGAACCCTCCCGCATCCTGCCTGACTGTAGACGTACCTGCTAACCTCCTTATGTTAGTGGCTGTGATGGGTTGCGGGAAAAGCATGTGTAAGCATTGGGCCTGAACTCCCGTGTATCTGAGTTGAATACAGCGATTTCCAACATCCTTCTTCAATAGGAGTGTAGCTAGGTTCCAACTCCCATGTCCGAGTGGGTAGCAGACATCTGCCTCCCATGCATACACACTTCTGAGAGTTGAGCTTATGGCCTGTAACCCTACATCCTGCCTGCCGCTACCTTTCGCTTCCAAAAGGCCTAGGCTCGCTGCTTGACGCAAGTGTTGGGAGAGGTAACTGGAATCTCCCGGCACACAAGACGAGTGCCTCCAAGCTCAATCAAGCGATTTCCTAGTAATTCCTGGGGTAGACTGGTGCTACATACTAAGTTCCATACGTGAGTAGGTAGTTGAACGCCTTGCCCAAAAACATCTTACTTCTCAGAGTTGAGCTCACCCTCAGTCCCTCACAGTTCCACACTGCCTGCAGAGTGAGTTTCGCACGTCTTCACCAGAGACGTTTGCCAGAGGCTTCTGAGACGCAAGTTAACAATGCAGACCTGGAGGGTATCTCCAGGTCCAGTAGAGTGGTAACCTGGGAACCTCCTGTCTCAGAATACTGCTACCTTCACCCTGCCATAAGAATGCAGCTAGTTGACAGCTGGCTTCAAGGCCTGCTTCCCTGTGAGAGCTAAGGACAGGGCACAACCCTCCGGCATCCTGCTTGACTGTAGAAGGAGCTGCTAACGTCCTCATGTTAGAGGCAGGGAAACGTTGTGAGAAAAGCATGTGGAATCGTTGTGCCTGAACCCACGTGTATCTGAGTTGAATACAGCGATTTCCAACATCCTTCTTCAATAGGAGTGTAGCTAGGTTCCCACTCGCATGTCCGAGTGGGTAGCAGACATCTGCCTCCCATGTATACACACTTCTGAGAGTTGAGCTTATGGCCTGTAAGCCTACCTCCTGCCTGCAGCTATCTTTCGCTTCCAAAAGGCCTAGGCTCGCTGCTTCACCGGTGTTGGGAGAGGTA
This sequence comes from Canis aureus, assembly GCF_053574225.1. Lineage (NCBI taxonomy): Eukaryota > Metazoa > Chordata > Mammalia > Carnivora > Canidae > Canis > Canis aureus. Next base: position 23,433 of record NW_027554430.1, read on the forward strand.
ACTGGAATCTCCCGGCACACAAGACTAGTGCCTCCAAGCTCAATCCAGCGATTTCCCAGTAATTCCTGGGGTAGACTGGTTCTACATACTAAGTTCCATATGTGAGAAGGTAGCTGAACGCCTTGTCCAAAATCATCTTACTGCTGAGAGTTGAGCTCACCCTCAGTCCCTCACAGTTCCACACTGCCTGCAGAGTGAGTTTCCCACGTCTTCACCAGAGACTTTTGCCAGAGGCTTCTGACACGCAAGTTAACAATGCACACCTGGACGGTATCTCCAGGTGCAGTAGAGTGGTAATCTGGGAACCTCCTTACTCAGAATACTGCTACCTTCACACTGTCATAAGAATGCAGCTAGTTGAGAGCTGGCTTCTAGGCAAGCTTCCCTGTGAGAGCTGAGGACAGGGCAGAACCCTCCCGCATCCTGCCTGACTGTAGACGTACCTGCTAACCTCCTTATGTTAGTGGCTGTGATGGGTTGCGGGAAAAGCATGTGTAAGCATTGGGCCTGAACTCCCGTGTATCTGAGTTGAATAGAGCGATTTCCAACATCCTTCTTCAATAGGAGTGTAGCTAGGTTCCAACTCCCATGTCCGAGTGGGTAGCAGACATCTGCCTCCCATGCATACACACTTCTGAGAGTTGAGCTTATGGCCTGTAACCCTACATCCTGCCTGCCGCTACCTTTCGCTTCCAAAAGGCCTAGGCTCGCTGCTTGACGCAAGTGTTGGGAGAGGTAACTGGAATCTCCCGGCACACAAGACGAGTGCCTCCAAGCTCAATCAAGCGATTTCCTAGTAATTCCTGGGGTAGACTGGTGCTACATACTAAGTTCCATACGTGAGTAGGTAGTTGAACGCCTTGTCCAAAAACATCTTACTTCTCAGAGTTGAGCTCACCCTCAGTCCCTCAGAGTTCCACACTGCCTGCAGAGTGAGTTTCGCACGTCTTCACCAGAGACGTTTGCCAGAGGCTTCTGACACGCAAGTTAACAATGCAGACCTGGAGGGTATCTCCAGGTCCAGTAGAGTGGTAACCTGGGAACCTCCTGTCTCAGAATACTGCTACCTTCACCCTACCATAAGAATGCAGCTAGTTGACAGCTGGCTTCAAGGCCTGCTTCCCTGTGAGAGCTAAGGACAGGGCACAACCCTCCCGCATCCTGCTTGACTGTAGAAGGAGCTGCTAACGTCCTCATGTTAGTGGCAGGGAAACGTTGTGAGAAAAGCTTGTGGAATCGTTGTGCCTGAACCCACGTGTATCTGAGTTGAATACAGCGATTTCCAAAGTCCTTCTTCATCAGAGTGTAGCTAGGTTCCCACTCGCATGTCCGAGTGGGTAGCAGACATCTGCCTCCCATGTATACACACTTCTGAGAGTTGAGCTTATGGCCTGTAAGCCTACCTCCTGCCTGCAGCTACCTTTCGCTTCCAAAAGGCCTAGGCTCGCTGCTTCACCGAAGTGTTGGGAGAGGTAACTGGAATCTCCCGGCACACAAGACTAGTGCCACCAAGCTCAATCCAGCGATTTCCCAGTAATTCCTGGGGTAGACTGGTGCTACATACTAAGTTCCATATGTGAGAAGGTAGCTGAACGCCTTGTCCAAAATCATCTTACTGCTGAGAGTTGAGCTCACCCTCAGTCCCTCACAGTTCCACACTGCCTGCAGAGTGAGTTTCCCACGTCTTCACCAGAGACTTTTGCCAGAGGCTTCTGAGACGCAAGTTAACAATGCACACCTGGACGGTATCTCCAGGTGCAGTAGAGTGGTAATCTGGGAACCTCCTTACTCAGAATACTGCTACCTTCACACTGTCATAAGAATGCAGCTAGTTGAGAGCTGGCTTCTAGGCATGCTTCCCTGTGAGAGCTGAGGACAGGGCAGAACCCTCCCGCATCCTGCCTGACTGTAGACGTACCTGCTAACCTCCTTATGTTAGTGGCTGGGATGGGTTGCGGGAAAAGCATGTGTAAGCATTGGGCCTGAACTCCCGTGTATCTGAGTTGAATAGAGCGATTTCCAACATCCTTCTTCAATAGGAGTGTAGCTAGGTTCCAACTCCCATGTCCGAGTGGGTAGCAGACATCTGCCTCCCATGCATACACACTTCTGAGAGTTGAGCTTATGGCCTGAAACCCTACATCTTGCCTGCCGCTACCTTTCGCTTCCAAAAGGCCTAGGCTCGCTGCTTGACGCAAGTGTTGGGAGAGGTAACTGGAATCTCCCGGCACACAAGACGAGTGCCTCCAAGCTCAATCAAGCGATTTCCTAGTAATTCCTGGGGTAGACTGGTGCTACATACTAAGTTCCATACGTGAGTAGGTAGTTGAACGCCTTGCCCAAAAACATCTTACTTCTGAGAGTTGAGCTCACCCTCAGTCCCTCACAGTTCCACACTGCCTGCAGAGTGAGTTTCGCACGTCTTCACCAGAGACGTTTGCCAGAGGCTTCTGAGACGCAAGTTAACAATGCAGACCTGGAGGGTATCTCCAGGTGCAGTAGAGTGGTAACCTGGGAACCTCCTGTCTCAGAATACTGCTACCTTCACCCTACCATAAGAATGCAGCTAGTTGACAGCTGGCTTCAAGGCCTGCTTCCCTGTGAGAGCTAAGGACAGGGCACAACCCTCCCGCATCCTGCTTGACTGTAGAAGGAGCTGCTAACGTCCTCATGTTAGTGGCAGGGAAACGTTGTGAGAAAAGCTTGTGGAATCGTTGTGCCTGAACCCACGTGTATCTGAGTTGAATACAGCGATTTCCAAAGTCCTTCTTCATCAGAGTGTAGCTAGGTTCCCACTCGCATGTCCGAGTGGGTAGCAGACATCTGCCTCCCATGTATACACACTTCTGAGAGTTGAGCTTATGGCCTGTAAGCCTACCTCCTGCCTGCAGCTACCTTTCGCTTCCAAAAGGCCTAGGCTCGCTGCTTGACGCAAGTGTTGGGAGAGGTAACTGGAATCTCCCGGCACACAAGACGAGTGCCTCCAAGCTCAATCAAGCGATTTCCTAGTAATTCCTGGGGTAGACTGGTGCTACATACTAAGTTCCATACGTGAGTATGTAGTTGAACGCCTTGTCCAAAAACATCTTACTTCTCAGAGTTGAGCTCACCCTCAGTCCCTCAGAGTTCCACACTTCCTGCAGAGTGAGTTTCGCACGTCTTCACCAGAGACGTTTGCCAGAGGCTTCTGACACGCAAGTTAACAATGCAGACCTGGAGGGTATCTCCAGGTCCAGTAGAGTGGTAACCTGGGAACCTCCTGTCTCAGAATACTGCTACCTTCACCCTACCATAAGAATGCAGCTAGTTGACAGCTGGCTTCAAGGCCTGCTTCCCTGTGAGAGCTAAGGACAGGGCACAACCCTCCCGCATCCTGCTTGACTGTAGAAGGAGCTGCTAACGTCCTCATGTTAGTGGCAGGGAAACGTTGTGCGAAAAGCATGTGGAATCGTTGTGCCTGAACCCACGTGTATCTGAGTTGAATACAGCGATTTCCAAAGTCCTTCTTCATCAGAGTGTAGCTAGGTTCCCACTCGCATGTCTGAGTGGGTAGCAGACATCTGCCTCCCATGTATACACACTTCTGAGAGTTGAGCTTATGGCCTGTAAGCCTACCTCCTGCCTGCAGCTACCTTTCGCTTCCAAAAGGCCTAGGCTCGCTGCTTCACTGAAGTGTTGGGAGAGGTAACTGAAATCTCCCGGCACACAAGACTAGTGCCACCAAGCTCAATCCAGCGATTTCCCAGTAATTCCTGGGGTAGACTGGTGCTACATACTAAGTTCCATATGTGAGAAGGTAGCTGAACGCCTTGTCCAAAATCATCTTACTGCTGAGAGTTGAGCTCACCCTCAGTCCCTCACAGTTCCACACTGCCTGCAGAGTGAGTTTCCCACGTCTTCACCAGAGACTTTTGCCAGAGGCTTCTGAGACGCAAGTTAACAATGCACACCTGGACGGTATCTCCAGGTGCAGTAGAGTGGTAATCTGGGAACCTCCTTACTCAGAATACTGCTACCTTCACACTGTCATAAGAATGCAGCTAGTTGAGAGCTGGCTTCTAGGCATGCTTCCCTGTGAGAGCTGAGGACAGGGCAGAACCCTCCCGCATCCTGCCTGACTGTAGACGTACCTGCTAACCTCCTTATGTTAGTGGCTGGGATGGGTTGCGGGAAAAGCATGTGTAAGCATTGGGCCTGAACTCCCGTGTATCTGAGTTGAATACAGCGATTTCCAACATCCTTCTTCAATAGGAGTGTAGCTAGGTTCCAACTCCCATGTCCGAGTGGGTAGCAGACATCTGCCTCCCATGCATACACACTTCTGAGAGTTGAGCTTATGGCCTGTAACCCTACATCCTGCCTGCCGCTACCTTTCGCTTCCAAAAGGCCTAGGCTCGCTGCTTGACGCAAGTGTTGGGAGAGGTAACTGGAATCTCCCGGCACACAAGACGAGTGCCTCCAAGCTCAATCAAGCGATTTCCTAGTAATTCCTGGGGTAGACTGGTGCTACATACTAAGTTCCATACGTGAGTAGGTAGTTGAACGCCTTGCCCAAAAACATCTTACTTCTCAGAGTTGAGCTCACCCTCAGTCCCTCACAGTTCCACACTGCCTGCAGAGTGAGTTTCGCACGTCTTCACCAGAGACGTTTGCCAGAGGCTTCTGAGACGCAAGTTAACAATGCAGACCTGGAGGGTATCTCCAGGTCCAGTAGAGTGGTAACCTGGGAACCTCCTGTCTCAGAATACTGCTACCTTCACCCTGCCATAAGAATGCAGCTAGTTGACAGCTGGCTTCAAGGCCTGCTTCCCTGTGAGAGCTAAGGACAGGGCACAACCCTCCGGCATCCTGCTTGACTGTAGAAGGAGCTGCTAACGTCCTCATGTTAGAGGCAGGGAAACGTTGTGAGAAAAGCATGTGGAATCGTTGTGCCTGAACCCACGTGTATCTGAGTTGAATACAGCGATTTCCAACATCCTTCTTCAATAGGAGTGTAGCTAGGTTCCCACTCGCATGTCCGAGTGGGTAGCAGACATCTGCCTCCCATGTATACACACTTCTGAGAGTTGAGCTTATGGCCTGTAAGCCTACCTCCTGCCTGCAGCTATCTTTCGCTTCCAAAAGGCCTAGGCTCGCTGCTTCACCGGTGTTGGGAGAGGTAACTGGAATCTCCCGGCACACAAGACTAGTGCCTCCAAGCTCAATCCAGCGATTTCCCAGTAATTCCTGGGGTAGACTGGTTCTACATACTAAGTTCCATATGTGAGAAGGTAGCTGAACGCCTTGTCCAAAATCATCTTACTGCTGAGAGTTGAGCTCACCCTCAGTCCCTCACAGTTCCACACTGCCTGCAGAGTGAGTTTCCCACGTCTTCACCAGAGACTTTTGCCAGAGGCTTCTGACACGCAAGTTAACAATGCACACCTGGACGGTATCTCCAGGTGCAGTAGAGTGGTAATCTGGGAACCTCCTTACTCAGAATACTGCTACCTTCACACTGTCATAAGAATGCAGCTAGTTGAGAGCTGGCTTCTAGGCAAGCTTCCCTGTGAGAGCTGAGGACAGGGCAGAACCCTCCCGCATCCTGCCTGACTGTAGACGTACCTGCTAACCTCCTTATGTTAGTGGCTGTGATGGGTTGCGGGAAAAGCATGTGTAAGCATTGGGCCTGAACTCCCGTGTATCTGAGTTGAATAGAGCGATTTCCAACATCCTTCTTCAATAGGAGTGTAGCTAGGTTCCAACTCCCATGTCCGAGTGGGTAGCAGACATCTGCCTCCCATGCATACACACTTCTGAGAGTTGAGCTTATGGCCTGTAACCCTACATCCTGCCTGCCGCTACCTTTCGCTTCCAAAAGGCCTAGGCTCGCTGCTTGACGCAAGTGTTGGGAGAGGTAACTGGAATCTCCCGGCACACAAGACGAGTGCCTCCAAGCTCAATCAAGCGATTTCCTAGTAATTCCTGGGGTAGACTGGTGCTACATACTAAGTTCCATACGTGAGTAGGTAGTTGAACGCCTTGTCCAAAAACATCTTACTTCTCAGAGTTGAGCTCACCCTCAGTCCCTCAGAGTTCCACACTGCCTGCAGAGTGAGTTTCGCACGTCTTCACCAGAGACGTTTGCCAGAGGCTTCTGACACGCAAGTTAACAATGCAGACCTGGAGGGTATCTCCAGGTCCAGTAGAGTGGTAACCTGGGAACCTCCTGTCTCAGAATACTGCTACCTTCACCCTACCATAAGAATGCAGCTAGTTGACAGCTGGCTTCAAGGCCTGCTTCCCTGTGAGAGCTAAGGACAGGGCACAACCCTCCCGCATCCTGCTTGACTGTAGAAGGAGCTGCTAACGTCCTCATGTTAGTGGCAGGGAAACGTTGTGAGAAAAGCTTGTGGAATCGTTGTGCCTGAACCCACGTGTATCTGAGTTGAATACAGCGATTTCCAAAGTCCTTCTTCATCAGAGTGTAGCTAGGTTCCCACTCGCATGTCCGAGTGGGTAGCAGACATCTGCCTCCCATGTATACACACTTCTGAGAGTTGAGCTTATGGCCTGTAAGCCTACCTCCTGCCTGCAGCTACCTTTCGCTTCCAAAAGGCCTAGGCTCGCTGCTTGACGCAAGTGTTGGGAGAGGTAACTGGAATCTCCCGGCACACAAGACGAGTGCCTCCAAGCTCAATCAAGCGATTTCCTAGTAATTCCTGGGGTAGACTGGTGCTACATACTAAGTTCCATACGTGAGTATGTAGTTGAACGCCTTGTCCAAAAACATCTTACTTCTCAGAGTTGAGCTCACCCTCAGTCCCTCAGAGTTCCACACTTCCTGCAGAGTGAGTTTCGCACGTCTTCACCAGAGACGTTTGCCAGAGGCTTCTGACACGCAAGTTAACAATGCAGACCTGGAGGGTATCTCCAGGTCCAGTAGAGTGGTAACCTGGGAACCTCCTGTCTCAGAATACTGCTACCTTCACCCTACCATAAGAATGCAGCTAGTTGACAGCTGGCTTCAAGGCCTGCTTCCCTGTGAGAGCTAAGGACAGGGCACAACCCTCCCGCATCCTGCTTGACTGTAGAAGGAGCTGCTAACGTCCTCATGTTAGTGGCAGGGAAACGTTGTGAGAAAAGCATGTGGAATCGTTGTGCCTGAACCCACGTGTATCTGAGTTGAATACAGCGATTTCCAAAGTCCTTCTTCATCAGAGTGTAGCTAGGTTCCCACTCGCATGTCTGAGTGGGTAGCAGACATCTGCCTCCCATGTATACACACTTCTGAGAGTTGAGCTTATGGCCTGTAAGCCTACCTCCTGCCTGCAGCTACCTTTCGCTTCCAAAAGGCCTAGGCTCGCTGCTTCACTGAAGTGTTGGGAGAGGTAACTGAAATCTCCCGGCACACAAGACTAGTGCCACCAAGCTCAATCCAGCGATTTCCCAGTAATTCCTGGGGTAGACTGGTGCTACATACTAAGTTCCATATGTGAGAAGCTAGCTGAACGCCTTGTCCAAAATCATCTTACTGCTGAGAGTTGAGCTCACCCTCAGTCCCTCACAGTTCCACACTGCCTGCAGAGTGAGTTTCCCACGTCTTCACCAGAGACTTTTGCCAGAGGCTTCTGAGACGCAAGTTAACAATGCACACCTGGACGGTATCTCCAGGTGCAGTAGAGTGGTAATCTGGGAACCTCCTTACTCAGAATACTGCTACCTTCACACTGTCATAAGAATGCAGCTAGTTGAGAGCTGGCTTCTAGGCATGCTTCCCTGTGAGAGCTGAGGACAGGGCAGAACCCTCCCGCATCCTGCCTGACTGTAGACGTACCTGCTAACCTCCTTATGTTAGTGGCTGGGATGGGTTGCGGGAAAAGCATGTGTAAGCATTGGGCCTGAACTCCCGTGTATCTGAGTTGAATAGAGCGATTTCCAACATCCTTCTTCAATAGGAGTGTAGCTAGGTTCCAACTCCCATGTCCGAGTGGGTAGCAGACATCTGCCTCCCATGCATACACACTTCTGAGAGTTGAGCTTATGGCCTGTAACCCTACATCCTGCCTGCCGCTACCTTTCGCTTCCAAAAGGCCTAGGCTCGCTGCTTGACGCAAGTGTTGGGAGAGGTAACTGGAATCTCCCGGCACACAAGACGAGTGCCTCCAAGCTCAATCAAGCGATTTCCTAGTAATTCCTGGGGTAGACTGGTGCTACATACTAAGTTCCATACGTGAGTAGGTAGTTGAACGCCTTGCCCAAAAACATCTTACTTCTCAGAGTTGAGCTCACCCTCAGTCCCTCAGAGTTCCACACTGCCTGCAGAGTGAGTTTCGCACGTCTTCACCAGAGACGTTTGCCAGAGGCTTCTGAGACGCAAGTTAACAATGCAGACCTGGAGGGTATCTCCAGGTCCAGTAGAGTGGTAACCTGGGAACCTCCTGTCTCAGAATACTGCTACCTTCACCCTGCCATAAGAATGCAGCTAGTTGACAGCTGGCTTCAAGGCCTGCTTCCCTGTGAGAGCTAAGGACAGGGCACAACCCTCCCGCATCCTGCTTGACTGTAGAAGGAGCTGCTAACGTCCTCATGTTAGAGGCAGGGAAACGTTGTGAGAAAAGCATGTGGAATCGTTGTGCCTGAACCCACGTGTATCTGAGTTGAATACAGCGATTTCCAACATCCTTCTTCAATAGGAGTGTAGCTAGGTTCCCACTCGCATGTCCGAGTGGGTAGCAGACATCTGCCTCCCATGTATACACTTCTGAGAGTTGAGCTTCTGGCCTGTAAGCCTACCTCCTGCCTGCAGCTATCTTTCGCTTCCAAAAGGCCTAGGCTCGCTGCTTCACCGGTGTTGGGAGAGGTAACTGGAATCTCCCGGCACACAAGACGAGTGCCTCCAAGCTCAATCCAGCGATTTCCCAGTAATTCCTGGGGTAGACTGGTTCTACATACTAAGTTCCATATGTGAGAAGGTAGCTGAACGCCTTGTCCAAAATCATCTTACTGCTGAGAGTTGAGCTCACCCTCAGTCCCTCACAGTTCCACACTGCCTGCAGAGTGAGTTTCCCACGTCTTCACCAGAGACTTTTGCCAGAGGCTTCTGACACGCAAGTTAACAATGCACACCTGGACGGTATCTCCAGGTGCAGTAGAGTGGTAATCTGGGAACCTCCTTACTCAGAATACTGCTACCTTCACACTGTCATAAGAATGCAGCTAGTTGAGAGCTGGCTTCTAGGCAAGCTTCCCTGTGAGAGCTGAGGACAGGGCAGAACCCTCCCGCATCCTGCCTGACTGTAGACGTACCTGCTAACCTCCTTATGTTAGTGGCTGGGATGGGTTGCGGGAAAAGCATGTGTAAGCATTGGGCCTGAACTCCCGTGTATCTGAGTTGAATACAGCGATTTCCAAAGTCCTTCTTCATCAGAGTGTACCTAGGTTTCCACTCGCATGTCCGAGTGGGTAGCAGACATCTGCCTCCCATGCATACACACTTCTGAGAGTTGAGCTTATGGCCTGTAAGCCTACCTCCTGCCTGCAGCTACCTTTCGCTTCCAAAAGGCCTAGTCTCGCTGCTTCACCAAAGTGTTGGGAGAGGTAACTGGAATCTCCCGGCACACAAGACTAGTGCCTCCAAGCTCAATCCAGCGATTTCCCAGTAATTCCTGGGGTAGACTGGTGCTACATACTAAGTTCCATATGTGAGAAGGTAGCTGAACGCCTTGTCCAAAATCATCTTACTGCTGAGAGTTGAGCTCACCCTCAGTCCCTCACAGTTCCACACTGCCTGCAGAGTGAGTTTCCCACGTCTTCACCAGAGACTTTTGCCAGAGGCTTCTGAGACGCAAGTTAACAATACACACCTGGACGGTATCTCCAGGTGCAGTAGAGTGGTAATCTGGGAACGTCCTTACTCAGAATACTGCTACCTTCACACTGTCATAAGAATGCAGCTAGTTGAGAGCTGGCTTCTAGGCATGCTTCCCTGTGAGAGCTGAGGACAGGGCAGAACCCTCCCGCATCCTGCCTGACTGTAGACGTACCTGCTAACCTCCTTATGTTAGTGGCTGGGATGGGTTGCGGGAAAAGCATGTGTAAGCATTGGGCCTGAACTCCCGTGTATCTGAGTTGAATACAGCGATTTCCAACATCCTTCTTCAATAGGAGTGTAGCTAGGTTCCAACTCCCATGTCCGAGTGGGTAGCAGACATCTGCCTCCTATGCATACACACTTCTGAGAGTTGAGCTTATGGCCTGTAACCCTACATCCTGCCTGCCGCTACCTTTCGCTTCCAAAAGGCCTAGGCTCGCTGCTTGACGCAAGTGTTGGGAGAGGTAACTGGAATCTCCCGGCACACAAGACGAGTGCCTCCAAGCTCAATCAAGCGATTTCCTAGTAATTCCTGGGGTAGACTGGTGCTACATACTAAGTTCCATACGTGAGTAGGTAGTTGAACGCCTTGCCCAAAAACATCTTACTTCTCAGAGTTGAGCTCACCCTCAGTCCCTCACAGTTCCACACTGCCTGCAGAGTGAGTTTCGCACGTCTTCACCAGAGACGTTTGCCAGAGGCTTCTGAGACGCAAGTTAACAATGCAGACCTGGAGGGTATCTCCAGGTCCAGTAGAGTGGTAACCTGGGAACCTCCTGTCTCAGAATACTGCTACCTTCCCCCTGCCATAAGAATGCAGCTAGTTGACAGCTGGCTTCAAGGCCTGCTTCCCTGTGAGAGCTAAGGACAGGGCACAACCCTCCCGCATCCTGCTTGACTGTAGAAGGAGCTGCTAACGTCCTCATGTTAGTGGCAGGGAAACGTTGTGAGAAAAGCATGTGGAATCGTTGTGCCTGAACCCACGTGTATCTGAGTTGAATACAGCGATTTCCAAAGTCCTTCTTCATCAGAGTGTAGCTAGGTTCCCACTCGCATGTCTGAGTGGGTAGCAGACATCTGCCTCCCATGTATACACACTTCTGAGTGTTGAGCTTATGGCCTGTAAGCCTACCTCCTGCCTGCAGCTACCTTTCGCTTCCAAAAGGCCTAGGCTCGCTGCTTCACCGAAGTGTTGTGAGAGGTAACTGGAATCTCCCGGCACACAAGACTAGTGCCTCCAAGCTCAATCCAGCGATTTCCCAGTAATTCCTGGGGTAGACTGGTGCTACATATTAAGTTCCATATGTGAGAAGGTAGCTGAACGCCTTGTCCAAAATCATCTTACTGCTGAGAGTTGAGCTCACCCTCAGTCCCTCACAGTTCCACACTGCCTGCAGAGTGAGTTTCCCACGTCTTCACCAGAGACTTTTGCCAGAGGCTTCTGAGACGCAAGTTAACAATGCACACCTGGACGGTATCTCCAGGTGCAGTAGAGTGGTAATCTGGGAACCTCCTTACTCAGAATACTGCTACCTTCACACTGTCATAAGAATGCAGCTAGTTGAGAGCTGGCTTCTAGGCAAGCTTCCCTGTGAGAGCTGAGGACAGGGCAGAACCCTCCCGCATCCTGCCTGACTGTAGACGTACCTGCTAACCTCCTTATGTTAGTGGCTGGGATGGGTTGCGGGAAAAGCATGTGTAAGCATTGGGCCTGAACTCCCGTGTATCTGAGTTGAATACAGCGATTTCCAACATCCTTCTTCAATAGGAGTGTAGCTAGGTTCCAACTCCCATGTCCGAGTGGGTAGCAGACATCTGCCTCCCATGCATACACACTTCTGAGAGTTGAGCTTATGGCCTGTAACCCTACATCCTGCCTGCCGCTACCTTTCGCTTCCAAAAGGCCTAGGCTCGCTGCTTGACGCAAGTGTTGGGAGAGGTAACTGGAATCTCCCGGCACACAAGACGAGTGCCTCCAAGCTCAATCAAGCGATTTCCTAGTAATTCCTGGGGTAGACTGGTGCTACATACTAAGTTCCATACGTGAGTATGTAGTTGAACGCCTTGTCCAAAAACATCTTACTTCTCAGAGTTGAGCTCACCCTCAGTCCCTCAGAGTTCCACACTTCCTGCAGAGTGAGTTTCGCACGTCTTCACCAGAGACGTTTGCCAGAGGCTTCTGACACGCAAGTTAACAATGCAGACCTGGAGGGTATCTCCAGGTCCAGTAGAGTGGTAACCTGGGAACCTCCTGTCTCAGAATACTGCTACCTTCACCCTACCATAAGAATGCAGCTAGTTGACAGCTGGCTTCAAGGCCTGCTTCCCTGTGAGAGCTAAGGACAGGGCACAACCCTCCCGCATCCTGCTTGACTGTAGAAGGAGCTGCTAACGTCCTCATGTTAGTGGCAGGGAAACGTTGTGAGAAAAGCATGTGGAATCGTTGTGCCTGAACCCACGTGTATCTGAGTTGAATACAGCGATTTCCAAAGTCCTTCTTCATCAGAGTGTAGCTAGGTTCCCACTCGCATGTCTGAGTGGGTAGCAGACATCTGCCTCCCATGTATACACACTTCTGAGAGTTGAGCTTATGGCCTGTAAGCCTACCTCCTGCCTGCAGCTATCTTTCGCTTCCAAAAGGCCTAGGCTCGCTGCTTCACTGAAGTGTTGGGAGAGGTAACTGAAATCTCCCGGCACACAAGACTAGTGCCACCAAGCTCAATCCAGCGATTTCCCAGTAATTCCTGGGGTAGACTGGTGCTACATACTAAGTTCCATATGTGAGAAGGTAGCTGAACGCCTTGTCCAAAATCATCTTACTGCTGAGAGTTGAGCTCACCCTCAGTCCCTCACAGTTCCACACTGCCTGCAGAGTGAGTTTCCCACGTCTTCACCAGAGACTTTTGCCAGAGGCTTCTGAGACGCAAGTTAACAATGCACACCTGGACGGTATCTCCAGGTGCAGTAGAGTGGTAATCTGGGAACCTCCTTACTCAGAATACTGCTACCTTCACACTGTCATAAGAATGCAGCTATTTGAGAGCTGGCTTCTAGGCATGCTTCCCTGTGAGAGCTGAGGACAGGGCAGAACCCTCCCGCATCCTGCCTGACTGTAGACGTACCTGCTAACCTCCTTATGTTAGTGGCTGTGATGGGTTGCGGGAAAAGCATGTGTAAGCATTGGGCCTGAACTCCCGTGTATCTGAGTTGAATACAGCGATTTCCAACATCCTTCTTCAATAGGAGTGTAGCTAGGTTCCAACTCCCATGTCCGAGTGGGTAGCAGACATCTGCCTCCCATGCATACACACTTCTGAGAGTTGAGCTTATGGTCTGTAACCCTACATCCTGCCTGCCGCTACCTTTCGCTTCCAAAAGGCCTAGGCTCGCTGCTTGACGCAAGTGTTGGGAGAGGTAACTGGAATCTCCCGGCACACAAGACGAGTGCCTCCAAGCTCAATCAAGCGATTTCCTAGTAATTCCTGGGGTAGACTGGTGCTACATACTAAGTTCCATACGTGAGTAGGTAGTTGAACGCCTTGCCCAAAAACATCTTACTTCTCAGAGTTGAGCTCACCCTCAGTCCCTCACAGTTCCACACTGCCTGCAGAGTGAGTTTCGCACGTCTTCACCAGAGACGTTTGCCAGAGGCTTCTGAGACGCAAGTTAACAATGCAGACCTGGAGGGTATCTCCAGGTCCAGTAGAGTGGTAACCTGGGAACCTCCTGTCTCAGAATACTGCTACCTTCACCCTGCCATAAGAATGCAGCTAGTTGACAGCTGGCTTCAAGGCCTGCTTCCCTGTGAGAGCTAAGGACAGGGCACAACCCTCCGGCATCCTGCTTGACTGTAGAAGGAGCTGCTAACGTCCTCATGTTAGAGGCAGGGAAACGTTGTGAGAAAAGCATGTGGAATCGTTGTGCCTGAACCCACGTGTATCTGAGTTGAATACAGCGATTTCCAACATCCTTCTTCAATAGGAGTGTAGCTAGGTTCCCACTCGCATGTCCGAGTGGGTAGCAGACATCTGCCTCCCATGTATACACACTTCTGAGAGTTGAGCTTATGGCCTGTAAGCCTACCTCCTGCCTGCAGCTATCTTTCGCTTCCAAAAGGCCTAGGCTCGCTGCTTCACCGGTGTTGGGAGAGGTAACTGGAATCTCCCGGCACACAAGACTAGTGCCTCCAAGCTCAATCCAGCGATTTCCCAGTAATTCCTGGGGTAGACTGGTTCTACATACTAAGTTCCATATGTGAGAAGGTAGCTGAACGCCTTGTCCAAAATCATCTTACTGCTGAGAGTTGAGCTCACCCTCAGTCCCTCACAGTTCCACACTGCCTGCAGAGTGAGTTTCCCACGTCTTCACCAGAGACTTTTGCCAGAGGCTTCTGACACGCAAGTTAACAATGCACACCTGGACGGTATCTCCAGGTGCAGTAGAGTGGTAATCTGGGAACCTCCTTACTCAGAATACTGCTACCTTCACACTGTCATAAGAATGCAGCTAGTTGAGAGCTGGCTTCTAGGCAAGCTTCCCTGTGAGAGCTGAGGACAGGGCAGAACCCTCCCGCATCCTGCCTGACTGTAGACGTACCTGCTAACCTCCTTATGTTAGTGGCTGTGATGGGTTGCGGGAAAAGCATGTGTAAGCATTGGGCCTGAACTCCCGTGTATCTGAGTTGAATAGAGCGATTTCCAACATCCTTCTTCAATAGGAGTGTAGCTAGGTTCCAACTCCCATGTCCGAGTGGGTAGCAGACATCTGCCTCCCATGCATACACACTTCTGAGAGTTGAGCTTATGGCCTGTAACCCTACATCCTGCCTGCCGCTACCTTTCGCTTCCAAAAGGCCTAGGCTCGCTGCTTGACGCAAGTGTTGGGAGAGGTAACTGGAATCTCCCGGCACACAAGACGAGTGCCTCCAAGCTCAATCAAGCGATTTCCTAGTAATTCCTGGGGTAGACTGGTGCTACATACTAAGTTCCATACGTGAGTAGGTAGTTGAACGCCTTGTCCAAAAACATCTTACTTCTCAGAGTTGAGCTCACCCTCAGTCCCTCAGAGTTCCACACTGCCTGCAGAGTGAGTTTCGCACGTCTTCACCAGAGACGTTTGCCAGAGGCTTCTGACACGCAAGTTAACAATGCAGACCTGGAGGGTATCTCCAGGTCCAGTAGAGTGGTAACCTGGGAACCTCCTGTCTCAGAATACTGCTACCTTCACCCTACCATAAGAATGCAGCTAGTTGACAGCTGGCTTCAAGGCCTGCTTCCCTGTGAGAGCTAAGGACAGGGCACAACCCTCCCGCATCCTGCTTGACTGTAGAAGGAGCTGCTAACGTCCTCATGTTAGTGGCAGGGAAACGTTGTGAGAAAAGCTTGTGGAATCGTTGTGCCTGAACCCACGTGTATCTGAGTTGAATACAGCGATTTCCAAAGTCCTTCTTCATCAGAGTGTAGCTAGGTTCCCACTCGCATGTCCGAGTGGGTAGCAGACATCTGCCTCCCATGTATACACACTTCTGAGAGTTGAGCTTATGGCCTGTAAGCCTACCTCCTGCCTGCAGCTACCTTTCGCTTCCAAAAGGCCTAGGCTCGCTGCTTCACCGAAGTGTTGGGAGAGGTAACTGGAATCTCCCGGCACACAAGACTAGTGCCACCAAGCTCAATCCAGCGATTTCCCAGTAATTCCTGGGGTAGACTGGTGCTACATACTAAGTTCCATATGTGAGAAGGTAGCTGAACGCCTTGTCCAAAATCATCTTACTGCTGAGAGTTGAGCTCACCCTCAGTCCCTCACAGTTCCACACTGCCTGCAGAGTGAGTTTCCCACGTCTTCACCAGAGACTTTTGCCAGAGGCTTCTGAGACGCAAGTTAACAATGCACACCTGGACGGTATCTCCAGGTGCAGTAGAGTGGTAATCTGGGAACCTCCTTACTCAGAATACTGCTACCTTCACACTGTCATAAGAATGCAGCTAGTTGAGAGCTGGCTTCTAGGCATGCTTCCCTGTGAGAGCTGAGGACAGGGCAGAACCCTCCCGCATCCTGCCTGACTGTAGACGTACCTGCTAACCTCCTTATGTTAGTGGCTGGGATGGGTTGCGGGAAAAGCATGTGTAAGCATTGGGCCTGAACTCCCGTGTATCTGAGTTGAATACAGCGATTTCCAACATCCTTCTTCAATAGGAGTGTAGCTAGGTTCCAAATCCCATGTCCGAGTGGGTAGCAGACATCTGCCTCCCATGCATACACACTTCTGAGAGTTGAGCTTATGGCCTGTAACCCTACATCCTGCCTGCCGCTACCTTTCGCTTCCAAAAGGCCTAGGCTCGCTGCTTGACGCAAGTGTTGGGAGAGGTAACTGGAATCTCCCGGCACACAAGACTAGTGCCTCCAAGCTCAATCAAGCGATTTCCTAGTAATTCCTGGGGTAGACTGGTGCTACATACTAAGTTCCATACGTGAGTAGGTAGTTGAACGCCTTGCCCAAAAACATCTTACTTCTGAGTTGAGCTCACCCTCAGTCCCTCACAGTTCCACACTGCCTGCAGAGTGAGTTTCGCACGTCTTCACCAGAGACGTTTGCCAGAGGCTTCTGAGACGCAAGTTAACAATGCAGACCTGGAGGGTATCTCCAGGTGCAGTAGAGTGGTAACCTGGGAACCTCCTGTCTCAGAATACTGCTACCTTCACCCTACCATAAGAATGCAGCTAGTTGACAGCTGGCTTCAAGGCCTGCTTCCCTGTGAGAGCTAAGGACAGGGCACAACCCTCCCGCATCCTGCTTGACTGTAGAAGGAGCTGCTAACGTCCTCATGTTAGTGGCAGGGAAACGTTGTGAGAAAAGCTTGTGGAATCGTTGTGCCTGAACCCACGTGTATCTGAGTTGAATACAGCGATTTCCAAAGTCCTTCTTCATCAGAGTGTAGCTAGGTTCCCACTCGCATGTCCGAGTGGGTAGCAGACATCTGCCTCCCATGTATACACACTTCTGAGAGTTGAGCTTATGGCCTGTAAGCCTACCTCCTGCCTGCAGCTACCTTTCGCTTCCAAAAGGCCTAGGCTCGCTGCTTGACGCAAGTGTTGGGAGAGGTAACTGGAATCTCCCGGCACACAAGACGAGTGCCTCCAAGCTCAATCAAGCGATTTCCTAGTAATTCCTGGGGTAGACTGGTGCTACATACTAAGTTCCATACGTGAGTATGTAGTTGAACGCCTTGTCCAAAAACATCTTACTTCTCAGAGTTGAGCTCACCCTCAGTCCCTCAGAGTTCCACACTGCCTGCAGAGTGAGTTTCGCACGTCTTCACCAGAGACGTTTGCCAGAGGCTTCTGACACGCAAGTTAACAATGCAGACCTGGAGGGTATCTCCAGGTCCAGTAGAGTGGTAACCTGGGAACCTCCTGTCTCAGAATACTGCTACCTTCACCCTACCATAAGAATGCAGCTAGTTGACAGCTGGCTTCAAGGCCTGCTTCCCTGTGAGAGCTAAGGACAGGGCACAACCCTCCCGCATCCTGCTTGACTGTAGAAGGAGCTGCTAACGTCCTCATGTTAGTGGCAGGGAAACGTTGTGAGAAAAGCATGTGGAATCGTTGTGCCTGAACCCACGTGTATCTGAGTTGAATACAGCGATTTCCAAAGTCCTTCTTCATCAGAGTGTAGCTAGGTTCCCACTCGCATGTCCGAGTGGGTAGCAGACATCTGCCTCCCATGTATACACACTTCTGAGAGTTGAGCTTATGGCCTGTAAGCCTACCTCCTGCCTGCAGCTACCTTTCGCTTCCAAAAGGCCTAGGCTCGCTGCTTCACCGAAGTGTTGGGAGAGGTAACTGGAATCTCCCGGCACACAAGACTAGTGCCTCCAAGCTCAATCCAGCGATTTCCCAGTAATTCCTGGGGTAGACTGGTGCTACATACTAAGTTCCATATGTGAGAAGGTAGCTGAACGCCTTGTCCAAAATCATCTTACTGCTGAGAGTTGAGCTCACCCTCAGTCCCTCACAGTTCCACACTGCCTGCAGGTGAGTTTCCCACGTATTCACCAGAGACTTTTGCCAGAGGCTTCTGAGACGCAAGTTAACAATGCACACCTGGACGGTATCTCCAGGTGCAGTAGAGTGGTAATCTGGGAACCTCCTTACTCAGAATACTGCTACCTTCACACTGTCATAAGAATGCAGCTAGTTGAGAGCTGGCTTCTAGGCAAGCTTCCCTGTGAGAGCTGAGGACAGGGCAGAACCCTCCCGCATCCTGCCTGACTGTAGACGTACCTGCTAACCTCCTTATGTTAGTGGCTGGGATGGGTTGCGGGAAAAGCATGTGTAAGCATTGGGCCTGAACTCCCGTGTATCTGAGTTGAATACAGCGATTTCCAACATCCTTCTTCAATAGGAGTGTAGCTAGGTTCCAACTCCCATGTCCGAGTGGGTAGCAGACATCTGCCTCCCATGCATACACACTTCTGAGAGTTGAGCTTATGGTCTGTAACCCTACATCCTGCCTGCCGCTACCTTTCGCTTCCAAAAGGCCTAGGCTCGCTGCTTGACGCAAGTGTTGGGAGAGGTAACTGGAATCTCCCGGCACACAAGACGAGTGCCTCCAAGCTCAATCAAGCGATTTCCTAGTAATTCCTGGGGTAGACTGGTGCTACATACTAAGTTCCATACGTGAGTAGGTAGTTGAACGCCTTGTCCAAAAACATCTTACTTCTCAGAGTTGAGCTCACCCTCAGTCCCTCACAGTTCCACACTGCCTGCAGAGTGAGTTTCGCACGTCTTCACCAGAGACGTTTGCCAGAGGCTTCTGAGACGCAAGTTAACAATGCAGACCTGGAGGGTATCTCCAGGTCCAGTAGAGTGGTAACCTGGGAACCTCCTGTCTCAGAATCCTGCTACCTTCCCCCTGCCATAAGAATGCAGCTAGTTGACAGCTGGCTTCAAGGCCTGCTTCCCTGTGAGAGCTAAGGACAGGGCACAACCCTCCCGCATCCTGCTTGACTGTAGAAGGAGCTGCTAACGTCCTCATGTTAGTGGCAGGGAAACGTTGTGAGAAAAGCATGTGGAATCGTTGTGCCTGAACCCACGTGTATCTGAGTTGAATACAGCGATTTCCAAAGTCCTTCTTCATCAGAGTGTAGCTAGGTTCCCACTCGCATGTCCGAGTGGGTAGCAGACATCTGCCTCCCATGTATACACACTTCTGAGAGTTGAGCTTATGGCCTGTAAGCCTACCTCCTGCCTGCAGCTACCTTTCGCTTCCAAAAGGCCTAGGCTCGCTGCTTCACCGAAGTGTTGTGAGAGGTAACTGGAATCTCCCGGCACACAAGACTAGTGCCTCCAAGCTCAATCCAGCGATTTCCCAGTAATTCCTGGGGTAGACTGGTGCTACATACTAAGTTCCATATGTGAGAAGGTAGCTGAACGCCTTGTCCAAAATCATCTTACTGCTGAGAGTTGAGCTCACCCTCAGTCCCTCACAGTTCCACACTGCCTGCAGAGTGAGTTTCCCACGTCTTCACCAGAGACTTTTGCCAGAGGCTTCTGAGACGCAAGTTAACAATGCACACCTGGACGGTATCTCCAGGTGCAGTAGAGTGGTAATCTGGGAACCTCCTTACTCAGAATACTGCTACCTTCACACTGTCATAAGAATGCAGCTAGTTGAGAGCTGGCTTCTAGGCAAGCTTCCCTGTGAGAGCTGAGGACAGGGCAGAACCCTCCCGCATCCTGCCTGACTGTAGACGTACCTGCTAACCTCCTTATGTTAGTGGCTGGGATGGGTTGCGGGAAAAGCATGTGTAAGCATTGGGCCTGAACTCCCGTGTATCTGAGTTGAATACAGCGATTTCCAACATCCTTCTTCAATAGGAGTGTAGCTAGGTTCCAACTCCCATGTCCGAGTGGGTAGCAGACATCTGCCTCCCATGCATACACACTTCTGAGAGTTGAGCTTATGGCCTGTAACCCTACATCCTGCCTGCCGCTACCTTTCGCTTCCAAAAGGCCTAGGCTCGCTGCTTGACGCAAGTGTTGGGAGAGGTAACTGGAATCTCCCGGCACACAAGACGAGTGCCTCCAAGCTCAATCAAGCGATTTCCTAGTAATTCCTGGGGTAGACTGGTGCTACATACTAAGTTCCATACGTGAGTATGTAGTTGAACGCCTTGTCCAAAAACATCTTACTTCTCAGAGTTGAGCTCACCCTCATTCCCTCAGAGTTCCACACTTCCTGCAGAGTGAGTTTCGCACGTCTTCACCAGAGACGTTTGCCAGAGGCTTCTGACACGCAAGTTAACAATGCAGACCTGGAGGGTATCTCCAGGTCCAGTAGAGTGGTAACCTGGGAACCTCCTGTCTCAGAATACTGCTACCTTCACCCTACCATAAGAATGCAGCTAGTTGACAGCTGGCTTCAAGGCCTGCTTCCCTGTGAGAGCTAAGGACAGGGCACAACCCTCCCGCATCCTGCTTGACTGTAGAAGGAGCTGCTAACGTCCTCATGTTAGTGGCAGGGAAACGTTGTGAGAAAAGCATGTGGAATCGTTGTGCCTGAACCCACGTGTATCTGAGTTGAATACAGCGATTTCCAAAGTCCTTCTTCATCAGAGTGTAGCTAGGTTCCCACTCGCATGTCTGAGTGGGTAGCAGACATCTGCCTCCCATGTATACACACTTCTGAGAGTTGAGCTTATGGCCTGTAAGCCTACCTCCTGCCTGCAGCTACCTTTCGCTTCCAAAAGGCCTAGGCTCGCTGCTTCACTGAAGTGTTGGGAGAGGTAACTGAAATCTCCCGGCACACAAGACTAGTGCCACCAAGCTCAATCCAGCGATTTCCCAGTAATTCCTGGGGTAGACTGGTGCTACATACTAAGTTCCATATGTGAGAAGGTAGCTGAACGCCTTGTCCAAAATCATCTTACTGCTGAGAGTTGAGCTCACCCTCAGTCCCTCACAGTTCCACACTGCCTGCAGAGTGAGTTTCCCACGTCTTCACCAGAGACTTTTGCCAGAGGCTTCTGAGACGCAAGTTAACAATGCACACATGGACGGTATCTCCAGGTGCAGTAGAGTGGTAATCTGGGAACCTCCTTACTCAGAATACTGCTACCTTCACACTGTCATAGAATGCAGCTATTTGAGAGCTGGCTTCTAGGCATGCTTCCCTGTGAGAGCTGAGGACAGGGCAGAACCCTCCCGCATCCTGCCTGACTGTAGACGTACCTGCTAACCTCCTTATGTTAGTGGCTGTGATGGGTTGCGGGAAAAGCATGTGTAAGCATTGGGCCTGAACTCCCGTGTATCTGAGTTGAATACAGCGATTTCCAACATCCTTCTTCAATAGGAGTGTAGCTAGGTTCCAACTCCCATGTCCGAGTGGGTAGCAGACATCTGCCTCCCATGCATACACACTTCTGAGAGTTGAGCTTATGGCCTGTAACCCTACATCCTGCCTGCCGCTACCTTTCGCTTCCAAAAGGCCTAGGCTCGCTGCTTGACGCAAGTGTTGGGAGAGGTAACTGGAATCTCCCGGCACACAAGACGAGTGCCTCCAAGCTCAATCAAGCGATTTCCTAGTAATTCCTGGGGTAGACTGGTGCTACATACTAAGTTCCATACGTGAGTATGTAGTTGAACGCCTTGTCCAAAAACATCTTACTTCTCAGAGTTGAGCTCACCCTCATTCCCTCAGAGTTCCACACTTCCTGCAGAGTGAGTTTCGCACGTCTTCACCAGAGACGTTTGCCAGAGGCTTCTGACACGCAAGTTAACAATGCAGACCTGGAGGGTATCTCCAGGTCCAGTAGAGTGGTAACCTGGGAACCTCCTGTCTCAGAATACTGCTACCTTCACCCTACCATAAGAATGCAGCTAGTTGACAGCTGGCTTCAAGGCCTGCTTCCCTGTGAGAGCTAAGGACAGGGCACAACCCTCCCGCATCCTGCTTGACTGTAGAAGGAGCTGCTAACGTCCTCATGTTAGTGGCAGGGAAACGTTGTGAGAAAAGCATGTGGAATCGTTGTGCCTGAACCCACGTGTATCTGAGTTGAATACAGCGATTTCCAAAGTCCTTCTTCATCAGAGTGTAGCTAGGTTCCCACTCGCATGTCTGAGTGGGTAGCAGACATCTGCCTCCCATGTATACACACTTCTGAGAGTTGAGCTTATGGCCTGTAAGCCTACCTCCTGCCTGCAGCTACCTTTCGCTTCCAAAAGGCCTAGGCTCGCTGCTTCACTGAAGTGTTGGGAGAGGTAACTGAAATCTCCCGGCACACAAGACTAGTGCCACCAAGCTCAATCCAGCGATTTCCCAGTAATTCCTGGGGTAGACTGGTGCTACATACTAAGTTCCATATGTGAGAAGGTAGCTGAACGCCTTGTCCAAAATCATCTTACTGCTGAGAGTTGAGCTCACCCTCAGTCCCTCACAGTTCCACACTGCCTGCAGAGTGAGTTTCCCACGTCTTCACCAGAGACTTTTGCCAGAGGCTTCTGAGACGCAAGTTAACAATGCACACATGGACGGTATCTCCAGGTGCAGTAGAGTGGTAATCTGGGAACCTCCTTACTCAGAATACTGCTACCTTCACACTGTCATAGAATGCAGCTATTTGAGAGCTGGCTTCTAGGCATGCTTCCCTGTGAGAGCTGAGGACAGGGCAGAACCCTCCCGCATCCTGCCTGACTGTAGACGTACCTGCTAACCTCCTTATGTTAGTGGCTGTGATGGGTTGCGGGAAAAGCATGTGTAAGCATTGGGCCTGAACTCCCGTGTATCTGAGTTGAATACAGCGATTTCCAACATCCTTCTTCAATAGGAGTGTAGCTAGGTTCCAACTCCCATGTCTGAGTGGGTAGCAGACATCTGCCTCCCATGCATACACACTTCTGAGAGTTGAGCTTATGGCCTGTAACCCTACATCCTGCCTGCCGCTACCTTTCGCTTCCAAAAGGCCTAGGCTCGCTGCTTGACGCAAGTGTTGGGAGAGGTAACTGGAATCTCCCGGCACACAAGACGAGTGCCTCCAAGCTCAATCAAGCGATTTCCTAGTAATTCCTGGGGTAGACTGGTGCTACATACTAAGTTCCATACGTGAGTAGGTAGTTGAACGCCTTGCCCAAAAACATCTTACTTCTCAGAGTTGAGCACACCCTCAGTCCCTCACAGTTCCACACTGCCTGCAGAGTGAGTTTCGCACGTCTTCACCAGAGACGTTTGCCAGAGGCTTCTGAGACGCAAGTTAACAATGCAGACCTGGAGGGTATCTCCAGGTCCAGTAGAGTGGTAACCTGGGAACCTCCTGTCTCAGAATACTGCTACCTTCACCCTGCCATAAGAATGCAGCTAGTTGACAGCTGGCTTCAAGGCCTGCTTCCCTGTGAGAGCTAAGGACAGGGCACAACCCTCCCGCATCCTGCTTGACTGTAGAAGGAGCTGCTAACGTCCTCATGTTAGAGGCAGGGAAACGTTGTGAGAAAAGCATGTGGAATCGTTGTGCCTGAACCCACGTGTATCTGAGTTGAATACAGCGATTTCCAACATCCTTCTTCAATAGGTGTGTAGCTAGGTTCCCACTCGCATGTCCGAGTGGGTAGCAGACATCTGCCTCCCATGTATACACACTTCTGAGAGTTGAGCTTATGGCCTGTAAGCCTACCTCCTGCCTGCAGCTATCTTTCGCTTCCAAAAGGCCTAGGCTCGCTGCTTCACCGGTGTTGGGAGAGGTAACTGGAATCTCCCGGCACACAAGACTAGTGCCTCCAAGCTCAATCCAGCGATTTCCCAGTAATTCCTGGGGTAGACTGGTTCTACATACTAAGTTCCATATGTGAGAAGGTAGCTGAACGCCTTGTCCAAAATCATCTTACTGCTGAGAGTTGAGCTCACCCTCAGTCCCTCACAGTTCCACACTGCCTGCAGAGTGAGTTTCCCACGTCTTCACCAGAGACTTTTGCCAGAGGCTTCTGAGACGCAAGTTAACAATGCACACCTGGACGGTATCTCCAGGTGCAGTAGAGTGGTAATCTGGGAACCTCCTTACTCAGAATACTGCTACCTTCACACTGTCATAAGAATGCAGCTAGTTGAGAGCTGGCTTCTAGGCAAGCTTCCCTGTGAGAGCTGAGGACAGGGCAGAACCCTCCCGCATCCTGCCTGACTGTAGACGTACCTGCTAACCTCCTTATGTTAGTGGCTGGGATGGGTTGCGGGAAAAGCATGTGTAAGCATTGGGCCTGAACTCCCGTGTATCTGAGTTGAATACAGCGATTTCCAACATCCTTCTTCAATAGGAGTGTAGCTAGGTTCCAACTCCCATGTCCGAGTGGGTAGCAGACATCTGCCTCCCATGCATACACACTTCTGAGAGTTGAGCTTATGGCCTGTAACCCTACATCCTGCCTGCCGCTACCTTTCGCTTCCAAAAGGCCTAGGCTCGCTGCTTGACGCAAGTGTTGGGAGAGGTAACTGGAATCTCCCGGCACACAAGACGAGTGCCTCCAAGCTCAATCAAGCGATTTCCTAGTAATTCCTGGGGTAGACTGGTGCTACATACTAAGTTCCATACGTGAGTAGGTAGTTGAACGCCTTGTCCAAAAACATCTTACTTCTCAGAGTTGAGCTCACCCTCAGTCCCTCAGAGTTCCACACTGCCTGCAGAGTGAGTTTTGCACGTCTTCACCAGAGACGTTTGCCAGAGGCTTCTGACACGCAAGTTAACAATGCAGACCTGGAGGGTATCTCCAGGTCCAGTAGAGTGGTAACCTGGGAACCTCCTGTCTCAGAATACTGCTACCTTCACCCTACCATAAGAATGCAGCTAGTTGACAGCTGGCTTCAAGGCCTGCTTCCCTGTGAGAGCTAAGGACAGGGCACAACCCTCCCGCATCCTGCTTGACTGTAGAAGGAGCTGCTAACGTCCTCATGTTAGTGGCAGGGAAACGTTGTGAGAAAAGCTTGTGGAATCGTTGTGCCTGAACCCACGTGTATCTGAGTTGAATACAGCGATTTCCAAAGTCCTTCTTCATCAGAGTGTAGCTAGGTTCCCACTCGCATGTCCGAGTGGGTAGCAGACATCTGCCTCCCATGTATACACACTTCTGAGAGTTGAGCTTATGGCCTGTAAGCCTACCTCCTGCCTGCAGCTACCTTTCGCTTCCAAAAGGCCTAGGCTCGCTGCTTCACCGAAGTGTTGGGAGAGGTAACTGGAATCTCCCGGCACACAAGACTAGTGCCACCAAGCTCAATCCAGCGATTTCCCAGTAATTCCTGGGGTAGACTGGTGCTACATACTAAGTTCCATATGTGAGAAGGTAGCTGAACGCCTTGTCCAAAATCATCTTACTGCTGAGAGTTGAGCTCACCCTCAGTCCCTCACAGTTCCACACTGCCTGCAGAGTGAGTTTCCCACGTCTTCACCAGAGACTTTTGCCAGAGGCTTCTGAGACGCAAGTTAACAATGCACACCTGGACGGTATCTCCAGGTGCAGTAGAGTGGTAATCTGGGAACCTCCTTACTCAGAATACTGCTACCTTCACACTGTCATAAGAATGCAGCTAGTTGAGAGCTGGCTTCTAGGCATGCTTCCCTGTGAGAGCTGAGGACAGGGCAGAACCCTCCCGCATCCTGCCTGACTGTAGACGTACCTGCTAACCTCCTTATGTTAGTGGCTGGGATGGGTTGCGGGAAAAGCATGTGTAAGCATTGGGCCTGAACTCCCGTGTATCTGAGTTGAATACAGCGATTTCCAACATCCTTCTTCAATAGGAGTGTAGCTAGGTTCCAAATCCCATGTCCGAGTGGGTAGCAGACATCTGCCTCCCATGCATACACACTTCTGAGAGTTGAGCTTATGGCCTGTAACCCTACATCCTGCCTGCCGCTACCTTTCGCTTCCAAAAGGCCTAGGCTCGCTGCTTGACGCAAGTGTTGGGAGAGGTAACTGGAATCTCCCGGCACACAAGACGAGTGCCTCCAAGCTCAATCAAGCGATTTCCTAGTAATTCCTGGGGTAGACTGGTGCTACATACTAAGTTCCATACGTGAGTAGGTAGTTGAACGCCTTGCCCAAAAACATCTTACTTCTGAGAGTTGAGCTCACCCTCAGTCCCTCACAGTTCCACACTGCCTGCAGAGTGAGTTTCGCACGTCTTCACCAGAGACGTTTGCCAGAGGCTTCTGAGACGCAAGTTAACAATGCAGACCTGGAGGGTATCTCCAGGTGCAGTAGAGTGGTAACCTGGGAACCTCCTGTCTCAGAATCCTGCTACCTTCACCCTGCCATAAGAATGCAGCTAGTTGACAGCTGGCTTCAAGGCCTGCTTCCCTGTGAGAGCTAAGGACAGGGCACAACCCTCCCGCATCCTGCTTGACTGTAGAAGGAGCTGCTAACGTCCTCATGTTAGTGGCAGGGAAACGTTGTGAGAAAAGCATGTGGAATCGTTGTGCCTGAACCCACGTGTATCTGAGTTGAATACAGCGATTTCCAAAGTCCTTCTTCATCAGAGTGTACCTAGGTTTCCACTCGCATGTCAGAGTGGGTAGCAGACATCTGCCTCCCATGTATACACACTTCTGAGAGTTGAGCTTATGGCCTGTAAGCCTACCTCCTGCCTGCAGCTACCTTTCGCTTCCAAAAGGCCTAGGCTCGCTGCTTCACCGAAGTGTTGGGAGAGGTAACTGGAATCTCCCGGCACACAAGACTAGTGCTTCCAAGCTCAATCCAGCGATTTCCCAGTAATTCCTGGGGTAGACTGGTGCTACATACTAAGTTCCATATGTGAGAAGGTAGCTGAACGCCTTGTCCAAAATCATCTTACTGCTGAGAGTTGAGCTCACCCTCAGTCCCTCACAGTTCCACACTGCCTGCAGAGTGAGTTTCCCACGTCTTCACCAGAGACTTTTGCCAGAGGCTTCTGAGACGCAAGTTAACAATACACACCTGGACGGTATCTCCAGGTGCAGTAGAGTGGTAATCTGGGAACGTCCTTACTCAGAATACTGCTACCTTCACACTGTCATAAGAATGCAGCTAGTTGAGAGCTGGCTTCTAGGCATGCTTCCCTGTGAGAGCTGAGGACAGGGCAGAACCCTCCCGCATCCTGCCTGACAGTAGACGTACCTGCTAACCTCCTTATGTTAGTGGCTGGGATGGGTTGCGGGAAAAGCATGTGTAAGCATTGGGCCTGAACTCCCGTGTATCTGAGTTGAATACAGCGATTTCCAACATCCTTCTTCAATAGGAGTGTAGCTAGGTTCCAACTCCCATGTCCGAGTGGGTAGCAGACATCTGCCTCCTATGCATACACACTTCTGAGAGTTGAGCTTATGGCCTGTAACCCTACATCCTGCCTGCCGCTACCTTTCGCTTCCAAAAGGCCTAGGCTCGCTGCTTGACGCAAGTGTTGGGAGAGGTAACTGGAATCTCCCGGCACACAAGACTAGTGCCTCCAAGCTCAATCAAGCGATTTCCTAGTAATTCCTGGGGTAGACTGGTGCTACATACTAAGTTCCATACGTGAGTATGTAGTTGAACGCCTTGTCCAAAAACATCTTACTTCTGAGAGTTGAGCTCACCCTCAGTCCCTCACAGTTCCACACTGCCTGCAGAGTGAGTTTCGCACGTCTTCACCAGAGACGTTTGCCAGAGGCTTCTGAGACGCAAGTTAACAATGCAGACCTGGAGGGTATCTCCAGGTCCAGTAGAGTGGTAACCTGGGAACCTCCTGTCTCAGAATACTGCTACCTTCACCCTGCCATAAGAATGCAGCTAGTTGACAGCTGGCTTCAAGGCCTGCTTCCCTGTGAGAGCTAAGGACAGGGCACAACCCTCCCGCATCCTGCTTGAGGGTAGAAGGAGCTGCTAACGTCCTCATGTTAGTGGCAGGGAAACGTTGTGAGAAAAGCATGTGGAATCGTTGTGCCTGAACCCACGTGTATCTGAGTTGAATACAGCGATTTCCAAAGTCCTTCTTCATCAGAGTGTAGCTAGGTTCCCACTCGCATGTCCGAGTGGGTAGCAGACATCTGCCTCCCATGTATACACACTTCTGAGAGTTGAGCTTATGGCCTGTAAGCCTACCTCCTGCCTGCAGCTACCTTTCGCTTCCAAAAGGCCTAGGCTCGCTGCTTCACCGAAGTGTTGGGAGAGGTAACTGGAATCTCCCGGCACACAAGACTAGTGCCACCAAGCTCAATCCAGCGATTTCCCAGTAATTCCTGGGGTAGACTGGTGCTACATACTAAGTTCCATATGTGAGAAGGTAGCTGAACGCCTTGTCCAAAATCATCTTACTGCTGAGAGTTGAGCTCACCCTCAGTCCCTCACAGTTCCACACTGCCTGCAGAGTGAGCTTCCCACGTCTTCACCAGAGACGTTTGCCAGAGGCTTCTGAGACGCAAGTTAACAATGCACACCTGGACGGTATCTCCAGGTGCAGTAGAGTGGTAATCTGGGAACCTCCTTACTCAGAATACTGCTATCTTCACACTGTCATAAGAATGCAGCTAGTTGAGAGCTGGCTTCTAGGCATGCTTCCCTGTGAGAGCTGAGGACAGGGCAGAACCCTCCCGCATCCTGCCTGACTGTAGACGTACCTGCTAACCTCCTTATGTTAGTGGCTGGGATAGGTTGTGGGAAAAGCATGTGTAAGCATTGGGCCTGAACTCCCGTGTATCTGAGTTGAATACAGCGATTTCCAAAGTCCTTCTTCATCAGAGTGTAGCTAGGTTCCCACTCACATGTCCGAGTGGGTAGCACACATCTGCCTCCCATGTATACACACTTCTGAGAGTTGAGCTTATGGCCTGTAACCCTACATCCTGCCTGCCGCTACCTTTCGCTTCCAAAAGGCCTAGGCTCGGTGCTTGACGCAAGTGTGGGAGAGGTAACTGGAATCTCCCGGCACACAAGACGAGTGCCTCCAAGCTCAATCAAGCGATTTCCTAGTAATTCCTGGGGTAGACTGGTGCTACATACTAAGTTCCATACGTGAGTATGTAGTTGAACGCCTTGTCCAAAAACATCTTACTTCTCAGAGTTGAGCTCACCCTCAGTCCCTCACAGTTCCACACTGCCTGCAGAGTGAGTTTCGCACGTCTTCACCAGAGACGTTTGCCAGAGGCTTCTGAGACGCAAGTTAACAACAATGCAGACCTGGAGGGTATCTCCAGGTCCAGTAGAGTGGTAACCTGGGAACCTCCTGTCTCAGAATCCTGCTACCTTCACCCTGCCATAAGAATGCAGCTAGTTGACAGCTGGCTTCAAGGCCTGCTTCCCTGTGAGAGCTAAGGACAGGGCACAACCCTCCCGCATCCTGCTTGACTGTAGAAGGAGCTGCTAACGTCCTCATGTTAGTGGCAGGGAAACGTTGTGAGAAAAGCATGTGGAATCGTTGTGCCTGAACCCACGTGTATCTGAGTTGAATACAGCGATTTCCAAAGTCCTTCTTCATCAGAGTGTAGCTAGGTTCCCACTCGCATGTCCGAGTGGGTAGCAGACATCTGCCTCCCATGTATACACACTTCTGAGAGTTGAGCTTATGGCCTGTAAGCCTACCTCCTGCCTGCAGCTACCTTTCGCTTCCAAAAGGCCTAGGCTCGCTGCTTCACCGAAGTGTTGGGAGAGGTAACTGGAATCTCCCGGCACACAAGACTAGTGCCACCAAGCTCAATCCAGCGATTTCCCAGTAATTCCTGGGGTAGACTGGTGCTACATACTAAGTTCCATATGTGAGAAGGTAGCTGAACGCCTTGTCCAAAATCATCTTACTGCTGAGAGTTGAGCTCACCCTCAGTCCCTCACAGTTCCACACTGCCTGCAGAGTGAGCTTCCCACGTCTTCACCAGAGACGTTTGCCAGAGGCTTCTGAGACGCAAGTTAACAATGCACACCTGGACGGTATCTCCAGGTGCAGTAGAGTGGTAATCTGGGAACCTCCTTACTCAGAATACTGCTACCTTCACACTGTCATAAGAATGCAGCTAGTTGAGAGCTGGCTTCTAGGCATGCTTCCCTGTGAGAGCTGAGGACAGGGCAGACCCCTCCCGCATCCTGCCTGACTGTAGACGTACCTGCTAACCTCCTTATGTTAGTGGCTGGGATAGGTTGTGGGAAAAGCATGTGTAAGCATTGGGCCTGAACTCCCGTGTATCTGAGTTGAATACAGCGATTTCCAAAGTCATTCTTCATCAGAGTGTAGCTAGGTTCCCACTCGCATGTCCGAGTGGGTAGCACACATCTGCCTCCCATGTATACACACTTCTGAGAGTTGAGCTTATGGCCTGTAAGCCTACCTCCTGCCTGCAGCTACCTTTCGCTTCCAAAAGGCCTAGGCTCGCTGCTTCACCGAAGTCTTGGTAGAGGTAACTGGAATCTCCCGGCACACAAGACTAGTGCCACCAAGCTCAATCCAGCGATTTCCCAGTAATTCCTGGGGTAGACTGGTGCTACATACTAAGTTCCATATGTGAGAAGGTAGCTGAACGCCTTGTCCAAAATCATCTTACTGCTGAGAGTTGAGCTCACCCTCAGTCCCTCACAGTTCCACACTGCCTGCAGAGTGAGTTTCCCACGTCTTCACCAGAGACTTTTGCCAGAGGCTTCTGAGACGCAAGTTAACAATGCACACCTGGACGGTATCTCCAGGTGCAGTAGAGTGGTAATCTGGGAACCTCCTTACTCAGAATACTGCTACCTTCACACTGTCATAAGAATGCAGCTAGTTGAGAGCTGGCTTCTAGGCAAGCTTCCCTGTGAGAGCTGAGGACAGGGCAGAACCCTCCCGCATCCTGCCTGACTGTAGACGTACCTGCTAACCTCCTTATGTTAGTGGCTGGGATGGGTTGCGGGAAAAGCATGTGTAAGCATTGGGCCTGAACTCCCGTGTATCTGAGTTGAATAGAGCGATTTCCAACATCCTTCTTCAATAGGAGTGTAGCTAGGTTCCAACTCCCATGTCCGAGTGGGTAGCAGACATCTGCCTCCCATGCATACACACTTCTGAGAGTTGAGCTTATGGCCTGTAACCCTACATCCTGCCTGCCGCTACCTTTCGCTTCCAAAAGGCCTAGGCTCGGTGCTTGACGCAAGTGTTGGGAGAGGTAACTGGAATCTCCCGGCACACAAGACGAGTGCCTCCAAGCTCAATCAAGCGATTTCCTAGTAATTCCTGGGGTAGACTGGTGCTACATACTAAGTTCCATACGTGAGTATGTAGTTGAACGCCTTGTCCAAAAACATCTTACTTCTCAGAGTTGAGCTCACCCTCAGTCCCTCACAGTTCCACACTGCCTGCAGAGTGAGTTTCGCACGTCTTCACCAGAGACGTTTGCCAGAGGCTTCTGAGACCCAAGTTAACAACAATGCAGACCTGGAGGGTATCTCCAGGTCCAGTAGAGTGGTAACCTGGGAACCTCCTGTCTCAGAATCCTGCTACCTTCACCCTGCCATAAGAATGCAGCTAGTTGACAGCTGGCTTCAAGGCCTGCTTCCCTGTGAGAGCTAAGGACAGGGCACAACCCTCCCGCATCCTGCTTGACTGTAGAAGGAGCTGCTAACGTCCTCATGTTAGTGGCAGGGAAACGTTGTGAGAAAAGCATGTGGAATCGTTGTGCCTGAACCCACGTGTATCTGAGTTGAATACAGCGATTTCCAAAGTCCTTCTTCATCAGAGTGTAGCTAGGTTCCCACTAGCATGTCCGAGTGGGTAGCAGACATCTGCCTCCCATGTATACACACTTCTGAGAGTTGAGCTTATGGCCTGTAAGCCTACCTCCTGCCTGCAGCTACCTTTCGCTTCCAAAAGGCCTAGGCTCGCTGCTTGACGCAAGTGTTGGGAGAGGTAACTGGAATCTCCCGGCACACAAGACTAGTGCCACCAAGCTCAATCCAGCGATTTCCCAGTAATTCCTGGGGTAGACTGGTGCTACATACTAAGTTCCATATGTGAGAAGGTAGCTGAACGCCTTGTCCAAAATCATCTTACTGCTGAAAGTTGAGCTCACCCTCAGTCCCTCACAGTTCCACACTGCCTGCAGAGTGAGTTTCCCCCGTCTTCACCAGAGACTTTTGCCAGAGGCTTCTGAGACGCAAGTTAACAATGCACACCTGGACGGTATCTCCAGGTGCAGTAGAGTGGTAATCTGGGAACCTCCTTACTCAGAATACTGCTACCTTCACACTGTCATAAGAATGCAGCTAGTTGAGAGCTGGCTTCTAGGCAAGCTTCCCTGTGAGAGCTGAGGACAGGGCAGAACCCTCCCGCATCCTGCCTGACTGTAGACGTACCTGCTAACCTCCTTATGTTAGTGGCTGGGATGGGTTGCGGGAAAAGCATGTGTAAGCATTGGGCCTGAACTCCCGTGTATCTGAGTTGAATAGAGCGATTTCCAACATCCTTCTTCAATAGGAGTGTAGCTAGGTTCCAACTCCCATGTCCGAGTGGGTAGCAGACATCTGCCTCCCATGCATACACACTTCTGAGAGTTGAGCTTATGGCCTGTAACCCTACATCCTGCCTGCCGCTACCTTTCGCTTCCAAAAGGCCTAGGCTCGCTGCTTGACGCAAGTGTTGGGAGAGGTAACTGGAATCTCCCGGCACACAAGACGAGTGCCTCCAAGCTCAATCAAGCGATTTCCTAGTAATTCCTGGGGTAGACTGGTGCTACATACTAAGTTCCATACGTGAGTATGTAGTTGAACGCCTTGTCCAAAAACATCTTACTTCTCAGAGTTGAGCTCACCCTCAGTCCCTCACAGTTCCACACTGCCTGCAGAGTGAGTTTCGCACGTCTTCACCAGAGACGTTTGCCAGAGGCTTCTGAGACGCAAGTTAACAATGCAGACCTGGAGGGTATCTCCAGGTCCAGTAGAGTGGTAACCTGGGAACCTCCTGTCTCAGAATACTGCTACCTTCACCCTGCCATAAGAATGCAGCTAGTTGACAGCTGGCTTCAAGGCCTGCTTCCCTGTGAGAGCTAAAGACAGGGCACAACCCTCCCGCATCCTGCTTGACTGTAGAAGGAGCTGCTAACGTCCTCATGTTAGTGGCAGGGAAACGTTGTGAGAAAAGCATGTGGATTCGTTGTGCCTGAACCCACGTGTATCTGAGTTGAATACAGCGATTTCCAAAGTCCTTCTTCATCAGAGTGTAGCTAGGTTCCCACTCGCATGTCCGAGTGGGTAGCAGACATCTGCCTCCCATGTATACACACTTCTGAGAGTTGAGCTTATGGCCTGTAAGCCTACCTCCTGCCTGCAGCTACCTTTCGCTTCCAAAAGGCCTAGGCTCGCTGCTTCACCGAAGTGTTGGGAGAGGTAACTGGAATCTCCCGGCACACAAGACTAGTGCCTCCAAGCTCAATCCAGCGATTTCCCAGTAATTCCTGGGGTAGACTGGTGCTACATACTAAGTTCCATATGTGAGAAGGTAGCTGAACGCCTTGTCCAAAATCATCTTACTGCTGAGAGTTGAGCTCACCCTCAGTCCCTCACAGTTCCACACTGCCTGCAGGTGAGTTTCCCACGTATTCACCAGAGACTTTTGCCAGAGGCTTCTGA
The DNA here is from genome assembly GCF_053574225.1 of Canis aureus. Taxonomy (NCBI): domain Eukaryota; kingdom Metazoa; phylum Chordata; class Mammalia; order Carnivora; family Canidae; genus Canis; species Canis aureus. The sequence goes on from NW_027554430.1 coordinate 56,851, forward strand.
GACGCAAGTTAACAATGCACACCTGGACGGTATCTCCAGGTGCAGTAGAGTGGTAATCTGGGAACCTCCTTACTCAGAATACTGCTACCTTCACACTGTCATAAGAATGCAGCTAGTTGAGAGCTGGCTTCTAGGCAAGCTTCCCTGTGAGAGCTGAGGACAGGGCAGAACCCTCCCGCATCCTGCCTGACTGTAGACGTACCTGCTAACCTCCTTATGTTAGTGGCTGGGATGGGTTGCGGCAAAAGCATGTGTAAGCATTGGGCCTGAACTCCCGTGTATCTGAGTTGAATACAGCGATTTCCAACATCCTTCTTCAATAGGAGTGTAGCTAGGTTCCAACTCCCATGTCCGAGTGGGTAGCAGACATCTGCCTCCCATGCATACACACTTCTGAGAGTTGAGCTTATGGTCTGTAACCCTACATCCTGCCTGCCGCTACCTTTCGCTTCCAAAAGGCCTAGGCTCGCTGCTTGACGCAAGTGTTGGGAGAGGTAACTGGAATCTCCCGGCACACAAGACGAGTGCCTCCAAGCTCAATCAAGCGATTTCCTAGTAATTCCTGGGGTAGACTGGTGCTACATACTAAGTTCCATACGTGAGTAGGTAGTTGAACGCCTTGTCCAAAAACATCTTACTTCTCAGAGTTGAGCTCACCCTCAGTCCCTCACAGTTCCACACTGCCTGCAGAGTGAGTTTCGCACGTCTTCACCAGAGACGTTTGCCAGAGGCTTCTGAGACGCAAGTTAACAATGCAGACCTGGAGGGTATCTCCAGGTCCAGTAGAGTGGTAACCTGGGAACCTCCTGTCTCAGAATCCTGCTACCTTCCCCCTGCCATAAGAATGCAGCTAGTTGACAGCTGGCTTCAAGGCCTGCTTCCCTGTGAGAGCTAAGGACAGGGCACAACCCTCCCGCATCCTGCTTGACTGTAGAAGGAGCTGCTAACGTCCTCATGTTAGTGGCAGGGAAACGTTGTGAGAAAAGCATGTGGAATCGTTGTGCCTGAACCCACGTGTATCTGAGTTGAATACAGCGATTTCCAAAGTCCTTCTTCATCAGAGTGTAGCTAGGTTCCCACTCGCATGTCCGAGTGGGTAGCAGACATCTGCCTCCCATGTATACACACTTCTGAGAGTTGAGCTTATGGCCTGTAAGCCTACCTCCTGCCTGCAGCTACCTTTCGCTTCCAAAAGGCCTAGGCTCGCTGCTTCACCGAAGTGTTGTGAGAGGTAACTGGAATCTCCCGGCACACAAGACTAGTGCCTCCAAGCTCAATCCAGCGATTTCCCAGTAATTCCTGGGGTAGACTGGTGCTACATACTAAGTTCCATATGTGAGAAGGTAGCTGAACGCCTTGTCCAAAATCATCTTACTGCTGAGAGTTGAGCTCACCCTCAGTCCCTCACAGTTCCACACTGCCTGCAGAGTGAGTTTCCCACGTCTTCACCAGAGACTTTTGCCAGAGGCTTCTGAGACGCAAGTTAACAATGCACACCTGGACGGTATCTCCAGGTGCAGTAGAGTGGTAATCTGGGAACCTCCTTACTCAGAATACTGCTACCTTCACACTGTCATAAGAATGCAGCTAGTTGAGAGCTGGCTTCTAGGCAAGCTTCCCTGTGAGAGCTGAGGACAGGGCAGAACCCTCCCGCATCCTGCCTGACTGTAGACGTACCTGCTAACCTCCTTATGTTAGTGGCTGGGATGGGTTGCGGGAAAAGCATGTGTAAGCATTGGGCCTGAACTCCCGTGTATCTGAGTTGAATACAGCGATTTCCAACATCCTTCTTCAATAGGAGTGTAGCTAGGTTCCAACTCCCATGTCCGAGTGGGTAGCAGACATCTGCCTCCCATGCATACACACTTCTGAGAGTTGAGCTTATGGCCTGTAACCCTACATCCTGCCTGCCGCTACCTTTCGCTTCCAAAAGGCCTAGGCTCGCTGCTTGACGCAAGTGTTGGGAGAGGTAACTGGAATCTCCCGGCACACAAGACGAGTGCCTCCAAGCTCAATCAAGCGATTTCCTAGTAATTCCTGGGGTAGACTGGTGCTACATACTAAGTTCCATACGTGAGTATGTAGTTGAACGCCGTGTCCAAAAACATCTTACTTCTGAGAGTTGAGCTCACCCTCAGTCCCTCACAGTTCCACACTGCCTGCAGAGTGAGTTTCGCACGTCTTCACCAGAGACGTTTGCCAGAGGCTTCTGAGACGCAAGTTAACAATGCAGACCTGGAGGGCATCTCCAGGTCCAGTAGAGTGGTAACCTGGGAACCTCCTGTCTCAGAATACTGCTACCTTCACCCTGCCATAAGAATGCAGCTAGTTGACAGCTGGCTTCAAGGCCTGCTTCCCTGTGAGAGCTAAGGACAGGGCACAACCCTCCCGCATCCTGCTTGACTGTAGAAGGAGCTGCTAACGTCCTCATGTTAGTGGCAGGGAAACGTTGTGAGAAAAGCATGTGGAATCGTTGTGCCTGAACCCACGTGTATCTGAGTTGAATACAGCGATTTCCAAAGTCCTTCTTCATCAGAGTGTAGCTAGGTTCCCACTCGCATGTCCGAGTGGGTAGCAGACATCTGCCTCCCATGTATACACTCTTCTGAGAGTTGAGCTTATGGCCTGTAAGCCTACCTCCTGCCTGCAGCTACCTTTCGCTTCCAAAAGGCCTAGGCTCGCTGCTTCACCGAAGTGTTGGGAGAGGTAACTGGAATCTCCCGGCACACAAGACTAGTGCCACCAAGCTCAATCCAGCGATTTCCCAGTAATTCCTGGGGTAGACTGGTGCTACATACTAAGTTCCATATGTGAGAAGGTAGCTGAACGCCTTGTCCAAAATCATCTAACTGCTGAGAGTTGAGCTCACCCTCAGTCCCTCACAGTTCCACACTGCCTGCAGAGTGAGTTTCCCTCGTCTTCACCAGAGACTTTTGCCAGAGGCTTCTGAGACGCAAGTTAACAATGCACACCTGGACGGTATCTCCAGGTGCAGTAGAGTGGTTATCTGGGAACGTCCTTACTCAGAATACTGCTACCTTCACACTGTCATAAGAATGCAGCTAGTTGACAGCTGGCTTCTAGGCATGCTTCCCTGTGAGAGCTGAGGACAGGGCAGAACCCTCCCGCATCCTGCCTGACTGTAGACGTACCTGCTAACCTCCTTATGTTAGTGGCTGGGATGGGTTGCGGGAAAAGCATGTGTAAGCATTGGGCCTGAACTCCCGTGTATCTAAGTTGAATACAGCGATTTCCAACATCCTTCTTCAATAGGAGTGTAGCTAGGTTCCAACTCCCATGTCCGAGTGGGTAGCAGACATCTGCCTCCCATGCATACACACTTCTGAGAGTTGAGCTTATGGCCTGTAACCCTACATCCTGCCTGCCGCTACCTTTCGCTTCCAAAAGGCCTAGGCTCGCTGCTTGACGCAAGTGTTGGGAGAGGTAACTGGAATCTCCCGGCACACAAGACGAGTGCCTCCAAGCTCAATCAAGCGATTTCCTAGTAATTCCTGGGGTAGACTGGTGCTACATACTAAGTTCCATACGTGAGTAGGTAGTTGAACGCCTTGCCCAAAAACATCTTACTTCTGAGAGTTGAGCTCACCCTCAGTCCCTCACAGTTCCACACTGCCTGCAGAGTGAGTTTCGCACGTCTTCACCAGAGACGTTTGCCAGAGGCTTCTGAGACGCAAGTTAACAATGCAGACCTGGAGGGTATCTCAAGGTGCAGTAGAGTGGTAACCTGGGAACCTCCTGTCTCAGAATCCTGCTACCTTCACCCTGCCATAAGAATGCAGCTAGTTGACAGCTGGCTTCAAGGCCTGCTTCCCTGTGAGCGCTAAGGACAGGGCACAACCCTCCCGCATCCTGCTTGACTGTACAAGGAGCTGCTAACGTCCTCATGTTAGTGGCAGGGAAACGTTGTAGAAAAGCATGTGGAATCGTTGTGCCTGAACCCACGTGTATCTGAGTTGAATACAGCGATTTCCAAAGTCCTTCTTCATCAGAGTGTAGCTAGGTTCCCACTCGCATGTCCGAGTGGGTAGCAGACATCTGCCTCCCATGTATACACTCTTCTGAGAGTTGAGCTTATGGCCTGTAAGCCTACCTCCTGCCTGCAGCTACCTTTCGCTTCCAAAAGGCCTATGCTCGCTGCTTCACCGAAGTGTTGGGAGAGGTAACTGGAATCTCCCGGCACACAAGACTAGTGCCACCAAGCTCAATCCAGCGATTTCCCAGTAATTCCTGGGGTAGACTGGTGCTACATACTAAGTTCCATATGTGAGAAGGTAGCTGAACGCCTTGTCCAAAATCATCTAACTGCTGAGAGTTGAGCTCACCCTCAGTCCCTCACAGTTCCACACTGCCTGCAGAGTGAGTTTCCCTCGTCTTCACCAGAGACTTTTGCCAGAGGCTTCTGAGACGCAAGTTAACAATGCACACCTGGACGGTATCTCCAGGTGCAGTAGAGTGGTAATCTGGGAACGTCCTTACTCAGAATACTGCTACCTTCACACTGTCATAAGAATGCAGCTAGTTGACAGCTGGCTTCTAGGCATGCTTCCCTGTGAGAGCTGAGGACAGGGCAGAACCCTCCCGCATCCTGCCTGACTGTAGACGTACCTGCTAACCTCCTTATGTTAGTGGCTGGGATGGGTTGCGGGAAAAGCATGTGTAAGCATTGGGCCTGAACTCCCGTGTATCTAAGTTGAATACAGCGATTTCCAACATCCTTCTTCAATAGGAGTGTAGCTAGGTTCCAACTCCCATGTCCGAGTGGGTAGCAGACATCTGCCTCCCATGCATACACACTTCTGAGAGTTGAGCTTATGGCCTGTAACCCTACATCCTGCCTGCCGCTACCTTTCGCTTCCAAAAGGCCTAGGCTCGCTGCTTGACGCAAGTGTTGGGAGAGATAACTGGAATCTCCCGGCACACAAGACGAGTGCCTCCAAGCTCAATCAAGCGATTTCCTAGTAATTCCTGGGGTAGACTGGTGCTACATACTAAGTTCCATACGTGAGTAGGTAGTTGAACGCCTTGCCCAAAAACATCTTACTTCTGAGAGTTGAGCTCACCCTCAGTCCCTCACAGTTCCACACTGCCTGCAGAGTGAGTTTCGCACGTCTTCACCAGAGACGTTTGCCAGAGGCTTCTGAGACGCAAGTTAACAATGCAGACCTGGAGGGTATCTCAAGGTGCAGTAGAGTGGTAACCTGGGAACCTCCTGTCTCAGAATCCTGCTACCTTCACCCTGCCATAAGAATGCAGCTAGTTGACAGCTGGCTTCAAGGCCTGCTTCCCTGTGAGAGCTAAGGACAGGGCACAACCCTCCCGCATCCTGCTTGACTGTAGAAGGAGCTGCTAACGTCCTCATGTTAGTGGCAGGGAAACGTTGTAGAAAAGCATGTGGAATCGTTGTGCCTGAACCCACGTGTATCTGAGTTGAATACAGCGATTTCCAAAGTCCTTCTTCATCAGAGTGTAGCTAGGTTCCCACTCGCATGTCCGAGTGGGTAGCAGACATCTGCCTCCCATGTATACACACTTCTGAGAGTTGAGCTTATGGCCTGTAAGCCTACCTCCTGCCTGCAGCTACCTTTCGCTTCCAAAAGGCCTAGGCTCGCTGCTTCACCGAAGTGTTGGGAGAGGTAACTGGAATCTCCCGGCACACAAGACTAGTGCCTCCAAGCTCAATCCAGCGATTTCCCAGTAATTCCTGGGGTAGACTGGTGCTACATACTAAATTCCATATGTGAGAAGGTAGCTGAACGCCTTGTCCAAAATCATCTTACTGCTGAGAGTTGAGCTCACCCTCAGTCCCTCACAGTTCCACACTGCCTGCAGAGTGAGTTTCCCACGTATTCACCAGAGACTTTTGCCAGAGGCTTCTGAGACCCAAGTTAACAATACACACCTGGACGGTATCTCCAGGTGCAGTAGAGTGGTAATCTGGGAACGTCCTTACTCAGAATACTGCTACCTTCACACTGTCATAAGAATGCAGCTAGTTGAGAGCTGGCTTCTAGGCATGCTTCCCTGTGAGAGCTGAGGACAGGGCAGAACCCTCCCGCATCCTGCCTGACTGTAGACGTACCTGCTAACCTCCTTATGTTAGTGGCTGGGATGGGTTGCGGGAAAAGCATGTGTAAGCATTGGGCCTGAACTCCCGTGTATCTGAGTTGAATACAGCGATTTCCAACATCCTTCTTCAATAGGAGTGTAGCTAGGTTCCAACTCCCATGTCCGAGTGGGTAGCAGACATCTGCCTCCTATGCATACACACTTCTGAGAGTTGAGCTTATGGCCTGTAACCCTACATCCTGCCTGCCGCTACCTTTCGCTTCCAAAAGGCCTAGGCTCGCTGCTTCACCGAAGTGTTGGTAGAGGTAACTGGAATCTCCCGGCACACAAGACTAGTGCCACCAAGCTCAATCCAGCGATTTCCCAGTAATTCCTGGGGTAGACTGGTGCTACATACTAAGTTCCATACGTGAGTATGTAGTTGAACGCCTTGTCCAAAAACATCTTACTTCTGAGAGTTGAGCTCACCCTCAGTCCCTCACAGTTCCACACTGCCTGCAGAGTGAGTTTCGCACGTCTTCACCAGAGACGTTTGCCAGAGGCTTTGAGACGCAAGTTAACAATGCAGACCTGGAGGGTATCTCCAGGTCCAGTAGAGTGGTAACCTGGGAACCTCCTGTCTCAGAATACTGCTACCTTCACCCTGCCATAAGAATGCAGCTAGTTGACAGCTGGCTTCAAGGCCTGCTTCCCTGTGAGAGCTAAGGACAGGGCACAACCCTCCCGCATCCTGCTTGACTGTAGAAGGAGCTGCTAACGTCCTCATGTTAGTGGCAGGGAAACGTTGTGAGAAAAGCATGTGGAATCGTTGTGCCTGAACCCACGTGTATCTGAGTTGAATACAGCGATTTCCAAAGTCCTTCTTCATCAGAGTGTAGCTAGGTTCCCACTCGCATGTCCGAGTGGGTAGCAGACATCTGCCTCCCATGTATACACTCTTCTGAGAGTTGAGCTTATGGCCTGTAAGCCTACCTCCTGCCTGCAGCTACCTTTCGCTTCCAAAAGGCCTAGGCTCGCTGCTTCACCGAAGTGTTGGGAGAGGTAACTGGAATCTCCCGGCACACAAGACTAGTGCCACCAAGCTCAATCCAGCGATTTCCCAGTAATTCCTGGGGTAGACTGGTGCTACATACTAAGTTCCATATGTGAGAAGGTAGCTGAACGCCTTGTCCAAAATCATCTAACTGCTGAGAGTTGAGCTCACCCTCAGTCCCTCACAGTTCCACACTGCCTGCAGAGTGAGTTTCCCTCGTCTTCACCAGAGACTTTTGCCAGAGGCTTCTGAGACGCAAGTTAACAATGCACACCTGGACGGTATCTCCAGTTGCAGTAGAGTGGTAATCTGGGAACCTCCTTACTCAGAATACTGCTACCTTCACACTGTCATAAGAATGCAGGTAGTTGAGAGCTGGCTTCTAGGCAAGCTTCCCTGTGAGAGCTGAGGACAGGGCAGAACCCTCCCGCATCCTGCCTGACTGTAGACGTACCTGCTAACCTCCTTATGTTAGTGGCTGGGATGGGTTGCGGGAAAAGCATGTGTAAGCATTGGGCCTGAACTCCCGTGTATCTGAGTTGAATACAGCGATTTCCAACATCCTTCTTCAATAGGAGTGTAGCTAGGTTCCAACTCCCATGTCCGAGTGGGTAGCAGACATCTGCCTCCCATGCATACACACTTCTGAGAGTTGAGCTTATGGCCTGTAACCCTACATCCTGCCTGCCGCTACCTTTCGCTTCCAAAAGGCCTAGGCTCGCTGCTTGACGCAAGTGTTGGGAGAGGTAACTGGAATCTCCCGGCACACAAGACGAGTGCCTCCAAGCTCAATCAAGCGATTTCCTAGTAATTCCTGGGGTAGACTGGTGCTACATACTAAGTTCCATACGTGAGTAGGTAGTTGAACGCCTTGTCCAAAAACACCTTACTTCTCAGAGTTGAGCTCACTCTCAGTCCCTCAGAGTTCCACACTGCCTGCAGAGTGAGTTTCGCACGTCTTCACCAGAGACGTTTGCCAGAGGCTTCTGACACGCAAGTTAACAATGCAGACCTGGAGGGTATCTCCAGGTCCAGTAGAGTGGTAACCTGGGAACCTCCTGTCTCAGAATACTGCTACCTTCACCCTACCATAAGAATGCAGCTAGTTGACAGCTGGCTTCAAGGCCTGCTTCCCTGTGAGAGCTAAGGACATGGCACAACCCTCCCGCATCCTGCTTGACTGTAGAAAGAGCTGCTAACGTCCTCATGTTAGTGGCAGGGAAACGTTGTGAGAAAAGCATGTGGAATCGTTGTGCCTGAACCCACGTGTATCTGAGTTGAATACAGCGATTTCCAAAGTCCTTCTTCATCAGAGTGTAGCTAGGTTCCCACTCGCATGTCCGAGTGGGTAGCAGACATCTGCCTCCCATGTATACACACTTCTGAGAGTTGAGCTTATGGCCTGTAAGCCTACCTCCTGCCTGCAGCTACCTTTCGCTTCCAAAAGGCCTAGGCTCGCTGCTTCACCGAAGTGTTGGGAGAGGTAACTGGAATCTCCCGGCACACAAGACTAGTGCCACCAAGCTCAATCCAGCGATTTCCCAGTAATTCCTGGGGTAGACTGGTGCTACATACTAAGTTCCATATGTGAGAAGGTAGCTGAACGCCTTGTCCAAAATCATCTTACTGCTGAGAGTTGAGCTCACCCTCAGTCCCTCACAGTTCCACACTGCCTGCAGAGTGAGTTTCCCACGTCTTCATCAGAGACTTTTGCCAGAGGCTTCTGAGACGCAAGTTAACAATGCACACCTGGACGGTAACTCCAGGTGCAGTAGAGTGGTAATCTGGGAACGTCCTTACTCAGAATACTGCTACCTTCACACTGTCATAAGAATGCAGCTAGTTGAGAGCTGGCTTCTAGGCATGCTTCCCTGTGAGAGCTGAGGACAGGGCAGAACCCTCCCGCATCCTGCCTGACTGTAGACGTACCTGCTAACCTCCTTATGTTAGTGGCTGGGATGGGTTGCGGGAAAAGCATGTGTAAGCATTGGGCCTGAACTCCCGTGTATCTGAGTTGAATACAGCGATTTCCAACATCCTTCTTCAATAGGAGTGTAGCTAGGTTCCAACTCCCATGTCCGAGTGGGTAGCAGACATCTGCCTCCTATGCATACACACTTCTGAGAGTTGAGCTTATGGCCTGTAACCCTACATCCTGCCTGCCGCTACCTTTCGCTTCCAAAAGGCCTAGGCTCGCTGCTTGACGCAAGTGTTGGGAGAGGTAACTGGAATCTCCCGGCACACAAGACTAGTGCCTCCAAGCTCAATCAAGCGATTTCCTAGTAATTCCTGGGGTAGACTGGTGCTACATACTAAGTTCCATACGTGAGTATGTAGTTGAACGCCTTGTCCAAAAACATCTTACTTCTGAGAGTTGAGCTCACCCTCAGTCCCTCACAGTTCCACACTGCCTGCAGAGTGAGTTTCGCACGTCTTCACCAGAGACGTTTGCCAGAGGCTTCTGAGACGCAAGTTAACAATGCAGACCTGGAGGGTATCTCCAGGTCCAGTAGAGTGGTAACCTGGGAACCTCCTGTCTCAGAATACTGCTACCTTCACCCTGCCATAAGAATGCAGCTAGTTGACAGCTGGCTTCAAGGCCTGCTTCCCTGTGAGAGCTAAGGACAGGGCACAACCCTCCCGCATCCTGCTTGACTGTAGAAGGAGCTGCTAACGTCCTCATGTTAGTGGCAGGGAAACGTTGTGAGAAAAGCATGTGGAATCGTTGTGCCTGAACCCACGTGTATCTGAGTTGAATACAGCGATTTCCAAAGTCCTTCTTCATCAGAGTGTAGCTAGGTTCCCACTCGCATGTCCGAGTGGGTAGCAGACATCTGCCTCCCATGTATACACTCTTCTGAGAGTTGAGCTTATGGCCTGTAAGCCTACCTCCTGCCTGCAGCTACCTTTCGCTTCCAAAAGGCCTAGGCTCGCTGCTTCACCGAAGTGTTGGGAGAGGTAACTGGAATCTCCCGGCACACAAGACTAGTGCCACCAAGCTCAATCCAGCGATTTCCCAGTAATTCCTGGGGTAGACTGGTGCTACATACTAAGTTCCATATGTGAGAAGGTAGCTGAACGCCTTGTCCAAAATCATCTAACTGCTGAGAGTTGAGCTCACCCTCAGTCCCTCACAGTTCCACACTGCCTGCAGAGTGAGTTTCCCTCGTCTTCACCAGAGACTTTTGCCAGAGGCTTCTGAGACGCAAGTTAACAATGCACACCTGGACGGTATCTCCAGGTGCAGTAGAGTGGTAATCTGGGAACCTCCTTACTCAGAATACTGCTACCTTCACACTGTCATAAGAATGCAGCTAGTTGACAGCTGGCTTCTAGGCATGCTTCCCTGTGAGAGCTGAGGACAGGGCAGAACCCTCCCGCATCCTGCCTGACTGTAGACGTACCTGCTAACCTCCTTATGTTAGTGGCTGGGATGGGTTGCGGGAAAAGCATGTGTAAGCATTGGGCCTGAACTCCCGTGTATCTGAGTTGAATACAGCGATTTCCAACATCCTTCTTCAATAGGAGTGTAGCTAGGTTCCAACTCCCATGTCCGAGTGGGTAGCAGACATCTGCCTCCCATGCATACACACTTCTGAGAGTTGAGCTTATGGCCTGTAACCCTACATCCTGCCTGCCGCTACCTTTCGCTTCCAAAAGGCCTAGGCTCGCTGCTTGACGCAAGTGTTGGGAGAGGTAACTGGAATCTCCCGGCACACAAGACGAGTGCCTCCAAGCTCAATCAAGCGATTTCCTAGTAATTCCTGGGGTAGACTGGTGCTACATACTAAGTTCCATACGTGAGTAGGTAGTTGAACGCCTTGCCCAAAAACATCTTACTTCTGAGAGTTGAGCTCACCCTCAGTCCCTCACAGTTCCACACTGCCTGCAGAGTGAGTTTCGCACGTCTTCACCAGAGACGTTTGCCAGAGGCTTCTGAGACGCAAGTTAACAATGCAGAACTGGAGGGTATCTCCAGGTGCAGTAGAGTGGTAACCTGGGAACCTCCTGTCTCAGAATACTGCTACCTTCACCCTGCCATAAGAATGCAGCTAGTTGACAGCTGGCTTCAAGGCCTGCTTCCCTGTGAGAGCTAAGGACAGGGCACAACCCTCCCGCATCCTGCTTGACTGTAGAAGGAGCTGCTAACGTCCTCATGTTAGTGGCAGGGAAACGTTGTGAGAAAAGCATGTGGAATCGTTGTGCCTGAACCCACGTGTATCTGAGTTGAATACAGCGATTTCCAAAGTCCTTCTTCATCAGAGTGTAGCTAGGTTCCCACTCGCATGTCCGAGTGGGTAGCAGACATCTGCCTCCCATGTATACACACTTCTGAGAGTTGAGCTTATGGCCTGTAAGCCTACCTCCTGCCTGCAGCTACCTTTCGCTTCCAAAAGGCCTAGGCTCGCTGCTTCACCGAAGTGTTGGGAGAGGTAACTGGAATCTCCCGGCACACAAGACTAGTGCCTCCAAGCTCAATCCAGCGATTTCCCAGTAATTCCTGGGGTAGACTGGTGCTACATACTAAGTTCCATATGTGAGAAGGTAGCTGAACGCCTTGTCCAAAATCATCTTACTGCTGAGAGTTGAGCTCACCCTCAGTCCCTCACAGTTCCACACTGCCTGCAGAGTGAGTTTCCCATGTATTCACCAGAGACTTTTGCCAGAGGCTTCTGAGACGCAAGTTAACAATACACACCTGGACGGTATCTCCAGGTGCAGTAGAGTGGTAATCTGGGAACGTCCTTACTCAGAATACTGCTACCTTCACACTGTCATAAGAATGCAGCTAGTTGAGAGCTGGCTTCTAGGCATGCTTCCCTGTGAGAGCTGAGGACAGGGCAGAACCCTCCCGCATCCTGCCTGACTGTAGACGTACCTGCTAACCTCCTTATGTTAGTGGCTGGGATGGGTTGCGGGAAAAGCATGTGTAAGCATTGGGCCTGAACTCCCGTGTATCTGAGTTGAATACAGCGATTTCCAACATCCTTCTTCAATAGGAGTGTAGCTAGGTTCCAACTCCCATGTCCGAGTGGGTAGCAGACATCTGCCTCCTATGCATACACACTTCTGAGAGTTGAGCTTATGGCCTGTAACCCTACATCCTGCCTGCCGCTACCTTTCGCTTCCAAAAGGCCTAGGCTCGCTGCTTCACCGAAGTGTTGGTAGAGGTAACTGGAATCTCCCGGCACACAAGACTAGTGCCACCAAGCTCAATCCAGCGATTTCCCAGTAATTCCTGGGGTAGACTGGTGCTACATACTAAGTTCCATATGTGAGAAGGTAGCTGAACGCCTTGTCCAAAATCATCTTACTGCTGAGAGTTGAGCTCACCCTCAGTCCCTCACAGTTCCACACTGCCTGCAGAGTGAGCTTCCCACGTCTTCACCAGAGACGTTTGCCAGAGGCTTCTGAGACGCAAGTTAACAATGCATTCCTGGACGGTATCTCCAGGTGCAGTAGAGTGGTAATCTGGGAACCTCCTTACTCAGAATACTGCTACCTTCACACTGTCATAAGAATGCAGCTAGTTGAGAGCTGGCTTCTAGGCATGCTTCCCTGTGAGAGCTGAGGACAGGGCAGAACCCTCCCGCATCCTGCCTGACTGTAGACGTACCTGCTAACCTCCTTATGTTAGTGGCTGGGATAGGTTGTGGGAAAAGCATGTGTAAGCATTTGGCCTGAACTCCCGTGTATCTGAGTTGAATACAGCGATTTCCAAAGTCCTTCTTCATCAGAGTGTAGCTAGGTTCCCACTCACATGTCCGAGTGGGTAGCACACATCTGCCTCCCATGTATACACACTTCTGAGAGTTGAGCTTATGGCCTGTAAGCCTACCTCCTGCCTGCAGCTACCTTTCGCTTCCAAAAGGCCTAGGCTCGCTGCTTGACGCAAGTGTTGGGAGAGGTAACTGGAATCTCCCGGCACACAAGACGAGTGCCTCCAAGCTCAATCAAGCGATTTCCTAGTAATTCCTGGGGTAGACTGGTGCTACATACTAAGTTCCATACGTGAGTATGTAGTTGAACGCCTTGTCCAAAAACATCTTACTTCTGAGAGTTGAGCTCACCCTCAGTCCCTCACAGTTCCACACTGCCTGCAGAGTGAGTTTCGCACGTCTTCACCAGAGACGTTTGCCAGAGGCTTCTGAGACGCAAGTTAACAATGCAGACCTGGAGGGTATCTCCAGGTGCAGTAGAGTGGTAACCTGGGAACCTCCTGTCTCAGAATCCTGCTACCTTCACCCTGCCATAAGAATGCAGCTAGTTGACAGCTGGCTTCAAGGCCTGCTTCCCTGTGAGAGCTAAGGACAGGGCACAACCCTCCCGCATCCTGCTTGACTGTAGAAGGAGCTGCTAACGTCCTCATGTTAGTGGCAGGGAAACGTTGTGAGAAAAGCATGTGGAATCGTTGTGCCTGAACCCACGTGTATCTGAGTTGAATACAGCGATTTCCAAAGTCCTTCTTCATCAGAGTGTAGCTAGGTTCCCACTCGCATGTCCGAGTGGGTAGCAGACATCTGCCTCCCATGTATACACACTTCTGAGAGTTGAGCTTATGGCCTGTAAGCCTACCTCCTGCCTGCAGCTATCTTTCGCTTCCAAAAGGCCTAGGCTCGCTGCTTCAACGGTGTTGGGAGAGGTAACTGGAATCTCCCGGCACACAAGACTAGTGCCTCCAAGCTCAATCCAGCGATTTCCCAGTAATTCCTGGGGTAGACTGGTGCTACATACTAAGTTCCATATGTGAGAAGGTAGCTGAACGCCTTGTCCAAAATCATCTTACTGCTGAGAGTTGAGCTCACCCTCAGTCCCTCACAGTTCCACACTGCCTGCAGAGTGAGTTTCCCACGTCTTCACCAGAGACTTTTGCCAGAGGCTTCTGAGACGCAAGTTAACAATGCACACCTGGACGGTATCTCCAGGTGCAGTAGAGTGGTAATCTGGGAACCTCCTTACTCAGAATACTGCTACCTTCACACTGTCATAAGAATGCAGCTAGTTGAGAGCTGGCTTCTAGGCAAGCTTCCCTGTGAGAGCTGAGGACAGGGCAGAACCCTCCCGCATCCTGCCTGACTGTAGACGTACCTGCTAACCTCCTTATGTTAGTGGCTGGGATGGGTTGCGGGAAAAGCATGTGTAAGCATTGGGCCTGAACTCCCGTGTATCTGAGTTGAATAGAGCGATTTCCAACATCCTTCTTCAATAGGAGTGTAGCTAGGTTCCAACTCCCATGTCCGAGTGGGTAGCAGACATCTGCCTCCCATGCATACACACTTCTGAGAGTTGAGCTTATGGCCTGTAACCCTACATCCTGCCTGCCGCTACCTTTCGCTTCCAAAAGGCCTAGGCTCGCTGCTTGACGCAAGTGTTGGGAGAGGTAACTGGAATCTCCCGGCACACAAGACGAGTGCCTCCAAGCTCAATCAAGCGATTTCCTAGTAATTCCTGGGGTAGACTGGTGCTACATACTAAGTTCCATACGTGAGTAGGTAGTTGAACGCCTTGCCCAAAAACATCTTACTTCTGAGAGTTGAGCTCACCCTCAGTCCCTCACAGTTCCACACTGCCTGCAGAGTGAGTTTCGCACGTCTTCACCAGAGACGTTTGCCAGAGGCTTCTGAGACGCAAGTTAACAATGCAGAACTGGAGGGTATCTCCAGGTGCAGTAGAGTGGTAACCTGGGAACCTCCTGTCTCAGAATACTGCTACCTTCACCCTGCCATAAGAATGCAGCTAGTTGACAGCTGGCTTCAAGGCCTGCTTCCCTGTGAGAGCTAAGGACAGGGCACAACCCTCCCGCATCCTGCTTGACTGTAGAAGGAGCTGCTAACGTCCTCATGTTAGTGGCAGGGAAACGTTGTGAGAAAAGCATGTGGAATCGTTGTGCCTGAACCCACGTGTATCTGAGTTGAATACAGCGATTTCCAAAGTCCTTCTTCATCAGAGTGTAGCTAGGTTCCCACTCGCATGTCCGAGTGGGTAGCAGACATCTGCCTCCCATGTATACACACTTCTGAGAGTTGAGCTTATGGCCTGTAAGCCTACCTCCTGCCTGCAGCTATCTTTCGCTTCCAAAAGGCCTAGGCTCGCTGCTTCACCGAAGTCTTGGTAGAGGTAACTGGAATCTCCCGGAACACAAGACTAGTGCCTCCAAGCTCAATCCAGCGATTTCCCAGTAATTCCTGGGGTAGACTGGTGCTACATACTAAGTTCCATATGTGAGAAGGTAGCTGAACGCCTTGTCCAAAATCATCTTACTGCTGAGAGTTGAGCTCACCCTCAGTCCCTCACAGTTCCACACTGCCTGCAGAGTGAGTTTCCCACGTCTTCACCAGAGACTTTTGCCAGAGGCTTCTGAGACGCAAGTTAACAATGCACACCTGGACGGTATCTCCAGGTGCAGTAGAGTGGTAATCTGGGAACCTCCTTACTCAGAATACTGCTACCTTCACACTGTCATAAGAATGCAGCTAGTTGAGAGCTGGCTTCTAGGCAAGCTTCCCTGTGAGAGCTGAGGACAGGGCAGAACCCTCCCGCATCCTGCCTGACTGTAGACGTACCTGCTAACCTCCTTATGTTAGTGGCTGGGATGGGTTGCGGGAAAAGCATGTGTAAGCATTGGGCCTGAACTCCCGTGTATCTGAGTTGAATACAGCGATTTCCAACATCCTTCTTCAATAGGAGTGTAGCTAGGTTCCAACTCCCATGTCCGAGTGGGTAGCAGACATCTGCCTCCCATGCATACACACTTCTGAGAGTTGAGCTTATGGCCTGTAACCCTACATCCTGCCTGCCGCTACCTTTCGCTTCCAAAAGGCCTAGGCTCGCTGCTTGACGCAAGTGTTGGGAGAGGTAACTGGAATCTCCCGGCACACAAGACGAGTGCCTCCAAGCTCAATCAAGCGATTTCCTAGTAATTCCTGGGGTAGACTGGTGCTACATACTAAGTTCCATACGTGAGTAGGTAGTTGAACGCCTTGTCCAAAAACATCTTACTTCTCAGAGTTGAGCTCACCCTCAGTCCCTCAGAGTTCCACACTGCCTGCAGAGTGAGTTTCGCACGTCTTCACCAGAGACGTTTGCCAGAGGCTTCTGACACGCAAGTTAACAATGCAGACCTGGAGGGTATCTCCAGGTCCAGTAGAGTGGTAACCTGGGAACCTCCTGTCTCAGAATACTGCTACCTTCACCCTACCATAAGAATGCAGCTAGTTGACAGCTGGCTTCAAGGCCTGCTTCCCTGTGAGAGCTAAGGACAGGGCACAACCCTCCCGCATCCTGCTTGACTGTAGAAGGAGCTGCTAACGTCCTCATGTTAGTGGCAGGGAAACGTTGTGAGAAAAGCATGTGGAATCGTTGTGCCTGAACCCACGTGTATCTGAGTTGAATACAGCGATTTCCAAAGTCCTTCTTCATCAGAGTGTAGCTAGGTTCCCACTCGCATGTCCGAGTGGGTAGCAGACATCTGCCTCCCATGTATACACACTTCTGAGAGTTGAGCTTATGGCCTGTAAGCCTACCTCCTGCCTGCAGCTACCTTTCGCTTCCAAAAGGCCTAGGCTCGCTGCTTCACCGAAGTGTTGGGAGAGGTAACTGGAATCTCCCGGCACACAAGACTAGTGCCACCAAGCTCAATCCAGCGATTTCCCAGTAATTCCTGGCGTAGACTGGTGCTACATACTAAGTTCCATATGTGAGAAGGTAGCTGAACGCCTTGTCCAAAATCATCTTACTGCTGAGAGTTGAGCTCACCCTCAGTCCCTCACAGTTCCACACTGCCTGCAGAGTGAGTTTCCCACGTCTTCACCAGAGACTTTTGCCAGAGGCTTCTGAGACGCAAGTTAACAATGCACACCTGGACGGTATCTCCAGGTGCAGTAGAGTGGTAATCTGGGAACCTCCTTACTCAGAATACTGCTACCTTCACACTGTCATAAGAATGCAGCTAGTTGAGAGCTGGCTTCTAGGCATGCTTCCCTGTGAGAGCTGAGGACAGGGCAGAACCCTCCCGCATCCTGCCTGACTGTAGACGTACCTGCTAACCTCCTTATGTTAGTGGCTGGGATGGGTTGCGGGAAAAGCATGTGTAAGCATTGGGCCTGAACTCCCGTGTATCTGAGTTGAATAGAGCGATTTCCAACATCCTTCTTCAATAGGAGTGTAGCTAGGTTCCAACTCCCATGTCCGAGTGGGTAGCAGACATCTGCCTCCCATGCATACACACTTCTGAGAGTTGAGCTTATGGCCTGTAACCCTACATCCTGCCTGCCGCTACCTTTCGCTTCCAAAAGGCCTAGGCTCGCTGCTTGACGCAAGTGTTGGGAGAGGTAACTGGAATCTCCCGGCACACAAGACTAGTGCCTCCAAGCTCAATCAAGCGATTTCCTAGTAATTCCTGGGGTAGACTGGTGCTACATACTAAGTTCCATACGTGAGTATGTAGTTGAACGCTTTGTCCAAAAACATCTTACTTCTGAGAGTTGAGCTCACCCTCAGTCCCTCACAGTTCCACACTGCCTGCAGAGTGAGTTTCGCACGTCTTCACCAGAGACGTTTGCCAGAGGCTTCTGAGACGCAAGTTAACAATGCAGACCTGGAGGGTATCTCCAGGTCCAGTAGAGTGGTAACCTGGGAACCTCCTGTCTCAGAATCCTGCTACCTTCACCCTGCCATAAGAATGCAGCTAGTTGACAGCTGGCTTCAAGGCCTGCTTCCCTGTGAGAGCTAAGGACAGGGCACAACCCTCCCGCATCCTGCTTGACTGTAGAAGGAGCTGCTAACGTCCTCATGTTAGGGGCAGGGAAACGTTGTGAGAAAAGCATGTGGAATCGTTGTGCCTGAACCCACGTGTATCTGAGTTGAATACAGCGATTTCCAAAGTCCTTCTTCATCAGAGTGTAGCTAGGTTCCCACTCGCATGTCCGAGTGGGTAGCAGACATCTGCCTCCCATGTATACACTCTTCTGAGAGTTGAGCTTATGGCCTGTAAGCCTACCTCCTGCCTGCAGCTACCTTTCGCTTCCAAAAGGCCTAGGCTCGCTGCTTCACCGAAGTGTTGGGAGAGGTAACTGGAATCTCCCGGCACACAAGACTAGTGCCACCAAGCTCAATCCAGCGATTTCCCAGTAATTCCTGGGGTAGACTGGTGCTACATACTAAGTTCCATATGTGAGAACGTAGCTGAACGCCTTGTCCAAAATCATCTAACTGCTGAGAGTTGAGCTCACCCTCAGTCCCTCACAGTTCCACACTGCCTGCAGAGTGAGTTTCCCTCGTCTTCACCAGAGACTTTTGCCAGAGGCTTCTGAGACGCAAGTTAACAATGCACACCTGGACGGTATCTCCAGGTGCAGTAGAGTGGTAATCTGGGAACCTCCTTACTCAGAATACTGCTACCTTCACACTGTCATAAGAATGCAGCTAGTTGACAGCTGGCTTCTAGGCATGCTTCCCTGTGAGAGCTGAGGACAGGGCAGAACCCTCCCGCATCCTGCCTGACTGTAGACGTACCTGCTAACCTCCTTATGTTAGTGGCTGGGATGGGTTGTGAAAAAGCATGTGTAAGCATTGGGCCTGAACTCCCGTGTATCTGAGTTGAATACAGCGATTTCGAACATCCTTCTTCAATAGGAGTGTAGCTAGGTTCCAACTCCCATGTCCGAGTGGGTAGCAGACATCTGCCTCCTATGAATACACACTTCTGAGAGTTGAGCTTATGGCCTGTAAGCCTACCTCCTGCCTGCAGCTACCTTTCGCTTCCAAAAGGCCTAGGCTCGCTGCTTCACCGAAGTGTTGGGAGAGGTAACTGGAATCTCCCGGCACACAAGACTAGTGCCACCAAGCTCAATCCAGCGATTTCCCAGTAATTCCTGGGGTAGACTGGTGCTACATACTAAGTTCCATATGTGAGAAGGTAGCTGAACGCCTTGTCCAAAATCATCTTACTGCTGAGAGTTGAGCTCACCCTCAGTCCCTCACAGTTCCACACTGCCTGCAGAGTGAGCTTCCCACGTCTTCACCAGAGACGTTTGCCAGAGGCTTCTGAGACGCAAGTTAACAATGCACACCTGGACGGTATCTCCAGGTGCAGTAGAGTGGTAATCTGGGAACCTCCTTACTCAGAATACTGCTACCTTCACACTGTCATAAGAATGCAGCTAGTTGAGAGCTGGCTTCTAGGCATGCTTCCCTGTGAGAGCTGAGGACAGGGCAGAACCCTCCCGCATCCTGCCTGACTGTAGACGTACCTGCTAACCTCCTTATGTTAGTGGCTGGGATAGGTTGTGGGAAAAGCATGTGTAAGCATTTGGCCTGAACTCCCGTGTATCTGAGTTGAATACAGCGATTTCCAAAGTCCTTCTTCATCAGAGTGTAGCTAGGTTCCCACTCACATGTCCGAGTGGGTAGCACACATCTGCCTCCCATGTATACACACTTCTGAGAGTTGAGCTTATGGCCTGTAAGCCTACCTCCTGCCTGCAGCTACCTTTCGCTTCCAAAAGGCCTAGGCTCGCTGCTTGACGCAAGTGTTGGGAGAGGTAACTGGAATCTCCCGGCACACAAGACTAGTGCCACCAAGCTCAATCCAGCGATTTCCCAGTAATTCCTGGGGTAGACTGGTGCTACATACTAAGTTCCATATGTGAGAAGGTAGCTGAACGCCTTGCCCAAAATCATCTTACTGCTGAGAGTTGAGCTCACCCTCAGTCCCTCACAGTTCCACACTGCCTGCAGAGTGAGTTTCCCACGTCTTCACCAGAGACTTTTGCCAGAGGCTTCTGAGACGCAAGTTAACAATGCACACCTGGACGGTATCTCCAGGTGCAGTAGAGTGGTAATCTGGGAACCTCCTTACTCAGAATACTGCTACCTTCACACTGTCATAAGAATGCAGCTAGTTGAGAGCTGGCTTCTAGGCAAGCTTCCCTGTGAGAGCTGAGGACAGGGCAGAACCCTCCCGCATCCTGCCTGTCTGTAGACGTACCTGCTAACCTCCTTATGTTAGTGGCTGGGATGGGTTGCGGGAAAAGCATGTGTAAGCATTGGGCCTGAACTCCCGTGTATCTGAGTTGAATACAGCGATTTCCAACATCCTTCTTCAATAGGAGTGTAGCTAGGTTCCAACTCCCATGTCCGAGTGGGTAGCAGACATCTGCCTCCCATGCATACACACTTCTGAGAGTTGAGCTTATGGCCTGTAACCCTACATCCTGCCTGCCGCTACCTTTCGCTTCCAAAAGGCCTAGGCTCGCTGCTTGACGCAAGTGTTGGGAGAGGTAACTGGAATCTCCCGGCACACAAGACGAGTGCCTCCAAGCTCAATCAAGCGATTTCCTAGTAATTCCTGGGGTAGACTGGTGCTACATACTAAGTTCCATACGTGAGTAGGTAGTTGAACGCCTTGTCCAAAAACATCTTACTTCTCAGAGTTGAGCTCACCCTCAGTCCCTCAGAGTTCCATACTGCCTGCAGAGTGAGTTTCGCACGTCTTCACCAGAGACGTTTGCCAGAGGCTTCTGACACGCAAGTTAACAATGCAGACCTGGAGGGTATCTCCAGGTCCAGTAGAGTGGTAACCTGGGAACCTCCTGTCTCAGAATACTGCTACCTTCCCCCTGCCATAAGAATGCAGCTAGTTGACAGCTGGCTTCAAGGCCTGCTTCCCTGTGAGAGCTAAGGACAGGGCACAACCCTCCCGCATCCTGCTTGACTGTAGAAGGAGCTGCTAACGTCCTCATGTTAGTGGCAGGGAAACGTTGTGAGAAAAGCATGTGGAATCGTTGTGCCTGAACCCACGTGTATCTGAGTTGAATACAGCGATTTCCAAAGTCCTTCTTCATCAGAGTGTAGCTAGGTTCCCACTCGCATGTCTGAGTGGGTAGCAGACATCTGCCTCCCATGTATACACACTTCTGAGTGTTGAGCTTATGGCCTGTAAGCCTACCTCCTGCCTGCAGCTACCTTTCGCTTCCAAAAGGCCTAGGCTCGCTGCTTCACCGAAGTGTTGTGAGAGGTAACTGGAATCTCCCGGCACACAAGACTAGTGCCTCCAAGCTCAATCCAGCGATTTCCCAGTAATTCCTGGGGTAGACTGGTGCTACATACTAAGTTCCATATGTGAGAAGGTAGCTGAACGCCTTGTCCAAAATCATCTTACTGCTGAGAGTTGAGCTCACCCTCAGTCCCTCACAGTTCCACACTGCCTGCAGAGTGAGTTTCCCACGTCTTCACCAGAGACTTTTGCCAGAGGCTTCTGAGACGCAAGTTAACAATGCACACCTGGACGGTATCTCCAGGTGCAGTAGAGTGGTAATCTGGGAACCTCCTTACTCAGAATACTGCTACCTTCACACTGTCATAAGAATGCAGCTAGTTGAGAGCTGGCTTCTAGGCAAGCTTCCCTGTGAGAGCTGAGGACAGGGCAGAACCCTCCCGCATCCTGCCTGACTGTAGACGTACCTGCTAACCTCCTTATGTTAGTGGCTGGGATGGGTTGCGGGAAAAGCATGTGTAAGCATTGGGCCTGAACTCCCGTGTATCTGAGTTGAATAGAGCGATTTCCAACATCCTTCTTCAATAGGAGTGTAGCTAGGTTCCAACTCCCATGTCCGAGTGGGTAGCAGACATCTGCCTCCCATGCATACACACTTCTGAGAGTTGAGCTTATGGCCTGTAACCCTACATCCTGCCTGCCGCTACCTTTCGCTTCCAAAAGGCCTAGGCTCGCTGCTTGACGCAAGTGTTGGGAGAGGTAACTGGAATCTCCCGGCACACAAGACGAGTGCCTCCAAGCTCAATCAAGCGATTTCCTAGTAATTCCTGGGGTAGACTGGTGCTACATACTAAGTTCCATACGTGAGTATGTAGTTGAACGCCTTGTCCAAAAACATCTTACTTCTCAGAGTTGAGCTCACCCTCAGTCCCTCACAGTTCCACACTGCCTGCAGAGTGAGTTTCGCACGTCTTCACCAGAGACGTTTGCCAGAGGCTTCTGAGACCCAAGTTAACAACAATGCAGACCTGGAGGGTATCTCCAGGTCCAGTAGAGTGGTAACCTGGGAACCTCCTGTCTCAGAATCCTGCTACCTTCACCCTGCCATAAGAATGCAGCTAGTTGACAGCTGGCTTCAAGGCCTGCTTCCCTGTGAGAGCTAAGGACAGGGCACAACCCTCCCGCATCCTGCTTGACTGTAGAAGGAGCTGCTAACGTCCTCATGTTAGTGGCAGGGAAACGTTGTGAGAAAAGCATGTGGAATCGTTGTGCCTGAACCCACGTGTATCTGAGTTGAATACAGCGATTTCCAAAGTCCTTCTTCATCAGAGTGTAGCTAGGTTCCCACTAGCATGTCCGAGTGGGTAGCAGACATCTGCCTCCCATGTATACACACTTCTGAGAGTTGAGCTTATGGCCTGTAAGCCTACCTCCTGCCTGCAGCTACCTTTCGCTTCCAAAAGGCCTAGGCTCGCTGCTTGACG
Source organism: Canis aureus (assembly GCF_053574225.1). Taxonomy (NCBI): domain Eukaryota; kingdom Metazoa; phylum Chordata; class Mammalia; order Carnivora; family Canidae; genus Canis; species Canis aureus. Next base: position 79,451 of record NW_027554430.1, read on the forward strand.
CAAGTGTTGGGAGAGGTAACTGGAATCTCCCGGCACACAAGACTAGTGCCACCAAGCTCAATCCAGCGATTTCCCAGTAATTCCTGGGGTAGACTGGTGCTACATACTAAGTTCCATATGTGAGAAGGTAGCTGAACGCCTTGTCCAAAATCATCTTACTGCTGAAAGTTGAGCTCACCCTCAGTCCCTCACAGTTCCACACTGCCTGCAGAGTGAGTTTCCCCCGTCTTCACCAGAGACTTTTGCCAGAGGCTTCTGAGACGCAAGTTAACAATGCACACCTGGACGGTATCTCCAGGTGCAGTAGAGTGGTAATCTGGGAACCTCCTTACTCAGAATACTGCTACCTTCACACTGTCATAAGAATGCAGCTAGTTGAGAGCTGGCTTCTAGGCAAGCTTCCCTGTGAGAGCTGAGGACAGGGCAGAACCCTCCCGCATCCTGCCTGACTGTAGACGTACCTGCTAACCTCCTTATGTTAGTGGCTGGGATGGGTTGCGGGAAAAGCATGTGTAAGCATTGGGCCTGAACTCCCGTGTATCTGAGTTGAATAGAGCGATTTCCAACATCCTTCTTCAATAGGAGTGTAGCTAGGTTCCAACTCCCATGTCCGAGTGGGTAGCAGACATCTGCCTCCCATGCATACACACTTCTGAGAGTTGAGCTTATGGCCTGTAACCCTACATCCTGCCTGCCGCTACCTTTCGCTTCCAAAAGGCCTAGGCTCGCTGCTTGACGCAAGTGTTGGGAGAGGTAACTGGAATCTCCCGGCACACAAGACGAGTGCCTCCAAGCTCAATCAAGCGATTTCCTAGTAATTCCTGGGGTAGACTGGTGCTACATACTAAGTTCCATACGTGAGTATGTAGTTGAACGCCTTGTCCAAAAACATCTTACTTCTCAGAGTTGAGCTCACCCTCAGTCCCTCACAGTTCCACACTGCCTGCAGAGTGAGTTTCGCACGTCTTCACCAGAGACGTTTGCCAGAGGCTTCTGAGACGCAAGTTAACAATGCAGACCTGGAGGGTATCTCCAGGTCCAGTAGAGTGGTAACCTGGGAACCTCCTGTCTCAGAATACTGCTACCTTCACCCTGCCATAAGAATGCAGCTAGTTGACAGCTGGCTTCAAGGCCTGCTTCCCTGTGAGAGCTAAAGACAGGGCACAACCCTCCCGCATCCTGCTTGACTGTAGAAGGAGCTGCTAACGTCCTCATGTTAGTGGCAGGGAAACGTTGTGAGAAAAGCATGTGGATTCGTTGTGCCTGAACCCACGTGTATCTGAGTTGAATACAGCGATTTCCAAAGTCCTTCTTCATCAGAGTGTAGCTAGGTTCCCACTCGCATGTCCGAGTGGGTAGCAGACATCTGCCTCCCATGTATACACACTTCTGAGAGTTGAGCTTATGGCCTGTAAGCCTACCTCCTGCCTGCAGCTACCTTTCGCTTCCAAAAGGCCTAGGCTCGCTGCTTCACCGAAGTGTTGGGAGAGGTAACTGGAATCTCCCGGCACACAAGACTAGTGCCTCCAAGCTCAATCCAGCGATTTCCCAGTAATTCCTGGGGTAGACTGGTGCTACATACTAAGTTCCATATGTGAGAAGGTAGCTGAACGCCTTGTCCAAAATCATCTTACTGCTGAGAGTTGAGCTCACCCTCAGTCCCTCACAGTTCCACACTGCCTGCAGGTGAGTTTCCCACGTATTCACCAGAGACTTTTGCCAGAGGCTTCTGAGACGCAAGTTAACAATGCACACCTGGACGGTATCTCCAGGTGCAGTAGAGTGGTAATCTGGGAACCTCCTTACTCAGAATACTGCTACCTTCACACTGTCATAAGAATGCAGCTAGTTGAGAGCTGGCTTCTAGGCAAGCTTCCCTGTGAGAGCTGAGGACAGGGCAGAACCCTCCCGCATCCTGCCTGACTGTAGACGTACCTGCTAACCTCCTTATGTTAGTGGCTGGGATGGGTTGCGGCAAAAGCATGTGTAAGCATTGGGCCTGAACTCCCGTGTATCTGAGTTGAATACAGCGATTTCCAACATCCTTCTTCAATAGGAGTGTAGCTAGGTTCCAACTCCCATGTCCGAGTGGGTAGCAGACATCTGCCTCCCATGCATACACACTTCTGAGAGTTGAGCTTATGGTCTGTAACCCTACATCCTGCCTGCCGCTACCTTTCGCTTCCAAAAGGCCTAGGCTCGCTGCTTGACGCAAGTGTTGGGAGAGGTAACTGGAATCTCCCGGCACACAAGACGAGTGCCTCCAAGCTCAATCAAGCGATTTCCTAGTAATTCCTGGGGTAGACTGGTGCTACATACTAAGTTCCATACGTGAGTAGGTAGTTGAACGCCTTGTCCAAAAACATCTTACTTCTCAGAGTTGAGCTCACCCTCAGTCCCTCACAGTTCCACACTGCCTGCAGAGTGAGTTTCGCACGTCTTCACCAGAGACGTTTGCCAGAGGCTTCTGAGACGCAAGTTAACAATGCAGACCTGGAGGGTATCTCCAGGTCCAGTAGAGTGGTAACCTGGGAACCTCCTGTCTCAGAATCCTGCTACCTTCCCCCTGCCATAAGAATGCAGCTAGTTGACAGCTGGCTTCAAGGCCTGCTTCCCTGTGAGAGCTAAGGACAGGGCACAACCCTCCCGCATCCTGCTTGACTGTAGAAGGAGCTGCTAACGTCCTCATGTTAGTGGCAGGGAAACGTTGTGAGAAAAGCATGTGGAATCGTTGTGCCTGAACCCACGTGTATCTGAGTTGAATACAGCGATTTCCAAAGTCCTTCTTCATCAGAGTGTAGCTAGGTTCCCACTCGCATGTCCGAGTGGGTAGCAGACATCTGCCTCCCATGTATACACACTTCTGAGAGTTGAGCTTATGGCCTGTAAGCCTACCTCCTGCCTGCAGCTACCTTTCGCTTCCAAAAGGCCTAGGCTCGCTGCTTCACCGAAGTGTTGTGAGAGGTAACTGGAATCTCCCGGCACACAAGACTAGTGCCTCCAAGCTCAATCCAGCGATTTCCCAGTAATTCCTGGGGTAGACTGGTGCTACATACTAAGTTCCATATGTGAGAAGGTAGCTGAACGCCTTGTCCAAAATCATCTTACTGCTGAGAGTTGAGCTCACCCTCAGTCCCTCACAGTTCCACACTGCCTGCAGAGTGAGTTTCCCACGTCTTCACCAGAGACTTTTGCCAGAGGCTTCTGAGACGCAAGTTAACAATGCACACCTGGACGGTATCTCCAGGTGCAGTAGAGTGGTAATCTGGGAACCTCCTTACTCAGAATACTGCTACCTTCACACTGTCATAAGAATGCAGCTAGTTGAGAGCTGGCTTCTAGGCAAGCTTCCCTGTGAGAGCTGAGGACAGGGCAGAACCCTCCCGCATCCTGCCTGACTGTAGACGTACCTGCTAACCTCCTTATGTTAGTGGCTGGGATGGGTTGCGGGAAAAGCATGTGTAAGCATTGGGCCTGAACTCCCGTGTATCTGAGTTGAATACAGCGATTTCCAACATCCTTCTTCAATAGGAGTGTAGCTAGGTTCCAACTCCCATGTCCGAGTGGGTAGCAGACATCTGCCTCCCATGCATACACACTTCTGAGAGTTGAGCTTATGGCCTGTAACCCTACATCCTGCCTGCCGCTACCTTTCGCTTCCAAAAGGCCTAGGCTCGCTGCTTGACGCAAGTGTTGGGAGAGGTAACTGGAATCTCCCGGCACACAAGACGAGTGCCTCCAAGCTCAATCAAGCGATTTCCTAGTAATTCCTGGGGTAGACTGGTGCTACATACTAAGTTCCATACGTGAGTATGTAGTTGAACGCCGTGTCCAAAAACATCTTACTTCTGAGAGTTGAGCTCACCCTCAGTCCCTCACAGTTCCACACTGCCTGCAGAGTGAGTTTCGCACGTCTTCACCAGAGACGTTTGCCAGAGGCTTCTGAGACGCAAGTTAACAATGCAGACCTGGAGGGCATCTCCAGGTCCAGTAGAGTGGTAACCTGGGAACCTCCTGTCTCAGAATACTGCTACCTTCACCCTGCCATAAGAATGCAGCTAGTTGACAGCTGGCTTCAAGGCCTGCTTCCCTGTGAGAGCTAAGGACAGGGCACAACCCTCCCGCATCCTGCTTGACTGTAGAAGGAGCTGCTAACGTCCTCATGTTAGTGGCAGGGAAACGTTGTGAGAAAAGCATGTGGAATCGTTGTGCCTGAACCCACGTGTATCTGAGTTGAATACAGCGATTTCCAAAGTCCTTCTTCATCAGAGTGTAGCTAGGTTCCCACTCGCATGTCCGAGTGGGTAGCAGACATCTGCCTCCCATGTATACACTCTTCTGAGAGTTGAGCTTATGGCCTGTAAGCCTACCTCCTGCCTGCAGCTACCTTTCGCTTCCAAAAGGCCTAGGCTCGCTGCTTCACCGAAGTGTTGGGAGAGGTAACTGGAATCTCCCGGCACACAAGACTAGTGCCACCAAGCTCAATCCAGCGATTTCCCAGTAATTCCTGGGGTAGACTGGTGCTACATACTAAGTTCCATATGTGAGAAGGTAGCTGAACGCCTTGTCCAAAATCATCTAACTGCTGAGAGTTGAGCTCACCCTCAGTCCCTCACAGTTCCACACTGCCTGCAGAGTGAGTTTCCCTCGTCTTCACCAGAGACTTTTGCCAGAGGCTTCTGAGACGCAAGTTAACAATGCACACCTGGACGGTATCTCCAGGTGCAGTAGAGTGGTTATCTGGGAACGTCCTTACTCAGAATACTGCTACCTTCACACTGTCATAAGAATGCAGCTAGTTGACAGCTGGCTTCTAGGCATGCTTCCCTGTGAGAGCTGAGGACAGGGCAGAACCCTCCCGCATCCTGCCTGACTGTAGACGTACCTGCTAACCTCCTTATGTTAGTGGCTGGGATGGGTTGCGGGAAAAGCATGTGTAAGCATTGGGCCTGAACTCCCGTGTATCTAAGTTGAATACAGCGATTTCCAACATCCTTCTTCAATAGGAGTGTAGCTAGGTTCCAACTCCCATGTCCGAGTGGGTAGCAGACATCTGCCTCCCATGCATACACACTTCTGAGAGTTGAGCTTATGGCCTGTAACCCTACATCCTGCCTGCCGCTACCTTTCGCTTCCAAAAGGCCTAGGCTCGCTGCTTGACGCAAGTGTTGGGAGAGGTAACTGGAATCTCCCGGCACACAAGACGAGTGCCTCCAAGCTCAATCAAGCGATTTCCTAGTAATTCCTGGGGTAGACTGGTGCTACATACTAAGTTCCATACGTGAGTAGGTAGTTGAACGCCTTGCCCAAAAACATCTTACTTCTGAGAGTTGAGCTCACCCTCAGTCCCTCACAGTTCCACACTGCCTGCAGAGTGAGTTTCGCACGTCTTCACCAGAGACGTTTGCCAGAGGCTTCTGAGACGCAAGTTAACAATGCAGACCTGGAGGGTATCTCAAGGTGCAGTAGAGTGGTAACCTGGGAACCTCCTGTCTCAGAATCCTGCTACCTTCACCCTGCCATAAGAATGCAGCTAGTTGACAGCTGGCTTCAAGGCCTGCTTCCCTGTGAGCGCTAAGGACAGGGCACAACCCTCCCGCATCCTGCTTGACTGTACAAGGAGCTGCTAACGTCCTCATGTTAGTGGCAGGGAAACGTTGTAGAAAAGCATGTGGAATCGTTGTGCCTGAACCCACGTGTATCTGAGTTGAATACAGCGATTTCCAAAGTCCTTCTTCATCAGAGTGTAGCTAGGTTCCCACTCGCATGTCCGAGTGGGTAGCAGACATCTGCCTCCCATGTATACACTCTTCTGAGAGTTGAGCTTATGGCCTGTAAGCCTACCTCCTGCCTGCAGCTACCTTTCGCTTCCAAAAGGCCTATGCTCGCTGCTTCACCGAAGTGTTGGGAGAGGTAACTGGAATCTCCCGGCACACAAGACTAGTGCCACCAAGCTCAATCCAGCGATTTCCCAGTAATTCCTGGGGTAGACTGGTGCTACATACTAAGTTCCATATGTGAGAAGGTAGCTGAACGCCTTGTCCAAAATCATCTAACTGCTGAGAGTTGAGCTCACCCTCAGTCCCTCACAGTTCCACACTGCCTGCAGAGTGAGTTTCCCTCGTCTTCACCAGAGACTTTTGCCAGAGGCTTCTGAGACGCAAGTTAACAATGCACACCTGGACGGTATCTCCAGGTGCAGTAGAGTGGTAATCTGGGAACCTCCTTACTCAGAATACTGCTACCTTCACACTGTCATAAGAATGCAGCTAGTTGACAGCTGGCTTCTAGGCATGCTTCCCTGTGAGAGCTGAGGACAGGGCAGAACCCTCCCGCATCCTGCCTGACTGTAGACGTACCTGCTAACCTCCTTATGTTAGTGGCTGGGATGGGTTGCGGGAAAAGCATGTGTAAGCATTGGGCCTGAACTCCCGTGTATCTAAGTTGAATACAGCGATTTCCAACATCCTTCTTCAATAGGAGTGTAGCTAGGTTCCAACTCCCATGTCCGAGTGGGTAGCAGACATCTGCCTCCCATGCATACACACTTCTGAGAGTTGAGCTTATGGCCTGTAACCCTACATCCTGCCTGCCGCTACCTTTCGCTTCCAAAAGGCCTAGGCTCGCTGCTTGACGCAAGTGTTGGGAGAGATAACTGGAATCTCCCGGCACACAAGACGAGTGCCTCCAAGCTCAATCAAGCGATTTCCTAGTAATTCCTGGGGTAGACTGGTGCTACATACTAAGTTCCATACGTGAGTAGGTAGTTGAACGCCTTGCCCAAAAACATCTTACTTCTGAGAGTTGAGCTCACCCTCAGTCCCTCACAGTTCCACACTGCCTGCAGAGTGAGTTTCGCACGTCTTCACCAGAGACGTTTGCCAGAGGCTTCTGAGACGCAAGTTAACAATGCAGACCTGGAGGGTATCTCAAGGTGCAGTAGAGTGGTAACCTGGGAACCTCCTGTCTCAGAATCCTGCTACCTTCACCCTGCCATAAGAATGCAGCTAGTTGACAGCTGGCTTCAAGGCCTGCTTCCCTGTGAGAGCTAAGGACAGGGCACAACCCTCCCGCATCCTGCTTGACTGTAGAAGGAGCTGCTAACGTCCTCATGTTAGTGGCAGGGAAACGTTGTAGAAAAGCATGTGGAATCGTTGTGCCTGAACCCACGTGTATCTGAGTTGAATACAGCGATTTCCAAAGTCCTTCTTCATCAGAGTGTAGCTAGGTTCCCACTCGCATGTCCGAGTGGGTAGCAGACATCTGCCTCCCATGTATACACACTTCTGAGAGTTGAGCTTATGGCCTGTAAGCCTACCTCCTGCCTGCAGCTACCTTTCGCTTCCAAAAGGCCTAGGCTCGCTGCTTCACCGAAGTGTTGGGAGAGGTAACTGGAATCTCCCGGCACACAAGACTAGTGCCTCCAAGCTCAATCCAGCGATTTCCCAGTAATTCCTGGGGTAGACTGGTGCTACATACTAAATTCCATATGTGAGAAGGTAGCTGAACGCCTTGTCCAAAATCATCTTACTGCTGAGAGTTGAGCTCACCCTCAGTCCCTCACAGTTCCACACTGCCTGCAGAGTGAGTTTCCCACGTATTCACCAGAGACTTTTGCCAGAGGCTTCTGAGACCCAAGTTAACAATACACACCTGGACGGTATCTCCAGGTGCAGTAGAGTGGTAATCTGGGAACGTCCTTACTCAGAATACTGCTACCTTCACACTGTCATAAGAATGCAGCTAGTTGAGAGCTGGCTTCTAGGCATGCTTCCCTGTGAGAGCTGAGGACAGGGCAGAACCCTCCCGCATCCTGCCTGACTGTAGACGTACCTGCTAACCTCCTTATGTTAGTGGCTGGGATGGGTTGCGGGAAAAGCATGTGTAAGCATTGGGCCTGAACTCCCGTGTATCTGAGTTGAATACAGCGATTTCCAACATCCTTCTTCAATAGGAGTGTAGCTAGGTTCCAACTCCCATGTCCGAGTGGGTAGCAGACATCTGCCTCCTATGCATACACACTTCTGAGAGTTGAGCTTATGGCCTGTAACCCTACATCCTGCCTGCCGCTACCTTTCGCTTCCAAAAGGCCTAGGCTCGCTGCTTCACCGAAGTGTTGGTAGAGGTAACTGGAATCTCCCGGCACACAAGACTAGTGCCACCAAGCTCAATCCAGCGATTTCCCAGTAATTCCTGGGGTAGACTGGTGCTACATACTAAGTTCCATACGTGAGTATGTAGTTGAACGCCTTGTCCAAAAACATCTTACTTCTGAGAGTTGAGCTCACCCTCAGTCCCTCACAGTTCCACACTGCCTGCAGAGTGAGTTTCGCACGTCTTCACCAGAGACGTTTGCCAGAGGCTTTGAGACGCAAGTTAACAATGCAGACCTGGAGGGTATCTCCAGGTCCAGTAGAGTGGTAACCTGGGAACCTCCTGTCTCAGAATACTGCTACCTTCACCCTGCCATAAGAATGCAGCTAGTTGACAGCTGGCTTCAAGGCCTGCTTCCCTGTGAGAGCTAAGGACAGGGCACAACCCTCCCGCATCCTGCTTGACTGTAGAAGGAGCTGCTAACGTCCTCATGTTAGTGGCAGGGAAACGTTGTGAGAAAAGCATGTGGAATCGTTGTGCCTGAACCCACGTGTATCTGAGTTGAATACAGCGATTTCCAAAGTCCTTCTTCATCAGAGTGTAGCTAGGTTCCCACTCGCATGTCCGAGTGGGTAGCAGACATCTGCCTCCCATGTATACACTCTTCTGAGAGTTGAGCTTATGGCCTGTAAGCCTACCTCCTGCCTGCAGCTACCTTTCGCTTCCAAAAGGCCTAGGCTCGCTGCTTCACCGAAGTGTTGGGAGAGGTAACTGGAATCTCCCGGCACACAAGACTAGTGCCACCAAGCTCAATCCAGCGATTTCCCAGTAATTCCTGGGGTAGACTGGTGCTACATACTAAGTTCCATATGTGAGAAGGTAGCTGAACGCCTTGTCCAAAATCATCTAACTGCTGAGAGTTGAGCTCACCCTCAGTCCCTCACAGTTCCACACTGCCTGCAGAGTGAGTTTCCCTCGTCTTCACCAGAGACTTTTGCCAGAGGCTTCTGAGACGCAAGTTAACAATGCACACCTGGACGGTATCTCCAGTTGCAGTAGAGTGGTAATCTGGGAACCTCCTTACTCAGAATACTGCTACCTTCACACTGTCATAAGAATGCAGGTAGTTGAGAGCTGGCTTCTAGGCAAGCTTCCCTGTGAGAGCTGAGGACAGGGCAGAACCCTCCCGCATCCTGCCTGACTGTAGACGTACCTGCTAACCTCCTTATGTTAGTGGCTGGGATGGGTTGCGGGAAAAGCATGTGTAAGCATTGGGCCTGAACTCCCGTGTATCTGAGTTGAATACAGCGATTTCCAACATCCTTCTTCAATAGGAGTGTAGCTAGGTTCCAACTCCCATGTCCGAGTGGGTAGCAGACATCTGCCTCCCATGCATACACACTTCTGAGAGTTGAGCTTATGGCCTGTAACCCTACATCCTGCCTGCCGCTACCTTTCGCTTCCAAAAGGCCTAGGCTCGCTGCTTGACGCAAGTGTTGGGAGAGGTAACTGGAATCTCCCGGCACACAAGACGAGTGCCTCCAAGCTCAATCAAGCGATTTCCTAGTAATTCCTGGGGTAGACTGGTGCTACATACTAAGTTCCATACGTGAGTAGGTAGTTGAACGCCTTGTCCAAAAACACCTTACTTCTCAGAGTTGAGCTCACTCTCAGTCCCTCAGAGTTCCACACTGCCTGCAGAGTGAGTTTCGCACGTCTTCACCAGAGACGTTTGCCAGAGGCTTCTGACACGCAAGTTAACAATGCAGACCTGGAGGGTATCTCCAGGTCCAGTAGAGTGGTAACCTGGGAACCTCCTGTCTCAGAATACTGCTACCTTCACCCTACCATAAGAATGCAGCTAGTTGACAGCTGGCTTCAAGGCCTGCTTCCCTGTGAGAGCTAAGGACATGGCACAACCCTCCCGCATCCTGCTTGACTGTAGAAAGAGCTGCTAACGTCCTCATGTTAGTGGCAGGGAAACGTTGTGAGAAAAGCATGTGGAATCGTTGTGCCTGAACCCACGTGTATCTGAGTTGAATACAGCGATTTCCAAAGTCCTTCTTCATCAGAGTGTAGCTAGGTTCCCACTCGCATGTCCGAGTGGGTAGCAGACATCTGCCTCCCATGTATACACACTTCTGAGAGTTGAGCTTATGGCCTGTAAGCCTACCTCCTGCCTGCAGCTACCTTTCGCTTCCAAAAGGCCTAGGCTCGCTGCTTCACCGAAGTGTTGGGAGAGGTAACTGGAATCTCCCGGCACACAAGACTAGTGCCACCAAGCTCAATCCAGCGATTTCCCAGTAATTCCTGGGGTAGACTGGTGCTACATACTAAGTTCCATATGTGAGAAGGTAGCTGAACGCCTTGTCCAAAATCATCTTACTGCTGAGAGTTGAGCTCACCCTCAGTCCCTCACAGTTCCACACTGCCTGCAGAGTGAGTTTCCCACGTCTTCATCAGAGACTTTTGCCAGAGGCTTCTGAGACGCAAGTTAACAATGCACACCTGGACGGTAACTCCAGGTGCAGTAGAGTGGTAATCTGGGAACGTCCTTACTCAGAATACTGCTACCTTCACACTGTCATAAGAATGCAGCTAGTTGAGAGCTGGCTTCTAGGCATGCTTCCCTGTGAGAGCTGAGGACAGGGCAGAACCCTCCCGCATCCTGCCTGACTGTAGACGTACCTGCTAACCTCCTTATGTTAGTGGCTGGGATGGGTTGCGGGAAAAGCATGTGTAAGCATTGGGCCTGAACTCCCGTGTATCTGAGTTGAATACAGCGATTTCCAACATCCTTCTTCAATAGGAGTGTAGCTAGGTTCCAACTCCCATGTCCGAGTGGGTAGCAGACATCTGCCTCCTATGCATACACACTTCTGAGAGTTGAGCTTATGGCCTGTAACCCTACATCCTGCCTGCCGCTACCTTTCGCTTCCAAAAGGCCTAGGCTCGCTGCTTGACGCAAGTGTTGGGAGAGGTAACTGGAATCTCCCGGCACACAAGACTAGTGCCTCCAAGCTCAATCAAGCGATTTCCTAGTAATTCCTGGGGTAGACTGGTGCTACATACTAAGTTCCATACGTGAGTATGTAGTTGAACGCCTTGTCCAAAAACATCTTACTTCTGAGAGTTGAGCTCACCCTCAGTCCCTCACAGTTCCACACTGCCTGCAGAGTGAGTTTCGCACGTCTTCACCAGAGACGTTTGCCAGAGGCTTCTGAGACGCAAGTTAACAATGCAGACCTGGAGGGTATCTCCAGGTCCAGTAGAGTGGTAACCTGGGAACCTCCTGTCTCAGAATACTGCTACCTTCACCCTGCCATAAGAATGCAGCTAGTTGACAGCTGGCTTCAAGGCCTGCTTCCCTGTGAGAGCTAAGGACAGGGCACAACCCTCCCGCATCCTGCTTGACTGTAGAAGGAGCTGCTAACGTCCTCATGTTAGTGGCAGGGAAACGTTGTGAGAAAAGCATGTGGAATCGTTGTGCCTGAACCCACGTGTATCTGAGTTGAATACAGCGATTTCCAAAGTCCTTCTTCATCAGAGTGTAGCTAGGTTCCCACTCGCATGTCCGAGTGGGTAGCAGACATCTGCCTCCCATGTATACACTCTTCTGAGAGTTGAGCTTATGGCCTGTAAGCCTACCTCCTGCCTGCAGCTACCTTTCGCTTCCAAAAGGCCTAGGCTCGCTGCTTCACCGAAGTGTTGGGAGAGGTAACTGGAATCTCCCGGCACACAAGACTAGTGCCACCAAGCTCAATCCAGCGATTTCCCAGTAATTCCTGGGGTAGACTGGTGCTACATACTAAGTTCCATATGTGAGAAGGTAGCTGAACGCCTTGTCCAAAATCATCTAACTGCTGAGAGTTGAGCTCACCCTCAGTCCCTCACAGTTCCACACTGCCTGCAGAGTGAGTTTCCCTCGTCTTCACCAGAGACTTTTGCCAGAGGCTTCTGAGACGCAAGTTAACAATGCACACCTGGACGGTATCTCCAGGTGCAGTAGAGTGGTAATCTGGGAACCTCCTTACTCAGAATACTGCTACCTTCACACTGTCATAAGAATGCAGCTAGTTGACAGCTGGCTTCTAGGCATGCTTCCCTGTGAGAGCTGAGGACAGGGCAGAACCCTCCCGCATCCTGCCTGACTGTAGACGTACCTGCTAACCTCCTTATGTTAGTGGCTGGGATGGGTTGCGGGAAAAGCATGTGTAAGCATTGGGCCTGAACTCCCGTGTATCTGAGTTGAATACAGCGATTTCCAACATCCTTCTTCAATAGGAGTGTAGCTAGGTTCCAACTCCCATGTCCGAGTGGGTAGCAGACATCTGCCTCCCATGCATACACACTTCTGAGAGTTGAGCTTATGGCCTGTAACCCTACATCCTGCCTGCCGCTACCTTTCGCTTCCAAAAGGCCTAGGCTCGCTGCTTGACGCAAGTGTTGGGAGAGGTAACTGGAATCTCCCGGCACACAAGACGAGTGCCTCCAAGCTCAATCAAGCGATTTCCTAGTAATTCCTGGGGTAGACTGGTGCTACATACTAAGTTCCATACGTGAGTAGGTAGTTGAACGCCTTGCCCAAAAACATCTTACTTCTGAGAGTTGAGCTCACCCTCAGTCCCTCACAGTTCCACACTGCCTGCAGAGTGAGTTTCGCACGTCTTCACCAGAGACGTTTGCCAGAGGCTTCTGAGACGCAAGTTAACAATGCAGAACTGGAGGGTATCTCCAGGTGCAGTAGAGTGGTAACCTGGGAACCTCCTGTCTCAGAATACTGCTACCTTCACCCTGCCATAAGAATGCAGCTAGTTGACAGCTGGCTTCAAGGCCTGCTTCCCTGTGAGAGCTAAGGACAGGGCACAACCCTCCCGCATCCTGCTTGACTGTAGAAGGAGCTGCTAACGTCCTCATGTTAGTGGCAGGGAAACGTTGTGAGAAAAGCATGTGGAATCGTTGTGCCTGAACCCACGTGTATCTGAGTTGAATACAGCGATTTCCAAAGTCCTTCTTCATCAGAGTGTAGCTAGGTTCCCACTCGCATGTCCGAGTGGGTAGCAGACATCTGCCTCCCATGTATACACACTTCTGAGAGTTGAGCTTATGGCCTGTAAGCCTACCTCCTGCCTGCAGCTACCTTTCGCTTCCAAAAGGCCTAGGCTCGCTGCTTCACCGAAGTGTTGGGAGAGGTAACTGGAATCTCCCGGCACACAAGACTAGTGCCTCCAAGCTCAATCCAGCGATTTCCCAGTAATTCCTGGGGTAGACTGGTGCTACATACTAAGTTCCATATGTGAGAAGGTAGCTGAACGCCTTGTCCAAAATCATCTTACTGCTGAGAGTTGAGCTCACCCTCAGTCCCTCACAGTTCCACACTGCCTGCAGAGTGAGTTTCCCATGTATTCACCAGAGACTTTTGCCAGAGGCTTCTGAGACGCAAGTTAACAATACACACCTGGACGGTATCTCCAGGTGCAGTAGAGTGGTAATCTGGGAACGTCCTTACTCAGAATACTGCTACCTTCACACTGTCATAAGAATGCAGCTAGTTGAGAGCTGGCTTCTAGGCATGCTTCCCTGTGAGAGCTGAGGACAGGGCAGAACCCTCCCGCATCCTGCCTGACTGTAGACGTACCTGCTAACCTCCTTATGTTAGTGGCTGGGATGGGTTGCGGGAAAAGCATGTGTAAGCATTGGGCCTGAACTCCCGTGTATCTGAGTTGAATACAGCGATTTCCAACATCCTTCTTCAATAGGAGTGTAGCTAGGTTCCAACTCCCATGTCCGAGTGGGTAGCAGACATCTGCCTCCTATGCATACACACTTCTGAGAGTTGAGCTTATGGCCTGTAACCCTACATCCTGCCTGCCGCTACCTTTCGCTTCCAAAAGGCCTAGGCTCGCTGCTTCACCGAAGTGTTGGTAGAGGTAACTGGAATCTCCCGGCACACAAGACTAGTGCCACCAAGCTCAATCCAGCGATTTCCCAGTAATTCCTGGGGTAGACTGGTGCTACATACTAAGTTCCATATGTGAGAAGGTAGCTGAACGCCTTGTCCAAAATCATCTTACTGCTGAGAGTTGAGCTCACCCTCAGTCCCTCACAGTTCCACACTGCCTGCAGAGTGAGCTTCCCACGTCTTCACCAGAGACGTTTGCCAGAGGCTTCTGAGACGCAAGTTAACAATGCACACCTGGACGGTATCTCCAGGTGCAGTAGAGTGGTAATCTGGGAACCTCCTTACTCAGAATACTGCTACCTTCACACTGTCATAAGAATGCAGCTAGTTGAGAGCTGGCTTCTAGGCATGCTTCCCTGTGAGAGCTGAGGACAGGGCAGAACCCTCCCGCATCCTGCCTGACTGTAGACGTACCTGCTAACCTCCTTATGTTAGTGGCTGGGATAGGTTGTGGGAAAAGCATGTGTAAGCATTTGGCCTGAACTCCCGTGTATCTGAGTTGAATACAGCGATTTCCAAAGTCCTTCTTCATCAGAGTGTAGCTAGGTTCCCACTCACATGTCCGAGTGGGTAGCACACATCTGCCTCCCATGTATACACACTTCTGAGAGTTGAGCTTATGGCCTGTAAGCCTACCTCCTGCCTGCAGCTACCTTTCGCTTCCAAAAGGCCTAGGCTCGCTGCTTGACTCAAGTGTTGGGAGAGGTAACTGGAATCTCCCGGCACACAAGACGAGTGCCTCCAAGCTCAATCAAGCGATTTCCTAGTAATTCCTGGGGTAGACTGGTGCTACATACTAAGTTCCATACGTGAGTATGTAGTTGAACGCCTTGTCCAAAAACATCTTACTTCTGAGAGTTGAGCTCACCCTCAGTCCCTCACAGTTCCACACTGCCTGCAGAGTGAGTTTCGCACGTCTTCACCAGAGACGTTTGCCAGAGGCTTCTGAGACGCAAGTTAACAATGCAGACCTGGAGGGTATCTCCAGGTGCAGTAGAGTGGTAACCTGGGAACCTCCTGTCTCAGAATCCTGCTACCTTCACCCTGCCATAAGAATGCAGCTAGTTGACAGCTGGCTTCAAGGCCTGCTTCCCTGTGAGAGCTAAGGACAGGGCACAACCCTCCCGCATCCTGCTTGACTGTAGAAGGAGCTGCTAACGTCCTCATGTTAGTGGCAGGGAAACGTTGTGAGAAAAGCATGTGGAATCGTTGTGCCTGAACCCACGTGTATCTGAGTTGAATACAGCGATTTCCAAAGTCCTTCTTCATCAGAGTGTAGCTAGGTTCCCACTCGCATGTCCGAGTGGGTAGCAGACATCTGCCTCCCATGTATACACACTTCTGAGAGTTGAGCTTATGGCCTGTAAGCCTACCTCCTGCCTGCAGCTATCTTTCGCTTCCAAAAGGCCTAGGCTCGCTGCTTCACCGGTGTTGGGAGAGGTAACTGGAATCTCCCGGCACACAAGACTAGTGCCTCCAAGCTCAATCCAGCGATTTCCCAGTAATTCCTGGGGTAGACTGGTGCTACATACTAAGTTCCATATGTGAGAAGGTAGCTGAACGCCTTGTCCAAAATCATCTTACTGCTGAGAGTTGAGCTCACCCTCAGTCCCTCACAGTTCCACACTGCCTGCAGAGTGAGTTTCCCACGTCTTCACCAGAGACTTTTGCCAGAGGCTTCTGAGACGCAAGTTAACAATGCACACCTGGACGGTATCTCCAGGTGCAGTAGAGTGGTAATCTGGGAACCTCCTTACTCAGAATACTGCTACCTTCACACTGTCATAAGAATGCAGCTAGTTGAGAGCTGGCTTCTAGGCAAGCTTCCCTGTGAGAGCTGAGGACAGGGCAGAACCCTCCCGCATCCTGCCTGACTGTAGACGTACCTGCTAACCTCCTTATGTTAGTGGCTGGGATGGGTTGCGGGAAAAGCATGTGTAAGCATTGGGCCTGAACTCCCGTGTATCTGAGTTGAATAGAGCGATTTCCAACATCCTTCTTCAATAGGAGTGTAGCTAGGTTCCAACTCCCATGTCCGAGTGGGTAGCAGACATCTGCCTCCCATGCATACACACTTCTGAGAGTTGAGCTTATGGCCTGTAACCCTACATCCTGCCTGCCGCTACCTTTCGCTTCCAAAAGGCCTAGGCTCGCTGCTTGACGCAAGTGTTGGGAGAGGTAACTGGAATCTCCCGGCACACAAGACGAGTGCCTCCAAGCTCAATCAAGCGATTTCCTAGTAATTCCTGGGGTAGACTGGTGCTACATACTAAGTTCCATACGTGAGTAGGTAGTTGAACGCCTTGCCCAAAAACATCTTACTTCTGAGAGTTGAGCTCACCCTCAGTCCCTCACAGTTCCACACTGCCTGCAGAGTGAGTTTCGCACGTCTTCACCAGAGACGTTTGCCAGAGGCTTCTGAGACGCAAGTTAACAATGCAGAACTGGAGGGTATCTCCAGGTGCAGTAGAGTGGTAACCTGGGAACCTCCTGTCTCAGAATACTGCTACCTTCACCCTGCCATAAGAATGCAGCTAGTTGACAGCTGGCTTCAAGGCCTGCTTCCCTGTGAGAGCTAAGGACAGGGCACAACCCTCCCGCATCCTGCTTGACTGTAGAAGGAGCTGCTAACGTCCTCATGTTAGTGGCAGGGAAACGTTGTGAGAAAAGCATGTGGAATCGTTGTGCCTGAACCCACGTGTATCTGAGTTGAATACAGCGATTTCCAAAGTCCTTCTTCATCAGAGTGTAGCTAGGTTCCCACTCGCATGTCCGAGTGGGTAGCAGACATCTGCCTCCCATGTATACACACTTCTGAGAGTTGAGCTTATGGCCTGTAAGCCTACCTCCTGCCTGCAGCTATCTTTCGCTTCCAAAAGGCCTAGGCTCGCTGCTTCACCGGTGTTGGGAGAGGTAACTGGAATCTCCCGGAACACAAGACTAGTGCCTCCAAGCTCAATCCAGCGATTTCCCAGTAATTCCTGGGGTAGACTGGTGCTACATACTAAGTTCCATATGTGAGAAGGTAGCTGAACGCCTTGTCCAAAATCATCTTACTGCTGAGAGTTGAGCTCACCCTCAGTCCCTCACAGTTCCACACTGCCTGCAGAGTGAGTTTCCCACGTCTTCACCAGAGACTTTTGCCAGAGGCTTCTGAGACGCAAGTTAACAATGCACACCTGGACGGTATCTCCAGGTGCAGTAGAGTGGTAATCTGGGAACCTCCTTACTCAGAATACTGCTACCTTCACACTGTCATAAGAATGCAGCTAGTTGAGAGCTGGCTTCTAGGCAAGCTTCCCTGTGAGAGCTGAGGACAGGGCAGAACCCTCCCGCATCCTGCCTGACTGTAGACGTACCTGCTAACCTCCTTATGTTAGTGGCTGGGATGGGTTGCGGGAAAAGCATGTGTAAGCATTGGGCCTGAACTCCCGTGTATCTGAGTTGAATACAGCGATTTCCAACATCCTTCTTCAATAGGAGTGTAGCTAGGTTCCAACTCCCATGTCCGAGTGGGTAGCAGACATCTGCCTCCCATGCATACACACTTCTGAGAGTTGAGCTTATGGCCTGTAACCCTACATCCTGCCTGCCGCTACCTTTCGCTTCCAAAAGGCCTAGGCTCGCTGCTTGACGCAAGTGTTGGGAGAGGTAACTGGAATCTCCCGGCACACAAGACGAGTGCCTCCAAGCTCAATCAAGCGATTTCCTAGTAATTCCTGGGGTAGACTGGTGCTACATACTAAGTTCCATACGTGAGTAGGTAGTTGAACGCCTTGTCCAAAAACATCTTACTTCTCAGAGTTGAGCTCACCCTCAGTCCCTCAGAGTTCCACACTGCCTGCAGAGTGAGTTTCGCACGTCTTCACCAGAGACGTTTGCCAGAGGCTTCTGACACGCAAGTTAACAATGCAGACCTGGAGGGTATCTCCAGGTCCAGTAGAGTGGTAACCTGGGAACCTCCTGTCTCAGAATACTGCTACCTTCACCCTACCATAAGAATGCAGCTAGTTGACAGCTGGCTTCAAGGCCTGCTTCCCTGTGAGAGCTAAGGACAGGGCACAACCCTCCCGCATCCTGCTTGACTGTAGAAGGAGCTGCTAACGTCCTCATGTTAGTGGCAGGGAAACGTTGTGAGAAAAGCATGTGGAATCGTTGTGCCTGAACCCACGTGTATCTGAGTTGAATACAGCGATTTCCAAAGTCCTTCTTCATCAGAGTGTAGCTAGGTTCCCACTCGCATGTCCGAGTGGGTAGCAGACATCTGCCTCCCATGTATACACACTTCTGAGAGTTGAGCTTATGGCCTGTAAGCCTACCTCCTGCCTGCAGCTACCTTTCGCTTCCAAAAGGCCTAGGCTCGCTGCTTCACCGAAGTGTTGGGAGAGGTAACTGGAATCTCCCGGCACACAAGACTAGTGCCACCAAGCTCAATCCAGCGATTTCCCAGTAATTCCTGGCGTAGACTGGTGCTACATACTAAGTTCCATATGTGAGAAGGTAGCTGAACGCCTTGTCCAAAATCATCTTACTGCTGAGAGTTGAGCTCACCCTCAGTCCCTCACAGTTCCACACTGCCTGCAGAGTGAGTTTCCCACGTCTTCACCAGAGACTTTTGCCAGAGGCTTCTGAGACGCAAGTTAACAATGCACACCTGGACGGTATCTCCAGGTGCAGTAGAGTGGTAATCTGGGAACCTCCTTACTCAGAATACTGCTACCTTCACACTGTCATAAGAATGCAGCTAGTTGAGAGCTGGCTTCTAGGCATGCTTCCCTGTGAGAGCTGAGGACAGGGCAGAACCCTCCCGCATCCTGCCTGACTGTAGACGTACCTGCTAACCTCCTTATGTTAGTGGCTGGGATGGGTTGCGGGAAAAGCATGTGTAAGCATTGGGCCTGAACTCCCGTGTATCTGAGTTGAATAGAGCGATTTCCAACATCCTTCTTCAATAGGAGTGTAGCTAGGTTCCAACTCCCATGTCCGAGTGGGTAGCAGACATCTGCCTCCCATGCATACACACTTCTGAGAGTTGAGCTTATGGCCTGTAACCCTACATCCTGCCTGCCGCTACCTTTCGCTTCCAAAAGGCCTAGGCTCGCTGCTTGACGCAAGTGTTGGGAGAGGTAACTGGAATCTCCCGGCACACAAGACTAGTGCCTCCAAGCTCAATCAAGCGATTTCCTAGTAATTCCTGGGGTAGACTGGTGCTACATACTAAGTTCCATACGTGAGTATGTAGTTGAACGCTTTGTCCAAAAACATCTTACTTCTGAGAGTTGAGCTCACCCTCAGTCCCTCACAGTTCCACACTGCCTGCAGAGTGAGTTTCGCACGTCTTCACCAGAGACGTTTGCCAGAGGCTTCTGAGACGCAAGTTAACAATGCAGACCTGGAGGGTATCTCCAGGTCCAGTAGAGTGGTAACCTGGGAACCTCCTGTCTCAGAATCCTGCTACCTTCACCCTGCCATAAGAATGCAGCTAGTTGACAGCTGGCTTCAAGGCCTGCTTCCCTGTGAGAGCTAAGGACAGGGCACAACCCTCCCGCATCCTGCTTGACTGTAGAAGGAGCTGCTAACGTCCTCATGTTAGGGGCAGGGAAACGTTGTGAGAAAAGCATGTGGAATCGTTGTGCCTGAACCCACGTGTATCTGAGTTGAATACAGCGATTTCCAAAGTCCTTCTTCATCAGAGTGTAGCTAGGTTCCCACTCGCATGTCCGAGTGGGTAGCAGACATCTGCCTCCCATGTATACACTCTTCTGAGAGTTGAGCTTATGGCCTGTAAGCCTACCTCCTGCCTGCAGCTACCTTTCGCTTCCAAAAGGCCTAGGCTCGCTGCTTCACCGAAGTGTTGGGAGAGGTAACTGGAATCTCCCGGCACACAAGACTAGTGCCACCAAGCTCAATCCAGCGATTTCCCAGTAATTCCTGGGGTAGACTGGTGCTACATACTAAGTTCCATATGTGAGAACGTAGCTGAACGCCTTGTCCAAAATCATCTAACTGCTGAGAGTTGAGCTCACCCTCAGTCCCTCACAGTTCCACACTGCCTGCAGAGTGAGTTTCCCTCGTCTTCACCAGAGACTTTTGCCAGAGGCTTCTGAGACGCAAGTTAACAATGCACACCTGGACGGTATCTCCAGGTGCAGTAGAGTGGTAATCTGGGAACCTCCTTACTCAGAATACTGCTACCTTCACACTGTCATAAGAATGCAGCTAGTTGACAGCTGGCTTCTAGGCATGCTTCCCTGTGAGAGCTGAGGACAGGGCAGAACCCTCCCGCATCCTGCCTGACTGTAGACGTACCTGCTAACCTCCTTATGTTAGTGGCTGGGATGGGTTGTGAAAAAGCATGTGTAAGCATTGGGCCTGAACTCCCGTGTATCTGAGTTGAATACAGCGATTTCGAACATCCTTCTTCAATAGGAGTGTAGCTAGGTTCCAACTCCCATGTCCGAGTGGGTAGCAGACATCTGCCTCCTATGAATACACACTTCTGAGAGTTGAGCTTATGGCCTGTAAGCCTACCTCCTGCCTGCAGCTACCTTTCGCTTCCAAAAGGCCTAGGCTCGCTGCTTCACCGAAGTGTTGGGAGAGGTAACTGGAATCTCCCGGCACACAAGACTAGTGCCACCAAGCTCAATCCAGCGATTTCCCAGTAATTCCTGGGGTAGACTGGTGCTACATACTAAGTTCCATATGTGAGAAGGTAGCTGAACGCCTTGTCCAAAATCATCTTACTGCTGAGAGTTGAGCTCACCCTCAGTCCCTCACAGTTCCACACTGCCTGCAGAGTGAGCTTCCCACGTCTTCACCAGAGACGTTTGCCAGAGGCTTCTGAGACGCAAGTTAACAATGCACACCTGGACGGTATCTCCAGGTGCAGTAGAGTGGTAATCTGGGAACCTCCTTACTCAGAATACTGCTACCTTCACACTGTCATAAGAATGCAGCTAGTTGAGAGCTGGCTTCTAGGCATGCTTCCCTGTGAGAGCTGAGGACAGGGCAGAACCCTCCCGCATCCTGCCTGACTGTAGACGTACCTGCTAACCTCCTTATGTTAGTGGCTGGGATAGGTTGTGGGAAAAGCATGTGTAAGCATTTGGCCTGAACTCCCGTGTATCTGAGTTGAATACAGCGATTTCCAAAGTCCTTCTTCATCAGAGTGTAGCTAGGTTCCCACTCACATGTCCGAGTGGGTAGCACACATCTGCCTCCCATGTATACACACTTCTGAGAGTTGAGCTTATGGCCTGTAAGCCTACCTCCTGCCTGCAGCTACCTTTCGCTTCCAAAAGGCCTAGGCTCGCTGCTTGACGCAAGTGTTGGGAGAGGTAACTGGAATCTCCCGGCACACAAGACTAGTGCCACCAAGCTCAATCCAGCGATTTCCCAGTAATTCCTGGGGTAGACTGGTGCTACATACTAAGTTCCATATGTGAGAAGGTAGCTGAACGCCTTGCCCAAAATCATCTTACTGCTGAGAGTTGAGCTCACCCTCAGTCCCTCACAGTTCCACACTGCCTGCAGAGTGAGTTTCCCACGTCTTCACCAGAGACTTTTGCCAGAGGCTTCTGAGACGCAAGTTAACAATGCACACCTGGACGGTATCTCCAGGTGCAGTAGAGTGGTAATCTGGGAACCTCCTTACTCAGAATACTGCTACCTTCACACTGTCATAAGAATGCAGCTAGTTGAGAGCTGGCTTCTAGGCAAGCTTCCCTGTGAGAGCTGAGGACAGGGCAGAACCCTCCCGCATCCTGCCTGTCTGTAGACGTACCTGCTAACCTCCTTATGTTAGTGGCTGGGATGGGTTGCGGGAAAAGCATGTGTAAGCATTGGGCCTGAACTCCCGTGTATCTGAGTTGAATACAGCGATTTCCAACATCCTTCTTCAATAGGAGTGTAGCTAGGTTCCAACTCCCATGTCCGAGTGGGTAGCAGACATCTGCCTCCCATGCATACACACTTCTGAGAGTTGAGCTTATGGCCTGTAACCCTACATCCTGCCTGCCGCTACCTTTCGCTTCCAAAAGGCCTAGGCTCGCTGCTTGACGCAAGTGTTGGGAGAGGTAACTGGAATCTCCCGGCACACAAGACGAGTGCCTCCAAGCTCAATCAAGCGATTTCCTAGTAATTCCTGGGGTAGACTGGTGCTACATACTAAGTTCCATACGTGAGTAGGTAGTTGAACGCCTTGTCCAAAAACATCTTACTTCTCAGAGTTGAGCTCACCCTCAGTCCCTCAGAGTTCCATACTGCCTGCAGAGTGAGTTTCGCACGTCTTCACCAGAGACGTTTGCCAGAGGCTTCTGACACGCAAGTTAACAATGCAGACCTGGAGGGTATCTCCAGGTCCAGTAGAGTGGTAACCTGGGAACCTCCTGTCTCAGAATACTGCTACCTTCCCCCTGCCATAAGAATGCAGCTAGTTGACAGCTGGCTTCAAGGCCTGCTTCCCTGTGAGAGCTAAGGACAGGGCACAACCCTCCCGCATCCTGCTTGACTGTAGAAGGAGCTGCTAACGTCCTCATGTTAGTGGCAGGGAAACGTTGTGAGAAAAGCATGTGGAATCGTTGTGCCTGAACCCACGTGTATCTGAGTTGAATACAGCGATTTCCAAAGTCCTTCTTCATCAGAGTGTAGCTAGGTTCCCACTCGCATGTCTGAGTGGGTAGCAGACATCTGCCTCCCATGTATACACACTTCTGAGTGTTGAGCTTATGGCCTGTAAGCCTACCTCCTGCCTGCAGCTACCTTTCGCTTCCAAAAGGCCTAGGCTCGCTGCTTCACCGAAGTGTTGTGAGAGGTAACTGGAATCTCCCGGCACACAAGACTAGTGCCTCCAAGCTCAATCCAGCGATTTCCCAGTAATTCCTGGGGTAGACTGGTGCTACATACTAAGTTCCATATGTGAGAAGGTAGCTGAACGCCTTGTCCAAAATCATCTTACTGCTGAGAGTTGAGCTCACCCTCAGTCCCTCACAGTTCCACACTGCCTGCAGAGTGAGTTTCCCACGTCTTCACCAGAGACTTTTGCCAGAGGCTTCTGAGACGCAAGTTAACAATGCACACCTGGACGGTATCTCCAGGTGCAGTAGAGTGGTAATCTGGGAACCTCCTTACTCAGAATACTGCTACCTTCACACTGTCATAAGAATGCAGCTAGTTGAGAGCTGGCTTCTAGGCAAGCTTCCCTGTGAGAGCTGAGGACAGGGCAGAACCCTCCCGCATCCTGCCTGACTGTAGACGTACCTGCTAACCTCCTTATGTTAGTGGCTGGGATGGGTTGCGGGAAAAGCATGTGTAAGCATTGGGCCTGAACTCCCGTGTATCTGAGTTGAATAGAGCGATTTCCAACATCCTTCTTCAATAGGAGTGTAGCTAGGTTCCAACTCCCATGTCCGAGTGGGTAGCAGACATCTGCCTCCCATGCATACACACTTCTGAGAGTTGAGCTTATGGCCTGTAACCCTACATCCTGCCTGCCGCTACCTTTCGCTTCCAAAAGGCCTAGGCTCGCTGCTTGACGCAAGTGTTGGGAGAGGTAACTGGAATCTCCCGGCACACAAGACGAGTGCCTCCAAGCTCAATCAAGCGATTTCCTAGTAATTCCTGGGGTAGACTGGTGCTACATACTAAGTTCCATACGTGAGTATGTAGTTGAACGCCTTGTCCAAAAACATCTTACTTCTCAGAGTTGAGCTCACCCTCAGTCCCTCAGAGTTCCACACTTCCTGCAGAGTGAGTTTCGCACGTCTTCACCAGAGACGTTTGCCAGAGGCTTCTGACACGCAAGTTAACAATGCAGACCTGGAGGGTATCTCCAGGTCCAGTAGAGTGGTAACCTGGGAACCTCCTGTCTCAGAATACTGCTACCTTCACCCTACCATAAGAATGCAGCTAGTTGACAGCTGGCTTCAAGGCCTGCTTCCCTGTGAGAGCTAAGGACAGGGCACAACCCTCCCGCATCCTGCTTGACTGTAGAAGGAGCTGCTAACGTCCTCATGTTAGTGGCAGGGAAACGTTGTGAGAAAAGCATGTGGAATCGTTGTGCCTGAACCCACGTGTATCTGAGTTGAATACAGCGATTTCCAAAGTCCTTCTTCATCAGAGTGTAGCTAGGTTCCCACTCGCATGTCTGAGTGGGTAGCAGACATCTGCCTCCCATGTATACACACTTCTGAGAGTTGAGCTTATGGCCTGTAAGCCTACCTCCTGCCTGCAGCTACCTTTCGCTTCCAAAAGGCCTAGGCTCGCTGCTTCACTGAAGTGTTGGGAGAGGTAACTGAAATCTCCCGGCACACAAGACTAGTGCCACCAAGCTCAATCCAGCGATTTCCCAGTAATTCCTGGGGTAGACTGGTGCTACATACTAAGTTCCATATGTGAGAAGGTAGCTGAACGCCTTGTCCAAAATCATCTTACTGCTGAGAGTTGAGCTCACCCTCAGTCCCTCACAGTTCCACACTGCCTGCAGAGTGAGTTTCCCACGTCTTCACCAGAGACTTTTGCCAGAGGCTTCTGAGACGCAAGTTAACAATGCACACCTGGACGGTATCTCCAGGTGCAGTAGAGTGGTAATCTGGGAACCTCCTTACTCAGAATACTGCTACCTTCACACTGTCATAAGAATGCAGCTATTTGAGAGCTGGCTTCTAGGCATGCTTCCCTGTGAGAGCTGAGGACAGGGCAGAACCCTCCCGCATCCTGCCTGACTGTAGACGTACCTGCTAACCTCCTTATGTTAGTGGCTGTGATGGGTTGCGGGAAAAGCATGTGTAAGCATTGGGCCTGAACTCCCGTGTATCTGAGTTGAATACAGCGATTTCCAACATCCTTCTTCAATAGGAATGTAGCTAGGTTCCAACTCCCATGTCCGAGTGGGTAGCAGACATCTGCCTCCCATGCATACACACTTCTGAGAGTTGAGCTTATGGCCTGTAACCCTACATCCTGCCTGCCGCTACCTTTCGCTTCCAAAAGGCCTAGGCTCGCTGCTTGACGCAAGTGTTGGGAGAGGTAACTGGAATCTCCCGGCACACAAGACGAGTGCCTCCAAGCTCAATCAAGCGATTTCCTAGTAATTCCTGGGGTAGACTGGTGCTACATACTAAGTTCCATACGTGAGTAGGTAGTTGAACGCCTTGCCCAAAAACATCTTACTTCTCAGAGTTGAGCTCACCCTCAGTCCCTCACAGTTCCACACTGCCTGCAGAGTGAGTTTCGCACGTCTTCACCAGAGACGTTTGCCAGAGGCTTCTGAGACGCAAGTTAACAATGCAGACCTGGAGGGTATCTCCAGGTCCAGTAGAGTGGTAACCTGGGAACCTCCTGTCTCAGAATACTGCTACCTTCACCCTGCCATAAGAATGCAGCTAGTTGACAGCTGGCTTCAAGGCCTGCTTCCCTGTGAGAGCTAAGGACAGGGCACAACCCTCCGGCATCCTGCTTGACTGTAGAAGGAGCTGCTAACGTCCTCATGTTAGTGGCAGGGAAACGTTGTGAGAAAAGCTTGTGGAATCGTTGTGCCTGAACCCACGTGTATCTGAGTTGAATACAGCGATTTCCAAAGTCCTTCTTCATCAGAGTGTAGCTAGGTTCCCACTCGCATGTCCGAGTGGGTAGCAGACATCTGCCTCCCATGTATACACACTTCTGAGAGTTGAGCTTATGGCCTGTAAGCCTACCTCCTGCCTGCAGCTACCTTTCGCTTCCAAAAGGCCTAGGCTCGCTGCTTCACCGAAGTGTTGGGAGAGGTAACTGGAATCTCCCGGCACACAAGACTAGTGCCACCAAGCTCAATCCAGCGATTTCCCAGTAATTCCTGGGGTAGACTGGTGCTACATACTAAGTTCCATATGTGAGAAGGTAGCTGAACGCCTTGTCCAAAATCATCTTACTGCTGAGAGTTGAGCTCACCCTCAGTCCCTCACAGTTCCACACTGCCTGCAGAGTGAGTTTCCCACGTCTTCACCAGAGACTTTTGCCAGAGGCTTCTGAGACGCAAGTTAACAATGCACACCTGGACGGTATCTCCAGGTGCAGTAGAGTGGTAATCTGGGAACCTCCTTACTCAGAATACTGCTACCTTCACACTGTCATAAGAATGCAGCTAGTTGAGAGCTGGCTTCTAGGCATGCTTCCCTGTGAGAGCTGAGGACAGGGCAGAACCCTCCCGCATCCTGCCTGACTGTAGACGTACCTGCTAACCTCCTTATGTTAGTGGCTGGGATGGGTTGCGGGAAAAGCATGTGTAAGCATTGGGCCTGAACTCCCGTGTATCTGAGTTGAATACAGCGATTTCCAACATCCTTCTTCAATAGGAGTGTAGCTAGGTTCCAAATCCCATGTCCGAGTGGGTAGCAGACATCTGCCTCCCATGCATACACACTTCTGAGAGTTGAGCTTATGGCCTGTAACCCTACATCCTGCCTGCCGCTACCTTTCGCTTCCAAAAGGCCTAGGCTCGCTGCTTGACGCAAGTGTTGGGAGAGGTAACTGGAATCTCCCGGCACACAAGACGAGTGCCTCCAAGCTCAATCAAGCGATTTCCTAGTAATTCCTGGGGTAGACTGGTGCTACATACTAAGTTCCATACGTGAGTAGGTAGTTGAACGCCTTGCCCAAAAACATCTTACTTCTGAGAGTTGAGCTCACCCTCAGTCCCTCACAGTTCCACACTGCCTGCAGAGTGAGTTTCGCACGTCTTCACCAGAGACGTTTGCCAGAGGCTTCTGAGACGCAAGTTAACAATGCAGACCTGGAGGGTATCTCCAGGTGCAGTAGAGTGGTAACCTGGGAACCTCCTGTCTCAGAATACTGCTACCTTCACCCTACCATAAGAATGCAGCTAGTTGACAGCTGGCTTCAAGGCCTGCTTCCCTGTGAGAGCTAAGGACAGGGCACACCCTCCCGCATCCTGCTTGACTGTAGAAGGAGCTGCTAACGTCCTCATGTTAGTGGCAGGGAAACGTTGTGAGAAAAGCTTGTGGAATCGTTGTGCCTGAACCCACGTGTATCTGAGTTGAATACAGCGATTTCCAAAGTCCTTCTTCATCAGAGTGTAGCTAGGTTCCCACTCGCATGTCCGAGTGGGTAGCAGACATCTGCCTCCCATGTATACACACTTCTGAGAGTTGAGCTTATGGCCTGTAAGCCTACCTCCTGCCTGCAGCTACCTTTCGCTTCCAAAAGGCCTAGGCTCGCTGCTTGACGCAAGTGTTGGGAGAGGTAACTGGAATCTCCCGGCACACAAGACGAGTGCCTCCAAGCTCAATCAAGCGATTTCCTAGTAATTCCTGGGGTAGACTGGTGCTACATACTAAGTTCCATACGTGAGTAGGTAGTTGAACGCCTTGTCCGAAAACATCTTACTTCTCAGAGTTGAGCTCACCCTCAGTCCCTCAGAGTTCCACACTTCCTGCAGAGTGAGTTTCGCACGTCTTCACCAGAGACGTTTGCCAGAGGCTTCTGACACGCAAGTTAACAATGCAGACCTGGAGGGTATCTCCAGGTCCAGTAGAGTGGTAACCTGGGAACCTCCTGTCTCAGAATACTGCTACCTTCACCCTACCATAAGAATGCAGCTAGTTGACAGCTGGCTTCAAGGCCTGCTTCCCTGTGAGAGCTAAGGACAGGGCACAACCCTCCCGCATCCTGCTTGACTGTAGAAGGAGCTGCTAACGTCCTCATGTTAGTGGCAGGGAAACGTTGTGCGAAAAGCATGTGGAATCGTTGTGCCTGAACCCACGTGTATCTGAGTTGAATACAGCGATTTCCAAAGTCCTTCTTCATCAGAGTGTAGCTAGGTTCCCACTCGCATGTCTGAGTGGGTAGCAGACATCTGCCTCCCATGTATACACACTTCTGAGAGTTGAGCTTATGGCCTGTAAGCCTACCTCCTGCCTGCAGCTACCTTTCGCTTCCAAAAGGCCTAGGCTCGCTGCTTCACTGAAGTGTTGGGAGAGGTAACTGAAATCTCCCGGCACACAAGACTAGTGCCACCAAGCTCAATCCAGCGATTTCCCAGTAATTCCTGGGGTAGACTGGTGCTACATACTAAGTTCCATATGTGAGAAGGTAGCTGAACGCCTTGTCCAAAATCATCTTACTGCTGAGAGTTGAGCTCACCCTCAGTCCCTCACAGTTCCACACTGCCTGCAGAGTGAGTTTCCCACGTCTTCACCAGAGACTTTTGCCAGAGGCTTCTGAGACGCAAGTTAACAATGCACACCTGGACGGTATCTCCAGGTGCAGTAGAGTGGTAATCTGGGAACCTCCTTACTCAGAATACTGCTACCTTCACACTGTCATAAGAATGCAGCTATTTGAGAGCTGGCTTCTAGGCATGCTTCCCTGTGAGAGCTGAGGACAGGGCAGAACCCTCCCGCATCCTGCCTGACTGTAGACGTACCTGCTAACCTCCTTATGTTAGTGGCTGTGATGGGTTGCGGGAAAAGCATGTGTAAGCATTGGGCCTGAACTCCCGTGTATCTGAGTTGAATAGAGCGATTTCCAACATCCTTCTTCAATAGGAGTGTAGCTAGGTTACAACTCCCATGTCCGAGTGGGTAGCAGACATCTGCCTCCCATGCATACACACTTCTGAGAGTTGAGCTTATGGCCTGTAACCCTACATCCTGCCTGCCGCTACCTTTCGCTTCCAAAAGGCCTAGGCTCGCTGCTTGACGCAAGTGTTGGGAGAGGTAACTGGAATCTCCCGGCACACAAGACGAGTGCCTCCAAGCTCAATCAAGCGATTTCCTAGTAATTCCTGGGGTAGACTGGTGCTACATACTAAGTTCCATACGTGAGTAGGTAGTTGAACGCCTTGCCCAAAAACATCTTACTTCTGAGAGTTGAGCTCACCCTCAGTCCCTCACAGTTCCACACTGCCTGCAGAGTGAGTTTCGCACGTCTTCACCAGAGACGTTTGCCAGAGGCTTCTGAGACGCAAGTTAACAATGCAGACCTGGAGGGTATCTCCAGGTGCAGTAGAGTGGTAACCTGGGAACCTCCTGTCTCAGAATACTGCTACCTTCACCCTACCATAAGAATGCAGCTAGTTGACAGCTGGCTTCAAGGCCTGCTTCCCTGTGAGAGCTAAGGACAGGGCACAACCCTCCCGCATCCTGCTTGACTGTAGAAGGAGCTGCTAACGTCCTCATGTTAGTGGCAGGGAAACGTTGTGAGAAAAGCTTGTGGAATCGTTGTGCCTGAACCCACGTGTATCTGAGTTGAATACAGCGATTTCCAAAGTCCTTCTTCATCAGAGTGTAGCTAGGTTACCACTCGCATGTCCGAGTGGGTAGCAGACATCTGCCTCCCATGTATACACACTTCTGAGAGTTGAGCTTATGGCCTGTAAGCCTACCTCCTGCCTGCAGCTACCTTTCGCTTCCAAAAGGCCTAGGCTCGCTGCTTGACGCAAGTGTTGGGAGAGGTAACTGGAATCTCCCGGCACACAAGACGAGTGCCTCCAAGCTCAATCAAGCGATTTCCTAGTAATTCCTGGGGTAGACTGGTGCTACATACTAAGTTCCATACGTGAGTATGTAGTTGAACGCCTTGTCCAAAAACATCTTACTTCTCAGAGTTGAGCTCACCCTCAGTCCCTCAGAGTTCCACACTTCCTGCAGAGTGAGTTTCGCACGTCTTCACCAGAGACGTTTGCCAGAGGCTTCTGACACGCAAGTTAACAATGCAGACCTGGAGGGTATCTCCAGGTCCAGTAGAGTGGTAACCTGGGAACCTCCTGTCTCAGAATACTGCTACCTTCACCCTACCATAAGAATGCAGCTAGTTGACAGCTGGCTTCAAGGCCTGCTTCCCTGTGAGAGCTAAGGACAGGGCACAACCCTCCCGCATCCTGCTTGACTGTAGAAGGAGCTGCTAACGTCCTCATGTTAGTGGCAGGGAAACGTTGTGAGAAAAGCATGTGGAATCGTTGTGCCTGAACCCACGTGTATCTGAGTTGAATACAGCGATTTCCAAAGTCCTTCTTCATCAGAGTGTAGCTAGGTTCCCACTCGCATGTCTGAGTGGGTAGCAGACATCTGCCTCCCATGTATACACACTTCTGAGAGTTGAGCTTATGGCCTGTAAGCCTACCTCCTGCCTGCAGCTACCTTTCGCTTCCAAAAGGCCTAGGCTCGCTGCTTCACTGAAGTGTTGGGAGAGGTAACTGAAATCTCCCGGCACACAAGACTAGTGCCACCAAGCTCAATCCAGCGATTTCCCAGTAATTCCTGGGGTAGACTGGTGCTACATACTAAGTTCCATATGTGAGAAGGTAGCTGAACGCCTTGTCCAAAATCATCTTACTGCTGAGAGTTGAGCTCACCCTCAGTCCCTCACAGTTCCACACTGCCTGCAGAGTGAGTTTCCCACGTCTTCACCAGAGACTTTTGCCAGAGGCTTCTGAGACGCAAGTTAACAATGCACACCTGGACGGTATCTCCAGGTGCAGTAGAGTGGTAATCTGGGAACCTCCTTACTCAGAATACTGCTACCTTCACACTGTCATAAGAATGCAGCTAGTTGAGAGCTGGCTTCTAGGCATGCTTCCCTGTGAGAGCTGAGGACAGGGCAGAACCCTCCCGCATCCTGCCTGACTGTAGACGTACCTGCTAACCTCCTTATGTTAGTGGCTGGGATGGGTTGCGGGAAAAGCATGTGTAAGCATTGGGCCTGAACTCCCGTGTATCTGAGTTGAATACAGCGATTTCCAACATCCTTCTTCAATAGGAGTGTAGCTAGGTTCCAACTCCCATGTCCGAGTGGGTAGCAGACATCTGCCTCCCATGCATACACACTTCTGAGAGTTGAGCTTATGGCCTGTAACCCTACATCCTGCCTGCCGCTACCTTTCGCTTCCAAAAGGCCTAGGCTCGCTGCTTGACGCAAGTGTTGGGAGAGGTAACTGGAATCTCCCGGCACACAAGACGAGTGCCTCCAAGCTCAATCAAGCGATTTCCTAGTAATTCCTGGGGTAGACTGGTGCTACATACTAAGTTCCATACGTGAGTAGGTAGTTGAACGCCTTGCCCAAAAACATCTTACTTCTCAGAGTTGAGCTCACCCTCAGTCCCTCACAGTTCCACACTGCCTGCAGAGTGAGTTTCGCACGTCTTCACCAGAGACGTTTGCCAGAGGCTTCTGAGACGCAAGTTAACAATGCAGACCTGGAGGGTATCTCCAGGTCCAGTAGAGTGGTAACCTGGGAACCTCCTGTCTCAGAATACTGCTACCTTCACCCTGCCATAAGAATGCAGCTAGTTGACAGCTGGCTTCAAGGCCTGCTTCCCTGTGAGAGCTAAGGACAGGGCACAACCCTCCCGCATCCTGCTTGACTGTAGAAGGAGCTGCTAACGTCCTCATGTTAGAGGCAGGGAAACGTTGTGAGAAAAGCATGTGGAATCGTTGTGCCTGAACCCACGTGTATCTGAGTTGAATACAGCGATTTCCAACATCCTTCTTCAATAGGAGTGTAGCTAGGTTCCCACTCGCATGTCCGAGTGGGTAGCAGACATCTGCCTCCCATGTATACACACTTCTGAGAGTTGAGCTTCTGGCCTGTAAGCCTACCTCCTGCCTGCAGCTATCTTTCGCTTCCAAAAGGCCTAGGCTCGCTGCTTCACCGGTGTTGGGAGAGGTAACTGGAATCTCCCGGCACACAAGACGAGTGCCTCCAAGCTCAATCCAGCGATTTCCCAGTAATTCCTGGGGTAGACTGGTTCTACATACTAAGTTCCATATGTGAGAAGGTAGCTGAACGCCTTGTCCAAAATCATCTTACTGCTGAGAGTTGAGCTCACCCTCAGTCCCTCACAGTTCCACACTGCCTGCAGAGTGAGTTTCCCACGTCTTCACCAGAGACTTTTGCCAGAGGCTTCTGAGACGCAAGTTAACAATGCACACCTGGACGGTATCTCCAGGTGCAGTAGAGTGGTAATCTGGGAACCTCCTTACTCAGAATACTGCTGCCTTCACACTGTCATAAGAATGCAGCTAGTTGAGAGCTGGCTTCTAGGCAAGCTTCCCTGTGAGAGCTGAGGACAGGGCAGAACCCTCCCGCATCCTGCCTGACTGTAGACGTACCTGCTAACCTCCTTATGTTAGTGGCTGGGATGGGTTGCGGGAAAAGCATGTGTAAGCATTGGGCCTGAACTCCCGTGTATCTGAGTTGAATACAGCGATTTCCAACATCCTTCTTCAATAGGAGTGTAGCTAGGTTCCAACTCCCATGTCCGAGTGGGTAGCAGACATCTGCCTCCCATGCATACACACTTCTGAGAGTTGAGCTTATGGCCTGTAACCCTACATCCTGCCTGCCGCTACCTTTCGCTTCCAAAAGGCCTAGGCTCGCTGCTTGACGCAAGTGTTGGGAGAGGTAACTGGAATCTCCCGGCACACAAGACGAGTGCCTCCAAGCTCAATCAAGCGATTTCCTAGTAATTCCTGGGGTAGACTGGTGCTACATACTAAGTTCCATACGTGAGTAGGTAGTTGAACGCCTTGTCCAAAAACATCTTACTTCTCAGAGTTGAGCTCACCCTCAGTCCCTCAGAGTTCCACACTGCCTGCAGAGTGAGTTTCGCACGTCTTCACCAGAGACGTTTGCCAGAGGCTTCTGACACGCAAGTTAACAATGCAGACCTGGAGGGTATCTCCAGGTCCAGTAGAGTGGTAACCTGGGAACCTCCTGTCTCAGAATACTGCTACCTTCACCCTACCATAAGAATGCAGCTAGTTGACAGCTGGCTTCAAGGCCTGCTTCCCTGTGAGAGCTAAGGACAGGGCACAACCCTCCCGCATCCTGCTTGACTGTAGAAGGAGCTGCTAACGTCCTCATGTTAGTGGCAGGGAAACGTTGTGAGAAAAGCTTGTGGAATCGTTGTGCCTGAACCCACGTGTATCTGAGTTGAATACAGCGATTTCCAAAGTCCTTCTTCATCAGAGTGTAGCTAGGTTTCCACTCGCATGTCCGAGTGGGTAGCAGACATCTGCCTCCCATGTATACACACTTCTGAGAGTTGAGCTTATGGCCTGTAAGCCTACCTCCTGCCTGCAGCTACCTTTCGCTTCCAAAAGGCCTAGGCTCGCTGCTTCACCGAAGTGTTGGGAGAGGTAACTGGAATCTCCCGGCACACAAGACTAGTGCCACCAAGCTCAATCCAGCGATTTCCCAGTAATTCCTGGGGTAGACTGGTGCTACATACTAAGTTCCATATGTGAGAAGGTAGCTGAACGCCTTCTCCAAAATCATCTTACTGCTGAGAGTTGAGCTCACCCTCAGTCCCTCACAGTTCCACACTGCCTGCAGAGTGAGTTTCCCACGTCTTCACCAGAGACTTTTGCCAGAGGCTTCTGAGACGCAAGTTAACAATGCACAACTGGACGGTATCTCCAGGTGCAGTAGAGTGGTAATCTGGGAACCTCCTTACTCAGAATACTGCTACCTTCACACTGTCATAAGAATGCAGCTAGTTGAGAGCTGGCTTCTAGGCATGCTTCCCTGTGAGAGCTGAGGACAGGGCAGAACCCTCCCGCATCCTGCCTGACTGTAGACGTACCTGCTAACCTCCTTATGTTAGTGGCTGGGATGGGTTGCGGGAAAAGCATGTGTAAGCATTGGGCCTGAACTCCCGTGTATCTGAGTTGAATACAGCGATTTCCAACATCCTTCTTCAATAGGAGTGTAGCTAGGTTCCAAATCCCATGTCCGAGTGGGTAGCAGACATCTGCCTCCCATGCATACACACTTCTGAGAGTTGAGCTTATGGCCTGTAACCCTACATCCTGCCTGCCGCTACCTTTCGCTTCCAAAAGGCCTAGGCTCGCTGCTTGACGCAAGTGTTGGGAGAGGTAACTGGAATCTCCCGGCACACAAGACGAGTGCCTCCAAGCTCAATCAAGCGATTTCCTAGTAATTCCTGGGGTAGACTGGTGCTACATACTAAGTTCCATACGTGAGTAGGTAGTTGAACGCCTTGCCCAAAAACATCTTACTTCTGAGAGTTGAGCTCACCCTCAGTCCCTCACAGTTCCACACTGCCTGCAGAGTGAGTTTCGCACGTCTTCACCAGAGACGTTTGCCAGAGGCTTCTGAGACGCAAGTTAACAATGCAGACCTGGAGGGTATCTCCAGGTGCAGTAGAGTGGTAACCTGGGAACCTCCTGTCTCAGAATCCTGCTACCTTCACCCTGCCATAAGAATGCAGCTAGTTGACAGCTGGCTTCAAGGCCTGCTTCCCTGTGAGAGCTAAGGACAGGGCACAACCCTCCCGCATCCTGCTTGACTGTAGAAGGAGCTGCTAACGTCCTCATGTTAGTGGCAGGGAAACGTTGTGAGAAAAGCATGTGGAATCGTTGTGCCTGAACCCACGTGTATCTGAGTTGAATACAGCGATTTCCAAAGTCCTTCTTCATCAGAGTGTACCTAGGTTTCCACTCGCATGTCCGAGTGGGTAGCAGACATCTGCCTCCCATGTATACACACTTCTGAGAGTTGAGCTTATGGCCTGTAAGCCTACCTCCTGCCTGCAGCTACCTTTCGCTTCCAAAAGGCCTAGGCTCGCTGCTTCACCGAAGTGTTGGGAGAGGTAACTGGAATCTCCCGGCACACAAGACTAGTGCTTCCAAGCTCAATCCAGCGATTTCCCAGTAATTCCTGGGGTAGACTGGTGCTACATACTAAGTTCCATATGTGAGAAGGTAGCTGAACGCCTTGTCCAAAATCATCTTACTGCTGAGAGTTGAGCTCACCCTCAGTCCCTCACAGTTCCACACTGCCTGCAGAGTGAGTTTCCCACGTCTTCACCAGAGACTTTTGCCAGAGGCTTCTGAGAAGCAAGTTAACAATACACACCTGGACGGTATCTCCAGGTGCAGTAGAGTGGTAATCTGGGAACGTCCTTACTCAGAATACTGCTACCTTCACACTGTCATAAGAATGCAGCTAGTTGAGAGCTGGCTTCTAGGCATGCTTCCCTGTGAGAGCTGAGGACAGGGGAGAACCCTCCCGCATCCTGCCTGACTGTAGACGTACCTGCTAACCTCCTTATGTTAGTGGCTGGGATGGGTTGCGGGAAAAGCATGTGTAAGCATTGGGCCTGAACTCCCGTGTATCTGAGTTGAATACAGCGATTTCCAACATCCTTCTTCAATAGGAGTGTAGCTAGGTTCCAACTCCCATGTCCGAGTGGGTAGCAGACATCTGCCTCCTATGCATACACACTTCTGAGAGTTGAGCTTATGGCCTGTAACCCTACATCCTGCCTGCCGCTACCTTTCGCTTCCAAAAGGCCTAGGCTCGCTGCTTGACGCAAGTGTTGGGAGAGGTAACTGGAATCTCCCGGCACACAAGACTAGTGCCTCCAAGCTCAATCAAGCGATTTCCTAGTAATTCCTGGGTTAGACTGGTGCTACATACTAAGTTCCATACGTGAGTATGTAGTTGAACGCCTTGTCCAAAAACATCTTACTTCTGAGAGTTGAGCTCACCCTCAGTCCCTCACAGTTCCACACTGCCTGCAGAGTGAGTTTCGCACGTCTTCACCAGAGACGTTTGCCAGAGGCTTCTGAGACGCAAGTTAACAATGCAGACCTGGAGGGTATCTCCAGGTCCAGTAGAGTGGTAACCTGGGAACCTCCTGTCTCAGAATACTGCTACCTTCACCCTGCCATAAGAATGCAGCTAGTTGACAGCTGGCTTCAAGGCCTGCTTCCCTGTGAGAGCTAAGGACAGGGCACAACCCTCCCGCATCCTGCTTGACTGTAGAAGGAGCTGCTAACGTCCTCATGTTAGTGGCAGGGAAACGTTGTGAGAAAAGCATGTGGAATCGTTGTGCCTGAACCCACGTGTATCTGAGTTGAATACAGCGATTTCCAAAGTCCTTCTTCATCAGAGTGTAGCTAGGTTCCCACTCGCATGTCCGAGTGGGTAGCAGACATCTGCCTCCCATGTATACACACTTCTGAGAGTTGAGCTTATGGCCTGTAAGCCTACCTCCTGCCTGCAGCTACCTTTCGCTTCCAAAAGGCCTAGGCTCGCTGCTTCACCGAAGTGTTGGGAGAGGTAACTGGAATCTCCCGGCACACAAGACTAGTGCCACCAAGCTCAATCCAGCGATTTCCCAGTAATTCCTGGGGTAGACTGGTGCTACATACTAAGTTCCATATGTGAGAAGGTAGCTGAACGCCTTGTCCAAAATCATCTTACTGCTGAGAGTTGAGCTCACCCTCAGTCCCTCACAGTTCCACACTGCCTGCAGAGTGAGCTTCCCACGTCTTCACCAGAGACGTTTGCCAGAGGCTTCTGAGACGCAAGTTAACAATGCACACCTGTACGGTATCTCCAGGTGCAGTAGAGTGGTAATCTGGGAACCTCCTTACTCAGAATACTGCTATCTTCACACTGTCATAAGAATGCAGCTAGTTGAGAGCTGGCTTCTAGGCATGCTTCCCTGTGAGAGCTGAGGACAGGGCAGAACCCTCCCGCATCCTGCCTGACTGTAGACGTACCTGCTAACCTCCTTATTTTAGTGGCTGGGATAGGTTGTGGGAAAAGCATGTGTAAGCATTGGGCCTGAACTCCCGTGTATCTGAGTTGAATACAGCGATTTCCAAAGTCCTTCTTCATCAGAGTGTAGCTAGGTTCCCACTCACATGTCCGAGTGGGTAGCACACATCTGCCTCCCATGTATACACACTTCTGAGAGTTGAGCTTATGGCCTGTAACCCTACATCCTGCCTGCCGCTACCTTTCGCTTCCAAAAGGCCTAGGCTCGGTGCTTGACGCAAGTGTGGGAGAGGTAACTGGAATCTCCCGGCACACAAGACGAGTGCCTCCAAGCTCAATCAAGCGATTTCCTAGTAATTCCTGGGGTAGACTGGTGCTACATACTAAGTTCCATACGTGAGTATGTAGTTGAACGCCTTGTCCAAAAACATCTTACTTCTCAGAGTTGAGCTCACCCTCAGTCCCTCACAGTTCCACACTGCCTGCAGAGTGAGTTTCGCACGTCTTCACCAGAGACGTTTGCCAGAGGCTTCTGAGACGCAAGTTAACAACAATGCAGACATGGAGGGTATCTCCAGGTCCAGTAGAGTGGTAACCTGGGAACCTCCTGTCTCAGAATCCTGCTACCTTCACCCTGCCATAAGAATGCAGCTAGTTGACAGCTGGCTTCAAGGCCTGCTTCCCTGTGAGAGCTAAGGACAGGGCACAACCCTCCCGCATCCTGCTTGACTGTAGAAGGAGCTGCTAACGTCCTCATGTTAGTGGCAGGGAAACGTTGTGAGAAAAGCATGTGGAATCGTTGTGCCTGAACCCACGTGTATCTGAGTTGAATACAGCGATTTCCAAAGTCCTTCTTCATCAGAGTGTAGCTAGGTTCCCACTCGCATGTCCGAGTGGGTAGCAGACATCTGCCTCCCATGTATACACACTTCTGAGAGTTGAGCTTATGGCCTGTAAGCCTACCTCCTGCCTGCAGCTACCTTTCGCTTCCAAAAGGCCTAGGCTCGCTGCTTCACCGAAGTGTTGGGAGAGGTAACTGGAATCTCCCGGCACACAAGACTAGTGCCACCAAGCTCAATCCAGCGATTTCCCAGTAATTCCTGGGGTAGACTGGTGCTACATACTAAGTTCCATATGTGAGAAGGTAGCTGAACGCCTTGTCCAAAATCATCTTACTGCTGAGAGTTGAGCTCACCCTCAGTCCCTCACAGTTCCACACTGCCTGCAGAGTGAGCTTCCCACGTCTTCACCAGAGACGTTTGCCAGAGGCTTCTGAGACGCAAGTTAACAATGCACACCTGGACGGTATCTCCAGGTGCAGTAGAGTGGTAATCTGGGAACCTCCTTACTCAGAATACTGCTACCTTCACACTGTCATAAGAATGCAGCTAGTTGAGAGCTGGCTTCTAGGCATGCTTCCCTGTGAGAGCTGAGGACAGGGCAGACCCCTCCCGCATCCTGCCTGACTGTAGACGTACCTGCTAACCTCCTTATGTTAGTGGCTGGGATAGGTTGTGGGAAAAGCATGTGTAAGCATTGGGCCTGAACTCCCGTGTATCTGAGTTGAATACAGCGATTTCCAAAGTCATTCTTCATCAGAGTGTAGCTAGGTTCCCACTCGCATGTCCGAGTGGGTAGCACACATCTGCCTCCCATGTATACACACTTCTGAGAGTTGAGCTTATGGCCTGTAAGCCTACCTCCTGCCTGCAGCTACCTTTCGCTTCCAAAAGGCCTAGGCTCGCTGCTTCACCGAAGTCTTGGTAGAGGTAACTGGAATCTCCCGGCACACAAGACTAGTGCCACCAAGCTCAATCCAGCGATTTCCCAGTAATTCCTGGGGTAGACTGGTGCTACATACTAAGTTCCATATGTGAGAAGGTAGCTGAACGCCTTGTCCAAAATCATCTTACTGCTGAGAGTTGAGCTCACCCTCAGTCCCTCACAGTTCCACACTGCCTGCAGAGTGAGTTTCCCACGTCTTCACCAGAGACTTTTGCCAGAGGC
Source organism: Canis aureus (assembly GCF_053574225.1). NCBI lineage: Eukaryota > Metazoa > Chordata > Mammalia > Carnivora > Canidae > Canis > Canis aureus. Next base: position 118,042 of record NW_027554430.1, read on the forward strand.
TTCTGAGACGCAAGTTAACAATGCACACCTGGACGGTATCTCCAGGTGCAGTAGAGTGGTAATCTGGGAACCTCCTTACTCAGAATACTGCTACCTTCACACTGTCATAAGAATGCAGCTAGTTGAGAGCTGGCTTCTAGGCAAGCTTCCCTGTGAGAGCTGAGGACAGGGCAGAACCCTCCCGCATCCTGCCTGACTGTAGACGTACCTGCTAACCTCCTTATGTTAGTGGCTGGGATGGGTTGCGGGAAAAGCATGTGTAAGCATTGGGCCTGAACTCCCGTGTATCTGAGTTGAATACAGCGATTTCCAACATCCTTCTTCAATAGGAGTGTAGCTAGGTTCCAACTCCCATGTCCGAGTGGGTAGCAGACATCTGCCTCCCATGCATACACACTTCTGAGAGTTGAGCTTATGGCCTGTAACCCTACATCCTGCCTGCCGCTACCTTTCGCTTCCAAAAGGCCTAGGCTCGGTGCTTGACGCAAGTGTTGGGAGAGGTAACTGGAATCTCCCGGCACACAAGACGAGTGCCTCCAAGCTCAATCAAGCGATTTCCTAGTAATTCCTGGGGTAGACTGGTGCTACATACTAAGTTCCATACGTGAGTATGTAGTTGAACGCCTTGTCCAAAAACATCTTACTTCTCAGAGTTGAGCTCACCCTCAGTCCCTCACAGTTCCACACTGCCTGCAGAGTGAGTTTCGCACGTCTTCACCAGAGACGTTTGCCAGAGGCTTCTGAGACGCAAGTTAACAACAATGCAGACCTGGAGGGTATCTCCAGGTCCAGTAGAGTGGTAACCTGGGAACCTCCTGTCTCAGAATCCTGCTACCTTCACCCTGCCATAAGAATGCAGCTAGTTGACAGCTGGCTTCAAGGCCTGCTTCCCTGTGAGAGCTAAGGACAGGGCACAACCCTCCCGCATCCTGCTTGACTGTAGAAGGAGCTGCTAACGTCCTCATGTTAGTGGCAGGGAAACGTTGTGAGAAAAGCATGTGGAATCGTTGTGCCTGAACCCACGTGTATCTGAGTTGAATACAGCGATTTCCAAAGTCCTTCTTCATCAGAGTGTAGCTAGGTTCCCACTAGCATGTCCGAGTGGGTAGCAGACATCTGCCTCCCATGTATACACACTTCTGAGAGTTGAGCTTATGGCCTGTAAGCCTACCTCCTGCCTGCAGCTACCTTTCGCTTCCAAAAGGCCTAGGCTCGCTGCTTGACGCAAGTGTTGGGAGAGGTAACTGGAATCTCCCGGCACACAAGACTAGTGCCACCAAGCTCAATCCAGCGATTTCCCAGTAATTCCTGGGGTAGACTGGTGCTACATACTAAGTTCCATATGTGAGAAGGTAGCTGAACGCCTTGTCCAAAATCATCTTACTGCTGAGAGTTGAGCTCACCCTCAGTCCCTCACAGTTCTACACTGCCTGCAGAGTGAGTTTCCCCCGTCTTCACCAGAGACTTTTGCCAGAGGCTTCTGAGACGCAAGTTAACAATGCACACCTGGACGGTATCTCCAGGTGCAGTAGAGTGGTAATCTGGGAACCTCCTTACTCAGAATACTGCTACCTTCACACTGTCATAAGAATGCAGCTAGTTGAGAGCTGGCTTCTAGGCAAGCTTCCCTGTGAGAGCTGAGGACAGGGCAGAACCCTCCCGCATCCTGCCTGACTGTAGACGTACCTGCTAACCTCCTTATGTTAGTGGCTGGGATGGGTTGCGGGAAAAGCATGTGTAAGCATTGGGCCTGAACTCCCGTGTATCTGAGTTGAATAGAGCGATTTCCAACATCCTTCTTCAATAGGAGTGTAGCTAGGTTCCAACTCCCATGTCCGAGTGGGTAGCAGACATCTGCCTCCCATGCATACACACTTCTGAGAGTTGAGCTTATGGCCTGTAACCCTACATCCTGCCTGCCGCTACCTTTCGCTTCCAAAAGGCCTAGGCTCGCTGCTTGACGCAAGTGTTGGAGAGGTAACTGGAATCTCCCGGCACACAAGACGAGTGCCTCCAAGCTCAATCAAGCGATTTCCTAGTAATTCCTGGGGTAGACTGGTGCTACATACTAAGTTCCATACGTGAGTAGGTAGTTGAACGCCTTGTCCAAAAACATCTTACTTCTGAGAGTTGAGCTCACCCTCAGTCCCTCACAGTTCCACACTGCCTGCAGAGTGAGTTTCGCACGTCTTCACCAGAGACGTTTGCCAGAGGCTTCTGAGACGCAAGTTAACAATGCAGACCTGGAGGGTATCTCCAGGTGCAGTAGAGTGGTAACCTGGGAACCTCCTGTCTCAGAATACTGCTACCTTCACCCTACCATAAGAATGCAGCTATTTGACAGCTGGCTTCAAGGCCTGCTTCCCTGTGAGAGCTAAGGACAGGGCACAACCCTCCCGCATCCTGCTTGACTGTAGAAGGAGCTGCTAACGTCCTCATGTTAGTGGCAGGGAAAAGTTGTGAGAAAAGCTTGTGGAATCGTTGTGCCTGAACCCACGTGTATCTGAGTTGAATACAGCGATTTCCAAAGTCCTTCTTCATCAGAGTGTAGCTAGGTTCCCACTCGCATGTCCGAGTGGGTAGCAGACATCTGCCTCCCATGTATACACACTTCTGAGAGTTGAGCTTATGGCCTGTAAGCCTACCTCCTGCCTGCAGCTACCTTTCGCTTCCAAAAGGCCTAGGCTCGCTGCTTGACGCAAGTGTTGGGAGAGGTAACTGGAATCTCCCGGCACACAAGACGAGTGCCTCCAAGCTCAATCAAGCGATTTCCTAGTAATTCCTGGCTTAGACTGGTGCTACATACTAAGTTCCATACGTGAGTATGTAGTTGAACGCCTTGTCCAAAAACATCTTACTTCTCAGAGTTGAGCTCACCCTCAGTCCCTCACAGTTCCACACTTCCTGCAGAGTGAGTTTCGCACGTCTTCACCAGAGACGTTTGCCAGAGGCTTCTGACACGCAAGTTAACAATGCAGACCTGGAGGGTATCTCCAGGTCCAGTAGAGTGGTAACCTGGGAACCTCCTGTCTCAGAATACTGCTACCTTCACCCTACCATAAGAATGCAGCTAGTTGACAGCTGGCTTCAAGGCCTGCTTCCCTGTGAGAGCTAAGGACAGGGCACAACCCTCCCGCATCCTGCTTGACTGTAGAAGGAGCTGCTAACGTCCTCATGTTAGTGGCAGGGAAACGTTGTGAGAAAAGCATGTGGAATCGTTGTGCCTGAACCCACGTGTATCTGAGTTGAATACAGCGATTTCCAAAGTCCTTCTTCATCAGAGTGTAGCTAGGTTCCCACTCGCATGTCTGAGTGGGTAGCAGACATCTGCCTCCCATGTATACACACTTCTGAGAGTTGAGCTTATGGCCTGTAAGCCTACCTCCTGCCTGCAGCTACCTTTCGCTTCCAAAAGGCCTATGCTCGCTGCTTCACTGAAGTGTTGGGAGAGGTAACTGAAATCTCCCGGCACACAAGACTAGTGCCACCAAGCTCAATCCAGCGATTTCCCAGTAATTCCTGGGGTAGACTGGTGCTACATACTAAGTTCCATATGTGAGAAGGTAGCTGAACGCCTTGTCCAAAATCATCTTACTGCTGAGAGTTGAGCTCACCCTCAGTCCCTCACAGTTCCACACTGCCTGCAGAGTGAGTTTCCCACGTCTTCACCAGAGACTTTTGCCAGAGGCTTCTGAGACGCAAGTTAACAATGCACACCTGGACGGTATCTCCAGGTGCAGTAGAGTGGTAATCTGGGAACCTCCTTACTCAGAATACTGCTACCTTCACACTGTCATAAGAATGCAGCTAGTTGAGAGCTGGCTTCTAGGCATGCTTCCCTGTGAGAGCTGAGGACAGGGCAGAACCCTCCCGCATCCTGCCTGACTGTAGACGTACCTGCTAACCTCCTTATGTTAGTGGCTGGGATGGGTTGCGGGAAAAGCATGTGTAAGCATTGGGCCTGAACTCCCGTGTATCTGAGTTGAATACAGCGATTTCCAACATCCTTCTTCAATAGGAGTGTAGCTAGGTTCCAACTCCCATGTCCGAGTGGGTAGCAGACATCTGCCTCCCATGCATACACACTTCTGAGAGTTGAGCTTATGGCCTGTAACCCTACATCCTGCCTGCCGCTACCTTTCGCTTCCAAAAGGCCTAGGCTCGCTGCTTGACGCAAGTGTTGGGAGAGGTAACTGGAATCTCCCGGCACACAAGACGAGTGCCTCCAAGCTCAATCAAGCGATTTCCTAGTAATTCCTGGGGTAGACTGGTGCTACATACTAAGTTCCATACGTGAGTAGGTAGTTGAACGCCTTGCCCAAAAACATCTTACTTCTCAGAGTTGAGCTCACCCTCAGTCCCTCACAGTTCCACACTGCCTGCAGAGTGAGTTTCGCACGTCTTCACCAGAGACGTTTGCCAGAGGCTTCTGAGACGCAAGTTAACAATGCAGACCTGGAGGGTATCTCCAGGTCCAGTAGAGTGGTAACCTGGGAACCTCCTGTCTCAGAATACTGCTACCTTCACCCTGCCATAAGAATGCAGCTAGTTGACAGCTGGCTTCAAGGCCTGCTTCCCTGTGAGAGCTAAGGACAGGGCACAACCCTCCCGCATCCTGCTTGACTGTAGAAGGAGCTGCTAACGTCCTCATGTTAGAGGCAGGGAAACGTTGTGAGAAAAGCATGTGGAATCGTTGTGCCTGAACCCACGTGTATCTGAGTTGAATACAGCGATTTCCAACATCCTTCTTCAATAGGAGTGTAGCTAGGTTCCCACTCGCATGTCCGAGTGGGTAGCAGACATCTGCCTCCCATGTATACACACTTCTGAGAGTTGAGCTTCTGGCCTGTAAGCCTACCTCCTGCCTGCAGCTATCTTTCGCTTCTAAAAGGCCTAGGCTCGCTGCTTCACCGGTGTTGGGAGAGGTAACTGGAATCTCCCGGCACACAAGACGAGTGCCTCCAAGCTCAATCCAGCGATTTCCCAGTAATTCCTGGGGTAGACTGGTTCTACATACTAAGTTCCATATGTGAGAAGGTAGCTGAACGCCTTGTCCAAAATCATCTTACTGCTGAGAGTTGAGCTCACCCTCAGTCCCTCACAGTTCCACACTGCCTGCAGAGTGAGTTTCCCACGTCTTCACCAGAGACTTTTGCCAGAGGCTTCTGAGACGCAAGTTAACAATGCACACCTGGACGGTATCTCCAGGTGCAGTAGAGTGGTAATCTGGGAACCTCCTTACTCAGAATACTGCTACCTTCACACTGTCATAAGAATGCAGCTAGTTGAGAGCTGGCTTCTAGGCAAGCTTCCCTGTGAGAGCTGAGGACAGGGCAGAACCCTCCCGCATCCTGCCTGACTGTAGACGTACCTGCTAACCTCCTTATGTTAGTGGCTGGGATGGGTTGCGGGAAAAGCATGTGTAAGCATTGGGCCTGAACTCCCGTGTATCTGAGTTGAATACAGCGATTTCCAACATCCTTCTTCAATAGGAGTGTAGCTAGGTTCCAACTCCCATGTCCGAGTGGGTAGCAGACATCTGCCTCCCATGCATACACACTTCTGAGAGTTGAGCTTATGGCCTGTAACCCTACATCCTGCCTGCCGCTACCTTTCGCTTCCAAAAGGCCTAGGCTCGCTGCTTGACGCAAGTGTTGGGAGAGGTAACTGGAATCTCCCGGCACACAAGACGAGTGCCTCCAAGCTCAATCAAGCGATTTCCTAGTAATTCCTGGGGTAGACTGGTGCTACATACTAAGTTCCATACGTGAGTAGGTAGTTGAACGCCTTGTCCAAAAACATCTTACTTCTCAGAGTTGAGCTCACCCTCAGTCCCTCAGAGTTCCACACTGCCTGCAGAGTGAGTTTCGCACGTCTTCACCAGAGACGTTTGCCAGAGGCTTCTGACACGCAAGTTAACAATGCAGACCTGGAGGGTATCTCCAGGTCCAGTAGAGTGGTAACCTGGGAACCTCCTGTCTCAGAATCCTGCTACCTTCACCCTACCATAAGAATGCAGCTAGTTGACAGCTGGCTTCAAGGCCTGCTTCCCTGTGAGAGCTAAGGACAGGGCACAACCCTCCCGCATCCTGCTTGACTGTAGAAGGAGCTGCTAACGTCCTCATGTTAGTGGCAGGGAAACGTTGTGAGAAAAGCTTGTGGAATCGTTGTGCCTGAACCCACGTGTATCTGAGTTGAATACAGCGATTTCCAAAGTCCTTCTTCATCAGAGTGTAGCTAGGTTCCCACTCGCATGTCCGAGTGGGTAGCAGACATCTGCCTCCCATGTATACACACTTCTGAGAGTTGAGCTTATGGCCTGTAAGCCTACCTCCTGCCTGCAGCTACCTTTCGCTTCCAAAAGGCCTAGGCTCGCTGCTTCACCGAAGTGTTGGGAGAGGTAACTGGAATCTCCCGGCACACAAGACTAGTGCCACCAAGCTCAATCCAGCGATTTCCCAGTAATTCCTGGGGTAGACTGGTGCTACATACTAAGTTCCATATGTGAGAAGGTAGCTGAACGCCTTGTCCAAAATCATCTTACTGCTGAGAGTTGAGCTCACCCTCAGTCCCTCACAGTTCCACACTGCCTGCAGAGTGAGTTTCCCACGTCTTCACCAGAGACTTTTGCCAGAGGCTTCTGAGACGCAAGTTAACAATGCACACCTGGACGGTATCTCCAGGTGCAGTAGAGTGGTAATCTGGGAACCTCCTTACTCAGAATACTGCTACCTTCACACTGTCATAAGAATGCAGCTAGTTGAGAGCTGGCTTCTAGGCATGCTTCCCTGTGAGAGCTGAGGACAGGGCAGAACCCTCCCGCATCCTGCCTGACTGTAGACGTACCTGCTAACCTCCTTATGTTAGTGGCTGGGATGGGTTGCGGGAAAAGCATGTGTAAGCATTGGGCCTGAACTCCCGTGTATCTGAGTTGAATACAGCGATTTCCAACATCCTTCTTCAATAGGAGTGTAGCTAGGTTCCAAATCCCATGTCCGAGTGGGTAGCAGACATCTGCCTCCCATGCATACACACTTCTGAGAGTTGAGCTTATGGCCTGTAACCCTACATCCTGCCTGCCGCTACCTTTCGCTTCCAAAAGGCCTAGGCTCGCTGCTTGACGCAAGTGTTGGGAGAGGTAACTGGAATCTCCCGGCACACAAGACGAGTGCCTCCAAGCTCAATCAAGCGATTTCCTAGTAATTCCTGGGGTAGACTGGTGCTACATACTAAGTTCCATACGTGAGTAGGTAGTTGAACGCCTTGCCCAAAAACATCTTACTTCTGAGAGTTGAGCTCACCCTCAGTCCCTCACAGTTCCACACTGCCTGCAGAGTGAGTTTCGCACGTCTTCACCAGAGACGTTTGCCAGAGGCTTCTGAGACGCAAGTTAACAATGCAGACCTGGAGGGTATCTCCAGGTGCAGTAGAGTGGTAACCTGGGAACCTCCTGTCTCAGAATCCTGCTACCTTCACCCTGCCATAAGAATGCAGCTAGTTGACAGCTGGCTTCAAGGCCTGCTTCCCTGTGAGAGCTAAGGACAGGGCACAACCCTCCCGCATCCTGCTTGACTGTAGAAGGAGCTGCTAACGTCCACATGTTAGTGGCAGGGAAACGTTGTGAGAAAAGCATGTGGAATCGTTGTGCCTGAACCCACGTGTATCTGAGTTGAATACAGCGATTTCCAAAGTCCTTCTTCATCAGAGTGTACCTAGGTTTCCACTCGCATGTCCGAGTGGGTAGCAGACATCTGCCTCCCATGTATACACACTTCTGAGAGTTGAGCTTATGGCCTGTAAGCCTACCTCCTGCCTGCAGCTACCTTTCGCTTCCAAAAGGCCTAGGCTCGCTGCTTCACCGAAGTGTTGGGAGAGGTAACTGGAATCTCCCGGCACACAAGACTAGTGCTTCCAAGCTCAATCCAGCGATTTCCCAGTAATTCCTGGGGTAGACTGGTGCTACATACTAAGTTCCATATGTGAGAAGGTAGCTGAACTCCTTGTCCAAAATCATCTTACTGCTGAGAGTTGAGCTCACCCTCAGTCCCTCACAGTTCCACACTGCCTGCAGAGTGAGTTTCCCACGTCTTCACCAGAGACTTTTGCCAGAGGCTTCTGAGAAGCAAGTTAACAATACACACCTGGACGGTATCTCCAGGTGCAGTAGAGTGGTAATCTGGGAACGTCCTTACTCAGAATACTGCTACCTTCACACTGTCATAAGAATGCAGCTAGTTGAGAGCTGGCTTCTAGGCATGCTTCCCTGTGAGAGCTGAGGACAGGGCAGAACCCTCCCGCATCCTGCCTGACTGTAGACGTACCTGCTAACCTCCTTATGTTAGTGGCTGGGATGGGTTGCGGGAAAAGCATGTGTAAGCATTGGGCCTGAACTCCCGTGTATCTGAGTTGAATACAGCGATTTCCAACATCCTTCTTCAATAGGAGTGTAGCTAGGTTCCAACTCCCATGTCCGAGTGGGTAGCAGACATCTGCCTCCTATGCATACACACTTCTGAGAGTTGAGCTTATGGCCTGTAACCCTACATCCTGCCTGCCGCTACCTTTCGCTTCCAAAAGGCCTAGGCTCGCTGCTTGACGCAAGTGTTGGGAGAGGTAACTGGAATCTCCCGGCACACAAGACTAGTGCCTCCAAGCTCAATCAAGCGATTTCCTAGTAATTCCTGGGGTAGACTGGTGCTACATACTAAGTTCCATACGTGAGTATGTAGTTGAACGCCTTGTCCAAAAACATCTTACTTCTGAGAGTTGAGCTCACCCTCAGTCCCTCACAGTTCCACACTGCCTGCAGAGTGAGTTTCGCACGTCTTCACCAGAGACGTTTGCCAGAGGCTTCTGAGACGCAAGTTAACAATGCAGACCTGGAGGGTATCTCCAGGTCCAGTAGAGTGGTAACCTGGGAACCTCCTGTCTCAGAATACTGCTACCTTCACCCTGCCATAAGAATGCAGCTAGTTGACAGCTGGCTTCAAGGCCTGCTTCCCTGTGAGAGCTAAGGACAGGGCACAACCCTCCCGCATCCTGCTTGACTGTAGAAGGAGCTGCTAACGTCCTCATGTTAGTGGCAGGGAAACGTTGTGAGAAAAGCATGTGGAATCGTTGTGCCTGAACCCACGTGTATCTGAGTTGAATACAGCGATTTCCAAAGTCCTTCTTCATCAGAGTGTAGCTAGGTTCCCACTCGCATGTCCGAGTGGGTAGCAGACATCTGCCTCCCATGTATACACACTTCTGAGAGTTGAGCTTATGGCCTGTAAGCCTACCTCCTGCCTGCAGCTACCTTTCGCTTCCAAAAGGCCTAGGCTCGCTGCTTCACCGAAGTGTTGGGAGAGGTAACTGGAATCTCCCGGCACACAAGACTAGTGCCACCAAGCTCAATCCAGCGATTTCCCAGTAATTCCTGGGGTAGACTGGTGCTACATACTAAGTTCCATATGTGAGAAGGTAGCTGAACGCCTTGTCCAAAATCATCTTACTGCTGAGAGTTGAGCTCACCCTCAGTCCCTCACAGTTCCACACTGCCTGCAGAGTGAGCTTCCCACGTCTTCACCAGAGACGTTTGCCAGAGGCTTCTGAGACGCAAGTTAACAATGCACACCTGTACGGTATCTCCAGGTGCAGTAGAGTGGTAATCTGGGAACCTCCTTACTCAGAATACTGCTATCTTCACACTGTCATAAGAATGCAGCTAGTTGAGAGCTGGCTTCTAGGCATGCTTCCCTGTGAGAGCTGAGGACAGGGCAGAACCCTCCCGCATCCTGCCTGACTGTAGACGTACCTGCTAACCTCCTTATGTTAGTGGCTGGGATAGGTTGTGGGAAAAGCATGTGTAAGCATTGGGCCTGAACTCCCGTGTATCTGAGTTGAATACAGCGATTTCCAAAGTCCTTCTTCATCAGAGTGTAGCTAGGTTCCCACTCACATGTCCGAGTGGGTAGCACACATCTGCCTCCCATGTATACACACTTCTGAGAGTTGAGCTTATGGCCTGTAACCCTACATCCTGCCTGCCGCTACCTTTCGCTTCCAAAAGGCCTAGGCTCGGTGCTTGACGCAAGTGTGGGAGAGGTAACTGGAATCTCCCGGCACACAAGACGAGTGCCTCCAAGCTCAATCAAGCGATTTCCTAGTAATTCCTGGGGTAGACTGGTGCTACATACTAAGTTCCATACGTGAGTATGTAGTTGAACGCCTTGTCCAAAAACATCTTACTTCTCAGAGTTGAGCTCACCCTCAGTCCCTCACAGTTCCACACTGCCTGCAGAGTGAGTTTCGCACGTCTTCACCAGAGATGTTTGCCAGAGGCTTCTGAGACGCAAGTTAACAACAATGCAGACCTGGAGGGTATCTCCAGGTCCAGTAGAGTGGTAACCTGGGAACCTCCTGTCTCAGAATCCTGCTACCTTCACCCTGCCATAAGAATGCAGCTAGTTGACAGCTGGCTTCAAGGCCTGCTTCCCTGTGAGAGCTAAGGACAGGGCACAACCCTCCCGCATCCTGCTTGACTGTAGAAGGAGCTGCTAACGTCCTCATGTTAGTGGCAGGGAAACGTTGTGAGAAAAGCATGTGGAATCGTTGTGCCTGAACCCACGTGTATCTGAGTTGAATACAGCGATTTCCAAAGTCCTTCTTCATCAGAGTGTAGCTAGGTTCCCACTCGCATGTCCGAGTGGGTAGCAGACATCTGCCTCCCATGTATACACACTTCTGAGAGTTGAGCTTATGGCCTGTAAGCCTACCTCCTGCCTGCAGCTACCTTTCGCTTCCAAAAGGCCTAGGCTCGCTGCTTCACCGAAGTGTTGGGAGAGGTAACTGGAATCTCCCGGCACACAAGACTAGTGCCACCAAGCTCAATCCAGCGATTTCCCAGTAATTCCTGGGGTAGACTGGTGCTACATACTAAGTTCCATATGTGAGAAGGTAGCTGAACGCCTTGTCCAAAATCATCTTACTGCTGAGAGTTGAGCTCACCCTCAGTCCCTCACAGTTCCACACTGCCTGCAGAGTGAGCTTCCCACGTCTTCACCAGAGACGTTTGCCAGAGGCTTCTGAGACGCAAGTTAACAATGCACACCTGGACGGTATCTCCAGGTGCAGTAGAGTGGTAATCTGGGAACCTCCTTACTCAGAATACTGCTACCTTCACACTGTCATAAGAATGCAGCTAGTTGAGAGCTGGCTTCTAGGCATGCTTCCCTGTGAGAGCTGAGGACAGGGCAGACCCCTCCCGCATCCTGCCTGACTGTAGACGTACCTGCTAACCTCCTTATGTTAGTGGCTGGGATAGGTTGTGGGAAAAGCATGTGTAAGCATTGGGCCTGAACTCCCGTGTATCTGAGTTGAATACAGCGATTTCCAAAGTCATTCTTCATCAGAGTGTAGCTAGGTTCCCACTCGCATGTCCGAGTGGGTAGCACACATCTGCCTCCCATGTATACACACTTCTGAGAGTTGAGCTTATGGCCTGTAAGCCTACCTCCTGCCTGCAGCTACCTTTCGCTTCCAAAAGGCCTAGGCTCGCTGCTTCACCGAAGTCTTGGTAGAGGTAACTGGAATCTCCCGGCACACAAGACTAGTGCCACCAAGCTCAATCCAGCGATTTCCCAGTAATTCCTGGGGTAGACTGGTGCTACATACTAAGTTCCATATGTGAGAAGGTAGCTGAACGCCTTGTCCAAAATCATCTTACTGCTGAGAGTTGAGCTCACCCTCAGTCCCTCACAGTTCCACACTGCCTGCAGAGTGAGTTTCCCACGTCTTCACCAGAGACTTTTGCCAGAGGCTTCTGAGACGCAAGTTAACAATGCACACCTGGACGGTATCTCCAGGTGCAGTAGAGTGGTAATCTGGGAACCTCCTTACTCAGAATACTGCTACCTTCACACTGTCATAAGAATGCAGCTAGTTGAGAGCTGGCTTCTAGGCAAGCTTCCCTGTGAGAGCTGAGGACAGGGCAGAACCCTCCCGCATCCTGCCTGACTGTAGACGTACCTGCTAACCTCCTTATGTTAGTGGCTGGGATGGGTTGCGGGAAAAGCATGTGTAAGCATTGGGCCTGAACTCCCGTGTATCTGAGTTGAATAGAGCGATTTCCAACATCCTTCTTCAATAGGAGTGTAGCTAGGTTCCAACTCCCATGTCCGAGTGGGTAGCAGACATCTGCCTCCCATGCATACACACTTCTGAGAGTTGAGCTTATGGCCTGTAACCCTACATCCTGCCTGCCGCTACCTTTCGCTTCCAAAAGGCCTAGGCTCGGTGCTTGACGCAAGTGTTGGGAGAGGTAACTGGAATCTCCCGGCACACAAGACGAGTGCCTCCAAGCTCAATCAAGCGATTTCCTAGTAATTCCTGGGGTAGACTGGTGCTACATACTAAGTTCCATACGTGAGTATGTAGTTGAACGCCTTGTCCAAAAACATCTTACTTCTCAGAGTTGAGCTCACCCTCAGTCCCTCACAGTTCCACACTGCCTGCAGAGTGAGTTTCGCACGTCTTCACCAGAGACGTTTGCCAGAGGCTTCTGAGACGCAAGTTAACAACAATGCAGACCTGGAGGGTATCTCCAGGTCCAGTAGAGTGGTAACCTGGGAACCTCCTGTCTCAGAATCCTGCTACCTTCACCCTGCCATAAGAATGCAGCTAGTTGACAGCTGGCTTCAAGGCCTGCTTCCCTGTGAGAGCTAAGGACAGGGCACAACCCTCCCGCATCCTGCTTGACTGTAGAAGGAGCTGCTAACGTCCTCATGTTAGTGGCAGGGAAACGTTGTGAGAAAAGCATGTGGAATCGTTGTGCCTGAACCCACGTGTATCTGAGTTGAATACAGCGATTTCCAAAGTCCTTCTTCATCAGAGTGTAGCTAGGTCCCCACTAGCATGTCCGAGTGGGTAGCAGACATCTGCCTCCCATGTATACACACTTCTGAGAGTTGAGCTTATGGCCTGTAAGCCTACCTCCTGCCTGCAGCTACCTTTCGCTTCCAAAAGGCCTAGGCTCGCTGCTTGACGCAAGTGTTGGGAGAGGTAACTGGAATCTCCCGGCACACAAGACTAGTGCCACCAAGCTCAATCCAGCGATTTCCCAGTAATTCCTGGGGTAGACTGGTGCTACATACTAAGTTCCATATGTGAGAAGGTAGCTGAACGCCTTGTCCAAAATCATCTTACTGCTGAAAGTTGAGCTCACCCTCAGTCCCTCACAGTTCCACACTGCCTGCAGAGTGAGTTTCCCCCGTCTTCACCAGAGACTTTTGCCAGAGGCTTCTGAGACGCAAGTTAACAATGCACACCTGGACGGTATCTCCAGGTGCAGTAGAGTGGTAATCTGGGAACCTCCTTACTCAGAATACTGCTACCTTCACACTGTCATAAGAATGCAGCTAGTTGAGAGCTGGCTTCTAGGCAAGCTTCCCTGTGAGAGCTGAGGACAGGGCAGAACCCTCCCGCATCCTGCCTGACTGTAGACGTACCTGCTAACCTCCTTATGTTAGTGGCTGGGATGGGTTGCGGGAAAAGCATGTGTAAGCATTGGGCCTGAACTCCCGTGTATCTGAGTTGAATAGAGCGATTTCCAACATCCTTCTTCAATAGGAGTGTAGCTAGGTTCCAACTCCCATGTCCGAGTGGGTAGCAGACATCTGCCTCCCATGCATACACACTTCTGAGAGTTGAGCTTATGGCCTGTAACCCTACATCCTGCCTGCCGCTACCTTTCGCTTCCAAAAGGCCTAGGCTCGCTGCTTGACGCAAGTGTTGGGAGAGGTAACTGGAATCTCCCGGCACACAAGACGAGTGCTTCCAAGCTCAATCAAGCGATTTCCTAGTAATTCCTGGGGTAGACTGGTGCTACATACTAAGTTCCATACGTGAGTATGTAGTTGAACGCCTTGTCCAAAAACATCTTACTTCTCAGAGTTGAGCTCACCCTCAGTCCCTCACAGTTCCACACTGCCTGCAGAGTGAGTTTCGCACGTCTTCACCAGAGACGTTTGCCAGAGGCTTCTGAGACGCAAGTTAACAACAATGCAGACCTGGAGGGTATCTCCAGGTCCAGTAGAGTGGTAACCTGGGAACCTCCTGTCTCAGAATACTGCTACCTTCACCCTGCCATAAGAATGCAGCTAGTTGACAGCTGGCTTCAAGGCCTGCTTCCCTGTGAGAGCTAAGGACAGGGCACAACCCTCCCGCATCCTGCTTGACTGTAGAAGGAGCTGCTAACGTCCTCATGTTAGTGGCAGGGAAACGTTGTGAGAAAAGCATGTGGAATCGTTGTGCCTGAACCCACGTGTATCTGAGTTGAATACAGCGATTTCCAAAGTCCTTCTTCATCAGAGTGTAGCTAGGTTCCCACTAGCATGTCCGAGTGGGTAGCAGACATCTGCCTCCCATGTATACACACTTCTGAGAGTTGAGCTTATGGCCTGTAAGCCTACCTCCTGCCTGCAGCTACCTTTCGCTTCCAAAAGGCCTAGGCTCGCTGCTTGACGCAAGTGTTGGGAGAGGTAACTGGAATCTCCCGGCACACAAGACTAGTGCCACCAAGCTCAATCCAGCGATTTCCCAGTAATTCCTGGGGTAGACTGGTGCTACATACTAAGTTCCATATGTGAGAAGGTAGCTGAACGCCTTGTCCAAAATCATCTTACTGCTGAGAGTTGAGCTCACCCTCAGTCCCTCACAGTTCTACACTGCCTGCAGAGTGAGTTTCCCCCGTCTTCACCAGAGACTTTTGCCAGAGGCTTCTGAGACGCAAGTTAACAATGCACACCTGGACGGTATCTCCAGGTGCAGTAGAGTGGTAATCTGGGAACCTCCTTACTCAGAATACTGCTACCTTCACACTGTCATAAGAATGCAGCTAGTTGAGAGCTGGCTTCTAGGCAAGCTTCCCTGTGAGAGCTGAGGACAGGGCAGAACCCTCCCGCATCCTGCCTGACTGTAGACGTACCTGCTAACCTCCTTATGTTAGTGGCTGGGATGGGTTGCGGGAAAAGCATGTGTAAGCATTGGGCCTGAACTCCCGTGTATCTGAGTTGAATAGAGCGATTTCCAACATCCTTCTTCAATAGGAGTGTAGCTAGGTTCCAACTCCCATGTCCGAGTGGGTAGCAGACATCTGCCTCCCATGCATACACACTTCTGAGAGTTGAGCTTATGGCCTGTAACCCTACATCCTGCCTGCCGCTACCTTTCGCTTCCAAAAGGCCTAGGCTCGCTGCTTGACGCAAGTGTTGGAGAGGTAACTGGAATCTCCCGGCACACAAGACGAGTGCCTCCAAGCTCAATCAAGCGATTTCCTAGTAATTCCTGGGGTAGACTGGTGCTACATACTAAGTTCCATACGTGAGTAGGTAGTTGAACGCCTTGCCCAAAAACATCTTACTTCTGAGAGTTGAGCTCACCCTCAGTCCCTCACAGTTCCACACTGCCTGCAGAGTGAGTTTCGCACGTCTTCACCAGAGACGTTTGCCAGAGGCTTCTGAGACGCAAGTTAACAATGCAGACCTGGAGGGTATCTCCAGGTGCAGTAGAGTGGTAACCTGGGAACCTCCTGTCTCAGAATACTGCTACCTTCACCCTACCATAAGAATGCAGCTATTTGACAGGTGGCTTCAAGGCCTGCTTCCCTGTGAGAGCTAAGGACAGGGCACAACCCTCCCGCATCCTGCTTGACTGTAGAAGGAGCTGCTAACGTCCTCATGTTAGTGGCAGGGAAACGTTGTGAGAAAAGCTTGTGGAATCGTTGTGCCTGAACCCACGTGTATCTGAGTTGAATACAGCGATTTCCAAAGTCCTTCTTCATCAGAGTGTAGCTAGGTTCCCACTCGCATGTCCGAGTGGGTAGCAGACATCTGCCTCCCATGTATACACACTTCTGAGAGTTGAGCTTATGGCCTGTAAGCCTACCTCCTGCCTGCAGCTACCTTTCGCTTCCAAAAGGCCTAGGCTCGCTGCTTGACGCAAGTGTTGGGAGAGGTAACTGGAATCTCCCGGCACACAAGACGAGTGCCTCCAAGCTCAATCAAGCGATTTCCTAGTAATTCCTGGGGTAGACTGGTGCTACATACTAAGTTCCATACGTGAGTATGTAGTTGAACGCCTTGTCCAAAAACATCTTACTTCTCAGAGTTGAGCTCACCCTCAGTCCCTCAGAGTTCCACACTTCCTGCAGAGTGAGTTTCGCACGTCTTCACCAGAGACGTTTGCCAGAGGCTTCTGACACGCAAGTTAACAATGCAGACCTGGAGGGTATCTCCAGGTCCAGTAGAGTGGTAACCTGGGAACCTCCTGTCTCAGAATACTGCTACCTTCACCCTACCATAAGAATGCAGCTAGTTGACAGCTGGATTCAAGGCCTGCTTCCCTGTGAGAGCTAAGGACAGGGCACAACCCTCCCGCATCCTGCTTGACTGTAGAAGGAGCTGCTAACGTCCTCATGTTAGTGGCAGGGAAACGTTGTGAGAAAAGCATGTGGAATCGTTGTGCCTGAACCCACGTGTATCTGAGTTGAATACAGCGATTTCCAAAGTCCTTCTTCATCAGAGTGTAGCTAGGTTCCCACTCGCATGTCTGAGTGGGTAGCAGACATCTGCCTCCCATGTATACACACTTCTGAGAGTTGAGCTTATGGCCTGTAAGCCTACCTCCTGCCTGCAGCTACCTTTCGCTTCCAAAAGGCCTAGGCTCGCTGCTTCACTGAAGTGTTGGGAGAGGTAACTGAAATCTCCCGGCACACAAGACTAGTGCCACCAAGCTCAATCCAGCGATTTCCCAGTAATTCCTGGGGTAGACTGGTGCTACATACTAAGTTCCATATGTGAGAAGGTAGCTGAACGCCTTGTCCAAAATCATCTTACTGCTGAGAGTTGAGCTCACCCTCAGTCCCTCACAGTTCCACACTGCCTGCAGAGTGAGTTTCCCACGTCTTCACCAGAGACTTTTGCCAGAGGCTTCTGAGACGCAAGTTAACAATGCACACCTGGACGGTATCTCCAGGTGCAGTAGAGTGGTAATCTGGGAACCTCCTTACTCAGAATACTGCTACCTTCACACTGTCATAAGAATGCAGCTAGTTGAGAGCTGGCTTCTAGGCATGCTTCCCTGTGAGAGCTGAGGACAGGGCAGAACCCTCCCGCATCCTGCCTGACTGTAGACGTACCTGCTAACCTCCTTATGTTAGTGGCTGGGATGGGTTGCGGGAAAAGCATGTGTAAGCATTGGGCCTGAACTCCCGTGTATCTGAGTTGAATACAGCGATTTCCAACATCCTTCTTCAATAGGAGTGTAGCTAGGTTCCAACTCCCATGTCCGAGTGGGTAGCAGACATCTGCCTCCCATGCATACACACTTCTGAGAGTTGAGCTTATGGCCTGTAACCCTACATCCTGCCTGCCGCTACCTTTCGCTTCCAAAAGGCCTAGGCTCGCTGCTTGACGCAAGTGTTGGGAGAGGTAACTGGAATCTCCCGGCACACAAGACGAGTGCCTCCAAGCTCAATCAAGCGATTTCCTAGTAATTCCTGGGGTAGACTGGTGCTACATACTAAGTTCCATACGTGAGTAGGTAGTTGAACGCCTTGCCCAAAAACATCTTACTTCTCAGAGTTGAGCTCACCCTCAGTCCCTCACAGTTCCACACTGCCTGCAGAGTGAGTTTCGCACGTCTTCACCAGAGACGTTTGCCAGAGGCTTCTGAGACGCAAGTTAACAATGCAGACCTGGAGGGTATCTCCAGGTCCAGTAGAGTGGTAACCTGGGAACCTCCTGTCTCAGAATACTGCTACCTTCACCCTGCCATAAGAATGCAGCTAGTTGACAGCTGGCTTCAAGGCCTGCTTCCCTGTGAGAGCTAAGGACAGGGCACAACCCTCCCGCATCCTGCTTGACTGTAGAAGGAGCTGCTAACGTCCTCATGTTAGAGGCAGGGAAACGTTGTGAGAAAAGCATGTGGAATCGTTGTGCCTGAACCCACGTGTATCTGAGTTGAATACAGCGATTTCCAACATCCTTCTTCAATAGGAGTGTAGCTAGGTTCCCACTCGCATGTCCGAGTGGGTAGCAGAC
Organism: Canis aureus; assembly: GCF_053574225.1. Classification (NCBI taxonomy): domain Eukaryota; kingdom Metazoa; phylum Chordata; class Mammalia; order Carnivora; family Canidae; genus Canis; species Canis aureus. Next base: position 136,122 of record NW_027554430.1, read on the forward strand.
ATCTGCCTCCCATGTATACACACTTCTGAGAGTTGAGCTTCTGGCCTGTAAGCCTACCTCCTGCCTGCAGCTATCTTTCGCTTCCAAAAGGCCTAGGCTCGCTGCTTCACCGGTGTTGGGAGAGGTAACTGGAATCTCCCGGCACACAAGACGAGTGCCTCCAAGCTCAATCCAGCGATTTCCCAGTAATTCCTGGGGTAGACTGGTTCTACATACTAAGTTCCATATGTGAGAAGGTAGCTGAACGCCTTGTCCAAAATCATCTTACTGCTGAGAGTTGAGCTCACCCTCAGTCCCTCACAGTTCCACACTGCCTGCAGAGTGAGTTTCCCACGTCTTCACCAGAGACTTTTGCCAGAGGCTTCTGAGACGCAAGTTAACAATGCACACCTGGACGGTATCTCCAGGTGCAGTAGAGTGGTAATCTGGGAACCTCCTTACTCAGAATACTGCTACCTTCACACTGTCATAAGAATGCAGCTAGTTGAGAGCTGGCTTCTAGGCAAGCTTCCCTGTGAGAGCTGAGGACAGGGCAGAACCCTCCCGCATCCTGCCTGACTGTAGACGTACCTGCTAACCTCCTTATGTTAGTGGCTGGGATGGGTTGCGGGAAAAGCATGTGTAAGCATTGGGCCTGAACTCCCGTGTATCTGAGTTGAATACAGCGATTTCCAACATCCTTCTTCAATAGGAGTGTAGCTAGGTTCCAACTCCCATGTCCGAGTGGGTAGCAGACATCTGCCTCCCATGCATACACACTTCTGAGAGTTGAGCTTATGGCCTGTAACCCTACATCCTGCCTGCCGCTACCTTTCGCTTCCAAAAGGCCTAGGCTCGCTGCTTGACGCAAGTGTTGGGAGAGGTAACTGGAATCTCCCGGCACACAAGACTAGTGCCTCCAAGCTCAATCAAGCGATTTCCTAGTAATTCCTGGGGTAGACTGGTGCTACATACTAAGTTCCATACGTGAGTATGTAGTTGAACGCCTTGTCCAAAAACATCTTACTTCTGAGAGTTGAGCTCACCCTCAGTCCCTCACAGTTCCACACTGCCTGCAGAGTGAGTTTCGCACGTCTTCACCAGAGACGTTTGCCAGAGGCTTCTGAGACGCAAGTTAACAATGCAGACCTGGAGGGTATCTCCAGGTCCAGTAGAGTGGTAACCTGGGAACCTCCTGTCTCAGAATACTGCTACCTTCACCCTGCCATAAGAATGCAGCTAGTTGACAGCTGGCTTCAAGGCCTGCTTCCCTGTGAGAGCTAAGGACAGGGCACAACCCTCCCGCATCCTGCTTGACTGTAGAAGGAGCTGCTAACGTCCTCATGTTAGTGGCAGGGAAACGTTGTGAGAAAAGCATGTGGAATCGTTGTGCCTGAACCCACGTGTATCTGAGTTGAATACAGCGATTTCCAAAGTCCTTCTTCATCAGAGTGTAGCTAGGTTCCCACTCGCATGTCCGAGTGGGTAGCAGACATCTGCCTCCCATGTATACACACTTCTGAGAGTTGAGCTTATGGCCTGTAAGCCTACCTCCTGCCTGCAGCTACCTTTCGCTTCCAAAAGGCCTAGGCTCGCTGCTTCACCGAAGTGTTGGGAGAGGTAACTGGAATCTCCCGGCACACAAGACTAGTGCCACCAAGCTCAATCCAGCGATTTCCCAGTAATTCCTGGGGTAGACTGGTGCTACATACTAAGTTCCATATGTGAGAAGGTAGCTGAACGCCTTGTCCAAAATCATCTTACTGCTGAGAGTTGAGCTCACCCTCAGTCCCTCACAGTTCCACACTGCCTGCAGAGTGAGCTTCCCACGTCTTCACCAGAGACGTTTGCCAGAGGCTTCTGAGACGCAAGTTAACAATGCACACCTGTACGGTATCTCCAGGTGCAGTAGAGTGGTAATCTGGGAACCTCCTTACTCAGAATACTGCTATCTTCACACTGTCATAAGAATGCAGCTAGTTGAGAGCTGGCTTCTAGGCATGCTTCCCTGTGAGAGCTGAGGACAGGGCAGAACCCTCCCGCATCCTGCCTGACTGTAGACGTACCTGCTAACCTCCTTATGTTAGTGGCTGGGATAGGTTGTGGGAAAAGCATGTGTAAGCATTGGGCCTGAACTCCCGTGTATCTGAGTTGAATACAGCGATTTCCAAAGTCCTTCTTCATCAGAGTGTAGCTAGGTTCCCACTCACATGTCCGAGTGGGTAGCACACATCTGCCTCCCATGTATACACACTTCTGAGAGTTGAGCTTATGGCCTGTAACCCTACATCCTGCCTGCCGCTACCTTTCGCTTCCAAAAGGCCTAGGCTCGGTGCTTGACGCAAGTGTGGGAGAGGTAACTGGAATCTCCCGGCACACAAGACGAGTGCCTCCAAGCTCAATCAAGCGATTTCCTAGTAATTCCTGGGGTAGACTGGTGCTACATACTAAGTTCCATACGTGAGTATGTAGTTGAACGCCTTGTCCAAAAACATCTTACTTCTCAGAGTTGAGCTCACCCTCAGTCCCTCACAGTTCCACACTGCCTGCAGAGTGAGTTTCGCACGTCTTCACCAGAGACGTTTGCCAGAGGCTTCTGAGACGCAAGTTAACAACAATGCAGACCTGGAGGGTATCTCCAGGTCCAGTAGAGTGGTAACCTGGGAACCTCCTGTCTCAGAATCCTGCTACCTTCACCCTGCCATAAGAATGCAGCTAGTTGACAGCTGGCTTCAAGGCCTGCTTCCCTGTGAGAGCTAAGGACAGGGCACAACCCTCCCGCATCCTGCTTGACTGTAGAAGGAGCTGCTAACGTCCTCATGTTAGTGGCAGGGAAACGTTGTGAGAAAAGCATGTGGAATCGTTGTGCCTGAACCCACGTGTATCTGAGTTGAATACAGCGATTTCCAAAGTCCTTCTTCATCAGAGTGTAGCTAGGTTCCCACTCGCATGTCCGAGTGGGTAGCAGACATCTGCCTCCTATGTATACACACTTCTGAGAGTTGAGCTTATGGCCTGTAAGCCTACCTCCTGCCTGCAGCTACCTTTCGCTTCCAAAAGGCCTAGGCTCGCTGCTTCACCGAAGTGTTGGGAGAGGTAACTGGAATCTCCCGGCACACAAGACTAGTGCCACCAAGCTCAATCCAGCGATTTCCCAGTAATTCCTGGGGTAGACTGGTGCTACATACTAAGTTCCATATGTGAGAAGGTAGCTGAACGCCTTGTCCAAAATCATCTTACTGCTGAGAGTTGAGCTCACCCTCAGTCCCTCACAGTTCCACACTGCCTGCAGAGTGAGCTTCCCACGTCTTCACCAGAGACGTTTGCCAGAGGCTTCTGAGACGCAAGTTAACAATGCACACCTGGACGGTATCTCCAGGTGCAGTAGAGTGGTAATCTGGGAACCTCCTTACTCAGAATACTGCTACCTTCACACTGTCATAAGAATGCAGCTAGTTGAGAGCTGGCTTCTAGGCATGCTTCCCTGTGAGAGCTGAGGACAGGGCAGACCCCTCCCGCATCCTGCCTGACTGTAGACGTACCTGCTAACCTCCTTATGTTAGTGGCTGGGATAGGTTGTGGGAAAAGCATGTGTAAGCATTGGGCCTGAACTCCCGTGTATCTGAGTTGAATACAGCGATTTCCAAAGTCATTCTTCATCAGAGTGTAGCTAGGTTCCCACTCGCATGTCCGAGTGGGTAGCACACATCTGCCTCCCATGTATACACACTTCTGAGAGTTGAGCTTATGGCCTGTAAGCCTACCTCCTGCCTGCAGCTACCTTTCGCTTCCAAAAGGCCTAGGCTCGCTGCTTCACCGAAGTCTTGGTAGAGGTAACTGGAATCTCCCGGCACACAAGACTAGTGCCACCAAGCTCAATCCAGCGATTTCCCAGTAATTCCTGGGGTAGACTGGTGCTACATACTAAGTTCCATATGTGAGAAGGTAGCTGAACGCCTTGTCCAAAATCATCTTACTGCTGAGAGTTGAGCTCACCCTCAGTCCCTCACAGTTCCACACTGCCTGCAGAGTGAGTTTCCCACGTCTTCACCAGAGACTTTTGCCAGAGGCTTCTGAGACGCAAGTTAACAATGCACACCTGGACGGTATCTCCAGGTGCAGTAGAGTGGTAATCTGGGAACCTCCTTACTCAGAATACTGCTACCTTCACACTGTCATAAGAATGCAGCTAGTTGAGAGCTGGCTTCTAGGCAAGCTTCCCTGTGAGAGCTGAGGACAGGGCAGAACCCTCCCGCATCCTGCCTGACTGTAGACGTACCTGCTAACCTCCTTATGTTAGTGGCTGGGATGGGTTGCGGGAAAAGCATGTGTAAGCATTGGGCCTGAACTCCCGTGTATCTGAGTTGAATAGAGCGATTTCCAACATCCTTCTTCAATAGGAGTGTAGCTAGGTTCCAACTCCCATGTCCGAGTGGGTAGCAGACATCTGCCTCCCATGCATACACACTTCTGAGAGTTGAGCTTATGGCCTGTAACCCTACATCCTGCCTGCCGCTACCTTTCGCTTCCAAAAGGCCTAGGCTCCGTGCTTGACGCAAGTGTTGGGAGAGGTAACTGGAATCTCCCGGCACACAAGACGAGTGCCTCCAAGCTCAATCAAGCGATTTCCTAGTAATTCCTGGGGTAGACTGGTGCTACATACTAAGTTCCATACGTGAGTATGTAGTTGAACGCCTTGTCCAAAAACATCTTACTTCTCAGAGTTGAGCTCACCCTCAGTCCCTCACAGTTCCACACTGCCTGCAGAGTGAGTTTCGCACGTCTTCACCAGAGACGTTTGCCAGAGGCTTCTGAGACGCAAGTTAACAACAATGCAGACCTGGAGGGTATCTCCAGGTCCAGTAGAGTGGTAACCTGGGAACCTCCTGTCTCAGAATCCTGCTACCTTCACCCTGCCATAAGAATGCAGCTAGTTGACAGCTGGCTTCAAGGCCTGCTTCCCTGTGAGAGCTAAGGACAGGGCACAACCCTCCCGCATCCTGCTTGACTGTAGAAGGAGCTGCTAACGTCCTCATGTTAGTGGCAGGGAAACGTTGTGAGAAAAGCATGTGGAATCGTTGTGCCTGAACCCACGTGTATCTGAGTTGAATACAGCGATTTCCAAAGTCCTTCTTCATCAGAGTGTAGCTAGGTTCCCACTCGCATGTCCGAGTGGGTAGCAGACATCTGCCTCCTATGTATACACACTTCTGAGAGTTGAGCTTATGGCCTGTAAGCCTACCTCCTGCCTGCAGCTACCTTTCGCTTCCAAAAGGCCTAGGCTCGCTGCTTCACCGAAGTGTTGGGAGAGGTAACTGGAATCTCCCGGCACACAAGACTAGTGCCACCAAGCTCAATCCAGCGATTTCCCAGTAATTCCTGGGGTAGACTGGTGCTACATACTAAGTTCCATATGTGAGAAGGTAGCTGAACGCCTTGTCCAAAATCATCTTACTGCTGAGAGTTGAGCTCACCCTCAGTCCCTCACAGTTCCACACTGCCTGCAGAGTGAGCTTCCCACGTCTTCACCAGAGACGTTTGCCAGAGGCTTCTGAGACGCAAGTTAACAATGCACACCTGGACGGTATCTCCAGGTGCAGTAGAGTGGTAATCTGGGAACCTCCTTACTCAGAATACTGCTACCTTCACACTGTCATAAGAATGCAGCTAGTTGAGAGCTGGCTTCTAGGCATGCTTCCCTGTGAGAGCTGAGGACAGGGCAGACCCCTCCCGCATCCTGCCTGACTGTAGACGTACCTGCTAACCTCCTTATGTTAGTGGCTGGGATAGGTTGTGGGAAAAGCATGTGTAAGCATTGGGCCTGAACTCCCGTGTATCTGAGTTGAATACAGCGATTTCCAAAGTCATTCTTCATCAGAGTGTAGCTAGGTTCCCACTCGCATGTCCGAGTGGGTAGCACACATCTGCCTCCCATGTATACACACTTCTGAGAGTTGAGCTTATGGCCTGTAAGCCTACCTCCTGCCTGCAGCTACCTTTCGCTTCCAAAAGGCCTAGGCTCGCTGCTTCACCGAAGTCTTGGTAGAGGTAACTGGAATCTCCCGGCACACAAGACTAGTGCCACCAAGCTCAATCCAGCGATTTCCCAGTAATTCCTGGGGTAGACTGGTGCTACATACTAAGTTCCATATGTGAGAAGGTAGCTGAACGCCTTGTCCAAAATCATCTTACTGCTGAGAGTTGAGCTCACCCTCAGTCCCTCACAGTTCCACACTGCCTGCAGAGTGAGTTTCCCACGTCTTCACCAGAGACTTTTGCCAGAGGCTTCTGAGACGCAAGTTAACAATGCACACCTGGACGGTATCTCCAGGTGCAGTAGAGTGGTAATCTGGGAACCTCCTTACTCAGAATACTGCTACCTTCACACTGTCATAAGAATGCAGCTAGTTGAGAGCTGGCTTCTAGGCAAGCTTCCCTGTGAGAGCTGAGGACAGGGCAGAACCCTCCCGCATCCTGCCTGACTGTAGACGTACCTGCTAACCTCCTTATGTTAGTGGCTGGGATGGGTTGCGGGAAAAGCATGTGTAAGCATTGGGCCTGAACTCCCGTGTATCTGAGTTGAATAGAGCGATTTCCAACATCCTTCTTCAATAGGAGTGTAGCTAGGTTCCAACTCCCATGTCCGAGTGGGTAGCAGACATCTGCCTCCCATGCATACACACTTCTGAGAGTTGAGCTTATGGCCTGTAACCCTACATCCTGCCTGCCGCTACCTTTCGCTTCCAAAAGGCCTAGGCTCGGTGCTTGACGCAAGTGTTGGGAGAGGTAACTGGAATCTCCCGGCACACAAGACGAGTGCCTCCAAGCTCAATCAAGCGATTTCCTAGTAATTCCTGGGGTAGACTGGTGCTACATACTAAGTTCCATACGTGAGTATGTAGTTGAACGCCTTGTCCAAAAACATCTTACTTCTCAGAGTTGAGCTCACCCTCAGTCCCTCACAGTTCCACACTGCCTGCAGAGTGAGTTTCGCACGTCTTCACCAGAGACGTTTGCCAGAGGCTTCTGAGACGCAAGTTAACAACAATGCAGACCTGGAGGGTATCTCCAGGTCCAGTAGAGTGGTAACCTGGGAACCTCCTGTCTCAGAATCCTGCTACCTTCACCCTGCCATAAGAATGCAGCTAGTTGACAGCTGGCTTCAAGGCCTGCTTCCCTGTGAGAGCTAAGGACAGGGCACAACCCTCCCGCATCCTGCTTGACTGTAGAAGGAGCTGCTAACGTCCTCATGTTAGTGGCAGGGAAACGTTGTGAGAAAAGCATGTGGAATCGTTGTGCCTGAACCCACGTGTATCTGAGTTGAATACAGCGATTTCCAAAGTCCTTCTTCATCAGAGTGTAGCTAGGTTCCCACTCGCATGTCCGAGTGGGTAGCAGACATCTGCCTCCTATGTATACACACTTCTGAGAGTTGAGCTTATGGCCTGTAAGCCTACCTCCTGCCTGCAGCTACCTTTCGCTTCCAAAAGGCCTAGGCTCGCTGCTTCACCGAAGTGTTGGGAGAGGTAACTGGAATCTCCCGGCACACAAGACTAGTGCCACCAAGCTCAATCCAGCGATTTCCCAGTAATTCCTGGGGTAGACTGGTGCTACATACTAAGTTCCATATGTGAGAAGGTAGCTGAACGCCTTGTCCAAAATCATCTTACTGCTGAGAGTTGAGCTCACCCTCAGTCCCTCACAGTTCCACACTGCCTGCAGAGTGAGCTTCCCACGTCTTCACCAGAGACGTTTGCCAGAGGCTTCTGAGACGCAAGTTAACAATGCACACCTGGACGGTATCTCCAGGTGCAGTAGAGTGGTAATCTGGGAACCTCCTTACTCAGAATACTGCTACCTTCACACTGTCATAAGAATGCAGCTAGTTGAGAGCTGGCTTCTAGGCATGCTTCCCTGTGAGAGCTGAGGACAGGGCAGACCCCTCCCGCATCCTGCCTGACTGTAGACGTACCTGCTAACCTCCTTATGTTAGTGGCTGGGATAGGTTGTGGGAAAAGCATGTGTAAGCATTGGGCCTGAACTCCCGTGTATCTGAGTTGAATACAGCGATTTCCAAAGTCATTCTTCATCAGAGTGTAGCTAGGTTCCCACTCGCATGTCCGAGTGGGTAGCACACATCTGCCTCCCATGTATACACACTTCTGAGAGTTGAGCTTATGGCCTGTAAGCCTACCTCCTGCCTGCAGCTACCTTTCGCTTCCAAAAGGCCTAGGCTCGCTGCTTCACCGAAGTCTTGGTAGAGGTAACTGGAATCTCCCGGCACACAAGACTAGTGCCACCAAGCTCAATCCAGCGATTTCCCAGTAATTCCTGGGGTAGACTGGTGCTACATACTAAGTTCCATATGTGAGAAGGTAGCTGAACGCCTTGTCCAAAATCATCTTACTGCTGAGAGTTGAGCTCACCCTCAGTCCCTCACAGTTCCACACTGCCTGCAGAGTGAGTTTCCCACGTCTTCACCAGAGACTTTTGCCAGAGGCTTCTGAGACGCAAGTTAACAATGCACACCTGGACGGTATCTCCAGGTGCAGTAGAGTGGTAATCTGGGAACCTCCTTACTCAGAATACTGCTACCTTCACACTGTCATAAGAATGCAGCTAGTTGAGAGCTGGCTTCTAGGCAAGCTTCCCTGTGAGAGCTGAGGACAGGGCAGAACCCTCCCGCATCCTGCCTGACTGTAGACGTACCTGCTAACCTCCTTATGTTAGTGGCTGGGATGGGTTGCGGGAAAAGCATGTGTAAGCATTGGGCCTGAACTCCCGTGTATCTGAGTTGAATAGAGCGATTTCCAACATCCTTCTTCAATAGGAGTGTAGCTAGGTTCCAACTCCCATGTCCGAGTGGGTAGCAGACATCTGCCTCCCATGCATACACACTTCTGAGAGTTGAGCTTATGGCCTGTAACCCTACATCCTGCCTGCCGCTACCTTTCGCTTCCAAAAGGCCTAGGCTCGGTGCTTGACGCAAGTGTTGGGAGAGGTAACTGGAATCTCCCGGCACACAAGACGAGTGCCTCCAAGCTCAATCAAGCGATTTCCTAGTAATTCCTGGGGTAGACTGGTGCTACATACTAAGTTCCATACGTGAGTATGTAGTTGAACGCCTTGTCCAAAAACATCTTACTTCTCAGAGTTGAGCTCACCCTCAGTCCCTCACAGTTCCACACTGCCTGCAGAGTGAGTTTCGCACGTCTTCACCAGAGACGTTTGCCAGAGGCTTCTGAGACGCAAGTTAACAACAATGCAGACCTGGAGGGTATCTCCAGGTCCAGTAGAGTGGTAACCTGGGAACCTCCTGTCTCAGAATCCTGCTACCTTCACCCTGCCATAAGAATGCAGCTAGTTGACAGCTGGCTTCAAGGCCTGCTTCCCTGTGAGAGCTAAGGACAGGGCACAACCCTCCCGCATCCTGCTTGACTGTAGAAGGAGCTGCTAACGTCCTCATGTTAGTGGCAGGGAAACGTTGTGAGAAAAGCATGTGGAATCGTTGTGCCTGAACCCACGTGTATCTGAGTTGAATACAGCGATTTCCAAAGTCCTTCTTCATCAGAGTGTAGCTAGGTTCCCACTAGCATGTCCGAGTGGGTAGCAGACATCTGCCTCCCATGTATACACACTTCTGAGAGTTGAGCTTATGGCCTGTAAGCCTACCTCCTGCCTGCAGCTACCTTTCGCTTCCAAAAGGCCTAGGCTCGCTGCTTGACGCAAGTGTTGGGAGAGGTAACTGGAATCTCCCGGCACACAAGACTAGTGCCACCAAGCTCAATCCAGCGATTTCCCAGTAATTCCTGGGGTAGACTGGTGCTACATACTAAGTTCCATATGTGAGAAGGTAGCTGAACGCCTTGTCCAAAATCATCTTACTGCTGAAAGTTGAGCTCACCCTCAGTCCCTCACAGTTCCACACTGCCTGCAGAGTGAGTTTCCCCCGTCTTCACCAGAGACTTTTGCCAGAGGCTTCTGAGACGCAAGTTAACAATGCACACCTGGACGGTATCTCCAGGTGCAGTAGAGTGGTAATCTGGGAACCTCCTTACTCAGAATACTGCTACCTTCACACTGTCATAAGAATGCAGCTAGTTGAGAGCTGGCTTCTAGGCAAGCTTCCCTGTGAGAGCTGAGGACAGGGCAGAACCCTCCCGCATCCTGCCTGACTGTAGACGTACCTGCTAACCTCCTTATGTTAGTGGCTGGGATGGGTTGCGGGAAAAGCATGTGTAAGCATTGGGCCTGAACTCCCGTGTATCTGAGTTGAATAGAGCGATTTCCAACATCCTTCTTCAATAGGAGTGTAGCTAGGTTCCAACTCCCATGTCCGAGTGGGTAGCAGACATCTGCCTCCCATGCATACACACTTCTGAGAGTTGAGCTTATGGCCTGTAACCCTACATCCTGCCTGCCGCTACCTTTCGCTTCCAAAAGGCCTAGGCTCGCTGCTTGACGCAAGTGTTGGGAGAGGTAACTGGAATCTCCCGGCACACAAGACGAGTGCCTCCAAGCTCAATCAAGCGATTTCCTAGTAATTCCTGGGGTAGACTGGTGCTACATACTAAGTTCCATACGTGAGTATGTAGTTGAACGCCTTGTCCAAAAACATCTTACTTCTCAGAGTTGAGCTCACCCTCAGTCCCTCACAGTTCCACACTGCCTGCAGAGTGAGTTTCGCACGTCTTCACCAGAGACGTTTGCCAGAGGCTTCTGAGACGCAAGTTAACAACAATGCAGACCTGGAGGGTATCTCCAGGTCCAGTAGAGTGGTAACCTGGGAACCTCCTGTCTCAGAATACTGCTACCTTCACCCTGCCATAAGAATGCAGCTAGTTGACAGCTGGCTTCAAGGCCTGCTTCCCTGTGAGAGCTAAGGACAGGGCACAACCCTCCCGCATCCTGCTTGACTGTAGAAGGAGCTGCTAACGTCCTCATGTTAGTGGCAGGGAAACGTTGTGAGAAAAGCATGTGGAATCGTTGTGCCTGAACCCACGTGTATCTGAGTTGAATACAGCGATTTCCAAAGTCCTTCTTCATCAGAGTGTAGCTAGGTTCCCACTAGCATGTCCGAGTGGGTAGCAGACATCTGCCTCCCATGTATACACACTTCTGAGAGTTGAGCTTATGGCCTGTAAGCCTACCTCCTGCCTGCAGCTACCTTTCGCTTCCAAAAGGCCTAGGCTCGCTGCTTGACGCAAGTGTTGGGAGAGGTAACTGGAATCTCCCGGCACACAAGACTAGTGCCACCAAGCTCAATCCAGCGATTTCCCAGTAATTCCTGGGGTAGACTGGTGCTACATACTAAGTTCCATATGTGAGAAGGTAGCTGAACGCCTTGTCCAAAATCATCTTACTGCTGAGAGTTGAGCTCAGCCTCAGTCCCTCACAGTTCTACACTGCCTGCAGAGTGAGTTTCCCCCGTCTTCACCAGAGACTTTTGCCAGAGGCTTCTGAGACGCAAGTTAACAATGCACACCTGGACGGTATCTCCAGGTGCAGTAGAGTGGTAATCTGGGAACCTCCTTACTCAGAATACTGCTACCTTCACACTGTCATAAGAATGCAGCTAGTTGAGAGCTGGCTTCTAGGCAAGCTTCCCTGTGAGAGCTGAGGACAGGGCAGAACCCTCCCGCATCCTGCCTGACTGTAGACGTACCTGCTAACCTCCTTATGTTAGTGGCTGGGATGGGTTGCGGGAAAAGCATGTGTAAGCATTGGGCCTGAACTCCCGTGTATCTGAGTTGAATAGAGCGATTTCCAACATCCTTCTTCAATAGGAGTGTAGCTAGGTTCCAACTCCCATGTCCGAGTGGGTAGCAGACATCTGCCTCCCATGCATACACACTTCTGAGAGTTGAGCTTATGGCCTGTAACCCTACATCCTGCCTGCCGCTACCTTTCGCTTCCAAAAGGCCTAGGCTCGCTGCTTGACGCAAGTGTTGGGAGAGGTAACTGGAATCTCCCGGCACACAAGACGAGTGCCTCCAAGCTCAATCAAGCGATTTCCTAGTAATTCCTGGGGTAGACTGGTGCTACATACTAAGTTCCATACGTGAGTATGTAGTTGAACGCCTTGTCCAAAAACATCTTACTTCTCAGAGTTGAGCTCACCCTCAGTCCCTCACAGTTCCACACTGCCTGCAGAGTGAGTTTCGCACGTCTTCACCAGAGACGTTTGCCAGAGGCTTCTGAGACGCAAGTTAACAATGCAGACCTGGAGGGTATCTCCAGGTCCAGTAGAGTGGTAACCTGGGAACCTCCTGTCTCAGAATACTGCTACCTTCACCCTGCCATAAGAATGCAGCTAGTTGACAGCTGGCTTCAAGGCCTGCTTCCCTGTGAGAGCTAAGGACAGGGCACAACCCTCCCGCATCCTGCTTGACTGTAGAAGGAGCTGCTAACGTCCTCATGTTAGTGGCAGGGAAACGTTGTGAGAAAAGCATGTGGAATCGTTGTGCCTGAACCCACGTGTATCTGAGTTGAATACAGCAATTTCCAAAGTCCTTCTTCATCAGAGTGTAGCTAGGTTCCCACTCGCATGTCCGAGTGGGTAGCAGACATCTGCCTCCCATGTATACACACTTCTGAGAGTTGAGCTTATGGCCTGTAAGCCTACCTCCTGCCTGCAGCTACCTTTCGCTTCCAAAAGGCCTAGGCTCGCTGCTTCACCGAAGTGTTGGGAGAGGTAACTGGAATCTCCCGGCACACAAGACTAGTGCCTCCAAGCTCAATCCAGCGATTTCCCAGTAATTCCTGGGGTAGACTGGTGCTACATACTAAGTTCCATATGTGAGAAGGTAGCTGAACGCCTTGTCCAAAATCATCTTACTGCTGAGAGTTGAGCTCACCCTCAGTCCCTCACAGTTCCACACTGCCTGCAGAGTGAGTTTCCCACGTATTCACCAGAGACTTTTGCCAGAGGCTTCTGAGACGCAAGTTAACAATGCACACCTGGACGGTATCTCCAGGTGCAGTAGAGTGGTAATCTGGGAACCTCCTTACTCAGAATACTGCTACCTTCACTGTCATAAGAATGCAGCTAGTTGAGAGCTGGCTTCTAGGCATGCTTCCCTGTGAGAGCTGAGGACAGGGCAGAACCCTCCCGCATCCTGCCTGACTGTAGACGTACCTGCTAACCTCCTTATGTTAGTGGCTGGGATAGGTTGTGGGAAAAGCATGTGTAAGCATTGGGCCTGAACTCCCGTGTATCTGAGTTGAATACAGCGATTTCCAAAGTCATTCTTCATCAGAGTGTAGCTAGGTTCCCACTCGCATGTCCGAGTGGGTAGCACACATCTGCCTCCCATGTATACACACTTCTGAGAGTTGAGCTTATGGCCTGTAAGCCTACCTCCTGCCTGCAGCTACCTTTCGCTTCCAAAAGGCCTAGGCTCGCTGCTTGACGCAAGTGTTGGGAGAGGTAACTGGAATCTCCCGGCACACAAGACTAGTGCCACCAAGCTCAATCCAGCGATTTCCCAGTAATTCCTGGGGTAGACTGGTGCTACATACTAAGTTCCATATGTGAGAAGGTAGCTGAACGCCTTGTCCAAAATCATCTTACTGCTGAAAGTTGAGCTCACACTCAGTCCCTCACAGTTCCACACTGCCTGCAGAGTGAGTTTCCCCCGTCTTCACCAGAGACTTTTGCCAGAGGCTTCTGAGACGCAAGTTAACAATGCACACCTGGACGGTATCTCCAGGTGCAGTAGAGTGGTAATCTGGGAACCTCCTTACTCAGAATACTGCTACCTTCACACTGTCATAAGAATGCAGCTAGTTGAGAGCTGGCTTCTAGGCAAGCTTCCCTGTGAGAGCTGAGGACAGGGCAGAACCCTCCCGCATCCTGCCTGACTGTAGACGTACCTGCTAACCTCCTTATGTTAGTGGCTGGGATGGGTTGCGGGAAAAGCATGTGTAAGCATTGGGCCTGAACTCCCGTGTATCTGAGTTGAATAGAGCGATTTCCAACATCCTTCTTCAATAGGAGTGTAGCTAGGTTCCAACTCCCATGTCCGAGTGGGTAGCAGACATCTGCCTCCCATGCATACACACTTCTGAGAGTTGAGCTTATGGCCTGTAACCCTACATCCTGCCTGCCGCTACCTTTCGCTTCCAAAAGGCCTAGGCTCGCTGCTTGATGCAAGTGTTGGGAGAGGTAACTGGAATCTCCCGGCACACAAGACGAGTGCCTCCAAGCTCAATCAAGCGATTTCCTAGTAATTCCTGGGGTAGACTGGTGCTACATACTAAGTTCCATACGTGAGTATGTAGTTGAACGCCTTGTCCAAAAACATCTTACTTCTCAGAGTTGAGCTCACCCTCAGTCCCTCACAGTTCCACACTGCCTGCAGAGTGAGTTTCGCACGTCTTCACCAGAGACGTTTGCCAGAGGCTTCTGAGACGCAAGTTAACAATGCAGACCTGGAGGGTATCTCCAGGTCCAGTAGAGTGGTAACCTGGGAACCTCCTGTCTCAGAATACTGCTACCTTCACCCTGCCATAAGAATGCAGCTAGTTGACAGCTGGCTTCAAGGCCTGCTTCCCTGTGAGAGCTAAAGACAGGGCACAACCCTCCCGCATCCTGCTTGACTGTAGAAGGAGCTGCTAACGTCCTCATGTTAGTGGCAGGGAAACGTTGTGAGAAAAGCATGTGGATTCGTTGTGCCTGAACCCACGTGTATCTGAGTTGAATACAGCGATTTCCAAAGTCCTTCTTCATCAGAGTGTAGCTAGGTTCCCACTCGCATGTCCGAGTGGGTAGCAGACATCTGCCTCCCATGTATACACACTTCTGAGAGTTGAGCTTATGGCCTGTAAGCCTACCTCCTGCCTGCAGCTACCTTTCGCTTCCAAAAGGCCTAGGCTCGCTGCTTCACCGAAGTGTTGGGAGAGGTAACTGGAATCTCCCGGCACACAAGACTAGTGCCTCCAAGCTCAATCCAGCGATTTCCCAGTAATTCCTGGGGTAGACTGGTGCTACATACTAAGTTCCATATGTGAGAAGGTAGCTGAACGCCTTGTCCAAAATCATCTTACTGCTGAGAGTTGAGCTCACCCTCAGTCCCTCACAGTTCCACACTGCCTGCAGAGTTAGTTTCCCACGTATTCACTAGAGACTTTTGCCAGAGGCTTCTGAGACGCAAGTTAACAATGCACACCTGGACGGTATCTCCAGGTGCAGTAGAGTGGTAATCTGGGAACCTCCTTACTCAGAATACTGCTACCTTCACACTGTCATAAGAATGCAGCTAGTTGAGAGCTGGCTTCTAGGCAAGCTTCCCTGTGAGAGCTGAGGACAGGGCAGAACCCTCCCGCATCCTGCCTGACTGTAGACGTACCTGCTAACCTCCTTATGTTAGTGGCTGGGATGGGTTGCGGGAAAAGCATGTGTAAGCATTGGGCCTGAACTCCCGTGTATCTGAGTTGAATACAGCGATTTCCAACATCCTTCTTCAATAGGAGTGTAGCTAGGTTCCAACTCCCATGTCCGAGTGGGTAGCAGACATCTGCCTCCCATGCATACACACTTCTGAGAGTTGAGCTTATGGTCTGTAACCCTACATCCTGCCTGCCGCTACCTTTCGCTTCCAAAAGGCCTAGGCTCGCTGCTTGACGCAAGTGTTGGGAGAGGTAACTGGAATCTCCCGGCACACAAGACGAGTGCCTCCAAGCTCAATCAAGCGATTTCCTAGTAATTCCTGGGGTAGACTGGTGCTACATACTAAGTTCCATACGTGAGTAGGTAGTTGAACGCCTTGTCCAAAAACATCTTACTTCTCAGAGTTGAGCTCACCCTCAGTCCCTCACAGTTCCACACTGCCTGCAGAGTGAGTTTCGCACGTCTTCACCAGAGACGTTTGCCAGAGGCTTCTGAGACGCAAGTTAACAATGCAGACCTGGAGGGTATCTCCAGGTCCAGTAGAGTGGTAACCTGGGAACCTCCTGTCTCAGAATCCTGCTACCTTCCCCCTGCCATAAGAATGCAGCTAGTTGACAGCTGGCTTCAAGGCCTGCTTCCCTGTGAGAGCTAAGGACAGGGCACAACCCTCCCGCATCCTGCTTGACTGTAGAAGGAGCTGCTAACGTCCTCATGTTAGTGGCAGGGAAACGTTGTGAGAAAAGCATGTGGAATCGTTGTGCCTGAACCCACGTGTATCTGAGTTGAATACAGCGATTTCCAAAGTCCTTCTTCATCACAGTGTAGCTAGGTTCCCACTCGCATGTCCGAGTGGGTAGCAGACATCTGCCTCCCATGTATACACACTTCTGAGAGTTGAGCTTATGGCCTGTAAGCCTACCTCCTGCCTGCAGCTACCTTTCGCTTCCAAAAGGCCTAGGCTCGCTGCTTCACCGAAGTGTTGTGAGAGGTAACTGGAATCTCCCGGCACACAAGACTAGTGCCTCCAAGCTCAATCCAGCGATTTCCCAGTAATTCCTGGGGTAGACTGGTGCTACATACTAAGTTCCATATGTGAGAAGGTAGCTGAACGCCTTGTCCAAAATCATCTTACTGCTGAGAGTTGAGCTCACCCTCAGTCCCTCACAGTTCCACACTGCCTGCAGAGTGAGTTTCCCACGTCTTCACCAGAGACTTTTGCCAGAGGCTTCTGAGACGCAAGTTAACAATGCACACCTGGACGGTATCTCCAGGTGCAGTAGAGTGGTAATCTGGGAACCTCCTTACTCAGAATACTGCTACCTTCACACTGTCATAAGAATGCAGCTAGTTGAGAGCTGGCTTCTAGGCAAGCTTCCCTGTGAGAGCTGAGGACAGGGCAGAACCCTCCCGCATCCTGCCTGACTGTAGACGTACCTGCTAACCTCCTTATGTTAGTGGCTGGGATGGGTTGCGGGAAAAGCATGTGTAAGCATTGGGCCTGAACTCCCGTGTATCTGAGTTGAATACAGCGATTTCCAACATCCTTCTTCAATAGGAGTGTAGCTAGGTTCCAACTCCCATGTCCGAGTGGGTAGCAGACATCTGCCTCCCATGCATACACACTTCTGAGAGTTGAGCTTATGGCCTGTAACCCTACATCCTGCCTGCCGCTACCTTTCGCTTCCAAAAGGCCTAGGCTCGCTGCTTGACGCAAGTGTTGGGAGAGGTAACTGGAATCTCCCGGCACACAAGACGAGTGCCTCCAAGCTCAATCAAGCGATTTCCTAGTAATTCCTGGGGGAGACTGGTGCTACATACTAAGTTCCATACGTGAGTATGTAGTTGAACGCCTTGTCCAAAAACATCTTACTTCTCAGAGTTGAGCTCACCCTCATTCCCTCAGAGTTCCACACTTCCTGCAGAGTGAGTTTCGCACGTCTTCACCAGAGACGTTTGCCAGAGGCTTCTGACACGCAAGTTAACAATGCAGACCTGGAGGGTATCTCCAGGTCCAGTAGAGTGGTAACCTGGGAACCTCCTGTCTCAGAATACTGCTACCTTCACCCTGCCATAAGAATGCAGCTAGTTGACAGCTGGATTCAAGGCCTGCTTCCCTGTGAGAGCTAAGGACAGGGCACAACCCTCCCGCATCCTGCTTGACTGTAGAAGGAGCTGCTAACGTCCTCATGTTAGTGGCAGGGAAACGTTGTGAGAAAAGCATGTGGAATCGTTGTGCCTGAACCCACGTGTATCTGAGTTGAATACAGCGATTTCCAAAGTCCTTCTTCATCAGAGTGTAGCTAGGTTCCCACTCGCATGTCTGAGTGGGTAGCAGACATCTGCCTCCCATGTATACACACTTCTGAGAGTTGAGCTTATGGCCTGTAAGCCTACCTCCTGCCTGCAGCTACCTTTCGCTTCCAAAAGGCCTAGGCTCGCTGCTTCACTGAAGTGTTGGGAGAGGTAACTGAAATCTCCCGGCACACAAGACTAGTGCCACCAAGCTCAATCCAGCGATTTCCCAGTAATTCCTGGGGTAGACTGGTGCTACATACTAAGTTCCATATGTGAGAAGGTAGCTGAACGCCTTGTCCAAAATCATCTTACTGCTGAGAGTTGAGCTCACCCTCAGTCCCTCACAGTTCCACACTGCCTGCAGAGTGAGTTTCCCACGTCTTCACCAGAGACTTTTGCCAGAGGCTTCTGAGACGCAAGTTAACAATGCACACCTGGACGGTATCTCCAGGTGCAGTAGAGTGGTAATCTGGGAACCTCCTTACTCAGAATACTGCTACCTTCACACTGTCATAAGAATGCAGCTAGTTGAGAGCTGGCTTCTAGGCAAGCTTCCCTGTGAGAGCTGAGGACAGGGCAGAACCCTCCCGCATCCTGCCTGACTGTAGACGTACCTGCTAACCTCCTTATGTTAGTGGCTGGGATGGGTTGCGGGAAAAGCATGTGTAAGCATTGGGCCTGAACTCCCGTGTATCTGAGTTGAATACAGCGATTTCCAACATCCTTCTTCAATAGGAGTGTAGCTAGGTTCCAACTCCCATGTCCGAGTGGGTAGCAGACATCTGCCTCCCATGCATACACACTTCTGAGAGTTGAGCTTATGGCCTGTAACCCTACATCCTGCCTGCCGCTACCTTTCGCTTCCAAAAGGCCTAGGCTCGCTGCTTGACGCAAGTGTTGGGAGAGGTAACTGGAATCTCCCGGCACACAAGACGAGTGCCTCCAAGCTCAATCAAGCGATTTCCTAGTAATTCCTGGGGTAGACTGGTGCTACATACTAAGTTCCATACGTGAGTAGGTAGTTGAACGCCTTGCCCAAAAACATCTTACTTCTGAGAGTTGAGCTCACCCTCAGTCCCTCACAGTTCCACACGGCCTGCAGAGTGAGTTTCGCACGTCTTCACCAGAGACGTTTGCCAGAGGCTTCTGAGACGCAAGTTAACAATGCAGACCTGGAGGGTATCTCCAGGTGCAGTAGAGTGGTAACCTGGGAACCTCCTGTCTCAGAATCCTGCTACCTTCATCCTGCCATAAGAATGCAGCTAGTTGACAGCTGGCTTCAAGGCCTGCTTCCCTGTGAGAGCTAAGGACAGGGCACAACCCTCCCGCATCCTGCTTGACTGTAGAAGGAGCTGCTAACGTCCTCATGTTAGTGGCAGGGAAACGTTGTGAGAAAAGCATGTGGAATCGTTGTGCCTGAACCCACGTGTATCTGAGTTGAATACAGCGATTTCCAAAGTCCTTCTTCATCAGAGTGTAGCTAGGTTTCCACTCGCATGTCCGAGTGGGTAGCAGACATCTGCCTCCCATGTATACACACTTCTGAGAGTTGAGCTTATGGCCTGTAAGCCTACCTCCTGCCTGCAGCTACCTTTCGCTTCCAAAAGGCCTAGGCTCGCTGCTTCACCGAAGTGTTGGGAGAGGTAACTGGAATCTCCCGGCACACAAGACTAGTGCCTCCAAGCTCAATCCAGCGATTTCCCAGTAATTCCTGGGGTAGACTGGTGCTACATACTAAGTTCCATATGTGAGAAGGTAGCTGAACGCCTTGTCCAAAATCATCTTACTGCTGAGAGTTGAGCTCACCCTCAGTCCCTCACAGTTCCACACTGCCTGCAGAGTGAGTTTCCCACGTATTCACCAGAGACTTTTGCCAGAGGCTTCTGAGACGCAAGTTAACAATACACACCTGGACGGTATCTCCAGGTGCAGTAGAGTGGTAATCTGGGAACGTCCTTACTCAGAATACTGCTACCTTCACACTGTCATAAGAATGCAGCTAGTTGAGAGCTGGCTACTAGGCATGCTTCCCTGTGAGAGCTGAGGACAGGGCAGAACCCTCCCGCATCCTGCCTGACTGTAGACGTACCTGCTAACCTCCTTATGTTAGTGGCTGGGATGGGTTGCGGGAAAAGCATGTGTAAGCATTGGGCCTGAACTCCCGTGTATCTGAGTTGAATACAGCGATTTCCAACATCCTTCTTCAATAGGAGTGTAGCTAGGTTCCAACTCCCATGTCCGAGTGGGTAGCAGACATCTGCCTCCTATGCATACACACTTCTGAGAGTTGAGCTTATGGCCTGTAACCCTACATCCTGCCTGCCGCTACCTTTCGCTTCCAAAAGGCCTAGGCTCGCTGCTTGACGCAAGTGTTGGGAGAGGTAACTGGAATCTCCCGGCACACAAGACGAGTGCCTCCAAGCTCAATCAAGCGATTTCCTAGTAATTCCTGGGGTAGACTGGTGCTACATACTAAGTTCCATACGTGAGTATGTAGTTGAACGCCTTGTCCAAAAACATCTTACTTCTGAGAGTTGAGCTCACCCTCAGTCCCTCACAGTTCCACACTGCCTGCAGAGTGAGTTTCGCACGTCTTCACCAGAGACGTTTGCCAGAGGCTTCTGAGACGCAAGTTAACAATGCAGACCTGGAGGGTATCTCCAGGTCCAGTAGAGTGGTAACCTGGGAACCTCCTGTCTCAGAATACTGCTACCTTCACCCTACCATAAGAATGCAGCTAGTTGACAGCTGGCTTCAAGGCCTGCTTCCCTGTGAGAGCTAAGGACAGGGCACAACCCTCCCGCATCCTGCTTGACTGTAGAAGGAGCTGCTAACGTCCTCATGTTAGTGGCAGGGAAACGTTGTGAGAAAAGCATGTGGAATCGTTGTGCCTGAACCCACGTGTATCTGAGTTGAATACAGCGATTTCCAAAGTCCTTCTTCATCAGAGTGTAGCTAGGTTCCCACTCGCATGTCTGAGTGGGTAGCAGACATCTGCCTCCCATGTATACACACTTCTGAGAGTTGAGCTTATGGCCTGTAAGCCTACCTCCTGCCTGCAGCTACCTTTCGCTTCCAAAAGGCCTAGGCTCGCTGCTTCACTGAAGTGTTGGGAGAGGTAACTGAAATCTCCCGGCACACAAGACTAGTGCCACCAAGCTCAATCCAGCGATTTCCCAGTAATTCCTGGGGTAGACTGGTGCTACATACTAAGTTCCATATGTGAGAAGGTAGCTGAACGCCTTGTCCAAAATCATCTTACTGCTGAGAGTTGAGCTCACCCTCAGTCCCTCACAGTTCCACACTGCCTGCAGAGTGAGTTTCCCACGTCTTCACCAGAGACTTTTGCCAGAGGCTTCTGAGACGCAAGTTAACAATGCACACCTGGACGGTATCTCCAGGTGCAGTAGAGTGGTAATCTGGGAACCTCCTTACTCAGAATACTGCTACCTTCACACTGTCATAAGAATGCAGCTAGTTGAGAGCTGGCTTCTAGGCAAGCTTCCCTGTGAGAGCTGAGGACAGGGCAGAACCCTCCCGCATCCTGCCTGACTGTAGACGTACCTGCTAACCTCCTTATGTTAGTGGCTGGGATGGGTTGCGGGAAAAGCATGTGTAAGCATTGGGCCTGAACTCCCGTGTATCTGAGTTGAATACAGCGATTTCCAACATCCTTCTTCAATAGGAGTGTAGCTAGGTTCCAACTCCCATGTCCGAGTGGGTAGCAGACATCTGCCTCCCATGCATACACACTTCTGAGAGTTGAGCTTATGGCCTGTAACCCTACATCCTGCCTGCCGCTACCTTTCGCTTCCAAAAGGCCTAGGCTCGCTGCTTGACGCAAGTGTTGGGAGAGGTAACTGGAATCTCCCGGCACACAAGACGAGTGCCTCCAAGCTCAATCAAGCGATTTCCTAGTAATTCCTGGGGTAGACTGGTGCTACATACTAAGTTCCATACGTGAGTAGGTAGTTGAACGCCTTGCCCAAAAACATCTTACTTCTGAGAGTTGAGCTCACCCTCAGTCCCTCACAGTTCCACACGGCCTGCAGAGTGAGTTTCGCACGTCTTCACCAGAGACGTTTGCCAGAGGCTTCTGAGACGCAAGTTAACAATGCAGACCTGGAGGGTATCTCCAGGTGCAGTAGAGTGGTAACCTGGGAACCTCCTGTCTCAGAATCCTGCTACCTTCATCCTGCCATAAGAATGCAGCTAGTTGACAGCTGGCTTCAAGGCCTGCTTCCCTGTGAGAGCTAAGGACAGGGCACAACCCTCCCGCATCCTGCTTGACTGTAGAAGGAGCTGCTAACGTCCTCATGTTAGTGGCAGGGAAACGTTGTGAGAAAAGCATGTGGAATCGTTGTGCCTGAACCCACGTGTATCTGAGTTGAATACAGCGATTTCCAAAGTCCTTCTTCATCAGAGTGTAGCTAGGTTCCCACTCGCATGTCCGAGTGGGTAGCAGACATCTGCCTCCCATGTATACACTCTTCTGAGAGTTGAGCTTATGGCCTGTAAGCCTACCTCCTGCCTGCAGCTACCTTTCGCTTCCAAAAGGCCTAGGCTCGCTGCTTCACCGAAGTGTTGGGAGAGGTAACTGGAATCTCCCGGCACACAAGACTAGTGCCACCAAGCTCAATCCAGCGATTTCCCAGTAATTCCTGGGGTAGACTGGTGCTACATACTAAGTTCCATATGTGAGAAGGTAGCTGAACGCCTTGTCCAAAATCATCTAACTGCTGAGAGTTGAGCTCACCCTCAGTCCCTCACAGTTCCACACTGCCTGCAGAGTGAGTTTCCCTCGTCTTCACCAGAGACTTTTGCCAGAGGCTTCTGAGACGCAAGTTAACAATGCACACCTGGACGGTATCTCCAGGTGCAGTAGAGTGGTTATCTGGGAACGTCCTTACTCAGAATACTGCTACCTTCACACTGTCATAAGAATGCAGCTAGTTGACAGCTGGCTTCTAGGCATGCTTCCCTGTGAGAGCTGAGGACAGGGCAGAACCCTCCCGCATCCTGCCTGACTGTAGACGTACCTGCTAACCTCCTTATGTTAGTGGCTGGGATGGGTTGCGGGAAAAGCATGTGTAAGCATTGGGCCTGAACTCCCGTGTATCTAAGTTGAATACAGCGATTTCCAACATCCTTCTTCAATAGGAGTGTAGCTAGGTTCCAACTCCCATGTCCGAGTGGGTAGCAGACATCTGCCTCCCATGCATACACACTTCTGAGAGTTGAGCTTATGGCCTGTAACCCTACATCGTGCCTGCCGCTACCTTTCGCTTCCAAAAGGCCTAGGCTCGCTGCTTGACGCAAGTGTTGGGAGAGGTAACTGGAATCTCCCGGCACACAAGACGAGTGCCTCCAAGCTCAATCAAGCGATTTCCTAGTAATTCCTGGGGTAGACTGGTGCTACATACTAAGTTCCATACGTGAGTAGGTAGTTGAACGCCTTGCCCAAAAACATCTTACTTCTGAGAGTTGAGCTCACCCTCAGTCCCTCACAGTTCCACACTGCCTGCAGAGTGAGTTTCGCACGTCTTCACCAGAGACGTTTGCCAGAGGCTTCTGAGACGCAAGTTAACAATGCAGACCTGGAGGGTATCTCAAGGTGCAGTAGAGTGGTAACCTGGGAACCTCCTGTCTCAGAATCCTGCTACCTTCACCCTGCCATAAGAATGCAGCTAGTTGACAGCTGGCTTCAAGGCCTGCTTCCCTGTGAGAGCTAAGGACAGGGCACAACCCTCCCGCATCCTGCTTGACTGTAGAAGGAGCTGCTAACGTCCTCATGTTAGTGGCAGGGAAACGTTGTAGAAAAGCATGTGGAATCGTTGTGCCTGAACCCACGTGTATCTGAGTTGAATACAGCGATTTCCAAAGTCCTTCTTCATCAGAGTGTAGCTAGGTTCCCACTCGCATGTCCGAGTGGGTAGCAGACATCTGCCTCCCATGTATACACACTTCTGAGAGTTGAGCTTATGGCCTGTAAGCCTACCTCCTGCCTGCAGCTACCTTTCGCTTCCAAAAGGCCTAGGCTCGCTGCTTCACCGAAGTGTTGGGAGAGGTAACTGGAATCTCCCGGCACACAAGACTAGTGCCTCCAAGCTCAATCCAGCGATTTCCCAGTAATTCCTGGGGTAGACTGGTGCTACATACTAAGTTCCATATGTGAGAAGGTAGCTGAACGCCTTGTCCAAAATCATCTTACTGCTGAGAGTTGAGCTCACCCTCAGTCCCTCACAGTTCCACACTGCCTGCAGAGTGAGTTTCCCACGTATTCACCAGAGACTTTTGCCAGAGGCTTCTGAGACCCAAGTTAACAATACACACCTGGACGGTATCTCCAGGTGCAGTAGAGTGGTAATCTGGGAACGTCCTTACTCAGAATACTGCTACCTTCACACTGTCATAAGAATGCAGCTAGTTGAGAGCTGGCTTCTAGGCATGCTTCCCTGTGAGAGCTGAGGACAGGGCAGAACCCTCCCGCATCCTGCCTGACTGTAGACGTACCTGCTAACCTCCTTATGTTAGTGGCTGGGATGGGTTGCGGGAAAAGCATGTGTAAGCATTGGGCCTGAACTCCCGTGTATCTGAGTTGAATACAGCGATTTCCAACATCCTTCTTCAATAGGAGTGTAGCTAGGTTCCAACTCCCATGTCCGAGTGGGTAGCAGACATCTGCCTCCTATGCATACACACTTCTGAGAGTTGAGCTTATGGCCTGTAACCCTACATCCTGCCTGCCGCTACCTTTCGCTTCCAAAAGGCCTAGGCTCGCTGCTTCACCGAAGTGTTGGTAGAGGTAACTGGAATCTCCCGGCACACAAGACTAGTGCCACCAAGCTCAATCCAGCGATTTCCCAGTAATTCCTGGGGTAGACTGGTGCTACATACTAAGTTCCATATGTGAGAAGGTAGCTGAACGCCTTGTCCAAAATCATCTTACTGCTGAGAGTTGAGCTCACCCTCAGTCCCTCACAGTTCCACACTGCCTGCAGAGTGAGCTTCCCACGTCTTCACCAGAGACGTTTGCCAGAGGCTTCTGAGACGCAAGTTAACAATGCACACCTGGACGGTATCTCCAGGTGCAGTAGAGTGGTAATCTGGGAACCTCCTTACTCAGAATACTGCTACCTTCACACTGTCATAAGAATGCAGCTAGTTGAGAGCTGGCTTCTAGGCATGCTTCCCTGTGAGAGCTGAGGACAGGGCAGAACCCTCCCGCATCCTGCCTGACTGTAGACGTACCTGCTAACCTCCTTATGTTAGTGGCTGGGATAGGTTGTGGGAAAAGCATGTGTAAGCATTGGGCCTGAACTCCCGTGTATCTGAGTTGAATACAACGATTTCCAAAGTCCTTCTTCATCAGAGTGTAGCTAGGTTCCCACTCACATGTCCGAGTGGGTAGCACACATCTGCCTCCCATGTATACACACTTCTGAGAGTTGAGCTTATGGCCTGTAAGCCTACCTCCTGCCTGCAGCTACCTTTCGCTTCCAAAAGGCCTAGGCTCGCTGCTTGACGCAAGTGTTGGGAGAGGTAACTGGAATCTCCCGGCACACAAGACTAGTGCCACCAAGCTCAATCCAGCGATTTCCCAGTAATTCCTGGGGTAGACTGGTGCTACATACTAAGTTCCATATGTGAGAAGGTAGCTGAACGCCTTGCCCAAAATCATCTTACTGCTGAGAGTTGAGCTCACCCTCAGTCCCTCACAGTTCCACACTGCCTGCAGAGTGAGTTTCCCACGTCTTCACCAGAGACTTTTGCCAGAGGCTTCTGAGACGCAAGTTAACAATGCACACCTGGACGGTATCTCCAGGTGCAGTAGAGTGGTAATCTGGGAACCTCCTTACTCAGAATACTGCTACCTTCACACTGTCATAAGAATGCAGCTAGCTGAGAGCTGGCTTCTAGGCAAGCTTCCCTGTGAGAGCTGAGGACAGGGCAGAACCCTCCCGCATCCTGCCTGACTGTAGACGTACCTGCCAACCTCCTTATGTTAGTGGCTGGGATGGGTTGCGGGAAAAGCATGTGTAAGCATTGGGCCTGAACTCCCGTGTATCTGAGTTGAATACAGCGATTTCCAACATCCTTCTTCAATAGGAGTGTAGCTAGGTTCCAACTCCCATGTCCGAGTGGGTAGCAGACATCTGCCTCCCATGCATACACACTTCTGAGAGTTGAGCTTATGGCCTCTAACCCTACATCCTGCCTGCCGCTACCTTTCGCTTCCAAAAGGCCTAGGCTCGCTGCTTGACGCAAGTGTTGGGAGAGGTAACTGGAATCTCCCGGCACACAAGACGAGTGCCTCCAAGCTCAATCAAGCGATTTCCTAGTAATTCCTGGGGTAGACTGGTGCTACATACTAAGTTCCATACGTGAGTATGTAGTTGAACGCCTTGTCCAAAAACATCTTACTTCTCAGAGTTGAGCTCACCCTCAGTCTCTCACAGTTCCACACTGCCTGCAGAGTGAGTTTCGCACGTCTTCACCAGAGACGTTTGCCAGAGGCTTCTGAGACGCAAGTTAACAATGCAGACCTGGAGGGTATCTCCAGGTCCAGTAGAGTGGTAACCTGGGAACCTCCTGTCTCAGAATACTGCTACCTTCACCCTGCCATAAGAATGCAGCTAGTTGACAGCTGGCTTCAAGGCCTGCTTCCCTGTGAGAGCTAAGGACAGGGCACAACCCTCCCGCATCCTGCTTGACTGTAGAAGGAGCTGCTAACGTCCTCATGTTAGTGGCAGGGAAACGTTGTGAGAAAAGCATGTGGAATCGTTGTGCCTGAACCCACGTGTATCTGAGTTGAATACAGCGATTTCCAAAGTCCTTCTTCATCAGAGTGTAGCTAGGTTCCCACTCGCATGTCCGAGTGGGTAGCAGACATCTGCCTCCCATGTATACACACTTCTGAGAGTTGAGCTTATGGCCTGTAAGCCTACCTCCTGCCTTCAGCTATCTTTCGCTTCCAAAAGGCCTAGGCTCGCTGCTTCACCGGTGTTGGGAGAGGTAACTGGAATCTCCCGGCACACAAGACTAGTGCCTCCAAGCTCAATCCAGCGATTTCCCAGTAATTCCTGGGGTAGACTGGTGCTACATACTAAGTTCCATATGTGAGAAGGTAGCTGAACGCCTTGTCCAAAATCATCTTACTGCTGAGAGTTGAGCTCACCCTCAGTCCCTCACAGTTCCACACTGCCTGCAGAGTGAGTTTCCCACGTCTTCACCAGAGACTTTTGCCAGAGGCTTCTGAGACGCAAGTTAACAATGCACACCTGGACGGTATCTCCAGGTGCAGTAGAGTGGTAATCTGGGAACCTCCTTACTCAGAATACTGCTACCTTCACACTGTCATAAGAATGCAGGTAGTTGAGAGCTGGCTTCTAGGCAAGCTTCCCTGTGAGAGCTGAGGACAGGGCAGAACCCTCCCGCATCCTGCCTGACTGTAGACGTACCTGCTAACCTCCTTATGTTAGTGGCTGGGATGGGTTGCGGGAAAAGCATGTGTAAGCATTGGGCCTGAACTCCCGTGTATCTGAGTTGAATACAGCGATTTCCAACATCCTTCTTCAATAGGAGTGTAGCTAGGTTCCAACTCCCATGTCCGAGTGGGTAGCAGACATCTGCCTCCCATGCATACACACTTCTGAGAGTTGAGCTTATGGCCTGTAACCCTACATCCTGCCTGCCGCTACCTTTCGCTTCCAAAAGGCCTAGGCTCGCTGCTTGACGCAAGTGTTGGGAGAGGTAACTGGAATCTCCCGGCACACAAGACGAGTGCCTCCAAGCTCAATCAAGCGATTTCCTAGTAATTCCTGGGGTAGACTGGTGCTACATACTAAGTTCCATACGTGAGTAGGTAGTTGAACGCCTTGTCCAAAAACACCTTACTTCTCAGAGTTGAGCTCACTCTCAGTCCCTCAGAGTTCCACACTGCCTGCAGAGTGAGTTTCGCACGTCTTCACCAGAGACGTTTGCCAGAGGCTTCTGACACGCAAGTTAACAATGCACACCTGGAGGGTATCTCCAGGTCCAGTAGAGTGGTAACCTGGGAACCTCCTGTCTCAGAATACTGCTACCTTCACCCTACCATAAGAATGCAGCTAGTTGACAGCTGGCTTCAAGGCCTGCTTCCCTGTGAGAGCTAAGGACAGGGCACAACCCTCCCGCATCCTGCTTGACTGTAGAAGGAGCTGCTAACGTCCTCATGTTAGTGGCAGGGAAACGTTGTGAGAAAAGCATGTGGAATCGTTGTGCCTGAACCCACGTGTATCTGAGTTGAATACAGCGATTTCCAAAGTCCTTCTTCATCAGAGTGTAGCTAGGTTCCCACTCGCATGTCCGAGTGGGTAGCAGACATCTGCCTCCCATGTATACACACTTCTGAGAGTTGAGCTTATGGCCTGTAAGCCTACCTCCTGCCTGCAGCTACCTTTCGCTTCCAAAAGGCCTAGGCTCGCTGCTTCACCGAAGTGTTGGGAGAGGTAACTGGAATCTCCCGGCACACAAGACTAGTGCCACCAAGCTCAATCCAGCGATTTCCCAGTAATTCCTGGGGTAGACTGGTGCTACATACTAAGTTCCATATGTGAGAAGGTAGCTGAACGCCTTGTCCAAAATCATCTTACTGCTGAGAGTTGAGCTCACCCTCAGTCCCTCACAGTTCCACACTGCCTGCAGAGTGAGTTTCCCACGTCTTCACCAGAGACTTTTGCCAGAGGCTTCTGAGACGCAAGTTAACAATGCACACCTGGACGGTATCTCCAGGTGCAGTAGAGTGGTAATCTGGGAACGTCCTTACTCAGAATACTGCTACCTTCACACTGTCATAAGAATGCAGCTAGTTGAGAGCTGGCTTCTAGGCATGCTTCCCTGTGAGAGCTGAGGACAGGGCAGAACCCTCCCGCATCCTGCCTGACTGTAGACGTACCTGCTAACCTCCTTATGTTAGTGGCTGGGATGGGTTCCGGGAAAAGCATGTGTAAGCATTGGGCCTGAACTCCCGTGTATCTGAGTTGAATACAGCGATTTCCAACATCCTTCTTCAATAGGAGTGTAGCTAGGTTCCAACTCCCATGTCCGAGTGGGTAGCAGACATCTGCCTCCTATGCATACACACTTCTGAGAGTTGAGCTTATGGCCTGTAACCCTACATCCTGCCTGCCGCTACCTTTCGCTTCCAAAAGGCCTAGGCTCGCTGCTTGACGCAAGTGTTGGGAGAGGTAACTGGAATCTCCCGGCACACAAGACTAGTGCCTCCAAGCTCAATCAAGCGATTTCCTAGTAATTCCTGGGGTAGACTGGTGCTACATACTAAGTTCCATACGTGAGTATGTAGTTGAACGCCTTGTCCAAAAACATCTTACTTCTGAGAGTTGAGCTCACCCTCAGTCCCTCACAGTTCCACACTGCCTGCAGAGTGAGTTTCGCACGTCTTCACCAGAGACGTTTGCCAGAGGCTTTGAGACGCAAGTTAACAATGCAGACCTGGAGGGTATCTCCAGGTCCAGTAGAGTGGTAACCTGGGAACCTCCTGTCTCAGAATACTGCTACCTTCACCCTGCCATAAGAATGCAGCTAGTTGACAGCTGGCTTCAAGGCCTGCTTCCCTGTGAGAGCTAAGGACAGGGCACAACCCTCCCGCATCCTGCTTGACTGTAGAAGGAGCTGCTAACGTCCTCATGTTAGTGGCAGGGAAACGTTGTGAGAAAAGCATGTGGAATCGTTGTGCCTGAACCCACGTGTATCTGAGTTGAATACAGCGATTTCCAAAGTCCTTCTTCATCAGAGTGTAGCTAGGTTCCCACTCGCATGTCCGAGTGGGTAGCAGACATCTGCCTCCCATGTATACACTCTTCTGAGAGTTGAGCTTATGGCCTGTAAGCCTACCTCCTGCCTGCAGCTACCTTTCGCTTCCAAAAGGCCTAGGCTCGCTGCTTCACCGAAGTGTTGGGAGAGGTAACTGGAATCTCCCGGCACACAAGACTAGTGCCACCAAGCTCAATCCAGCGATTTCCCAGTAATTCCTGGGGTAGACTGGTGCTACATACTAAGTTCCATATGTGAGAAGGTAGCTGAACGCCTTGTCCAAAATCATCTAACTGCTGAGAGTTGAGCTCACCCTCAGTCCCTCACAGTTCCACACTGCCTGCAGAGTGAGTTTCCCTCGTCTTCACCAGAGACTTTTGCCAGAGGCTTCTGAGACGCAAGTTAACAATGCACACCTGGACGGTATCTCCAGTTGCAGTAGAGTGGTAATCTGGGAACCTCCTTACTCAGAATACTGCTACCTTCACACTGTCATAAGAATGCAGGTAGTTGAGAGCTGGCTTCTAGGCAAGCTTCCCTGTGAGAGCTGAGGACAGGGCAGAACCCTCCCGCATCCTGCCTGACTGTAGACGTACCTGCTAACCTCCTTATGTTAGTGGCTGGGATGGGTTGCGGGAAAAGCATGTGTAAGCATTGGGCCTGAACTCCCGTGTATCTGAGTTGAATACAGCGATTTCCAACATCCTTCTTCAATAGGAGTGTAGCTAGGTTCCAACTCCCATGTCCGAGTGGGTAGCAGACATCTGCCTCCCATGCATACACACTTCTGAAAGTTGAGCTTATGGCCTGTAACCCTACATCCTGCCTGCCGCTACCTTTCGCTTCCAAAAGGCCTAGGCTCGCTGCTTGACGCAAGTGTTGGGAGAGGTAACTGGAATCTCCCGGCACACAAGACGAGTGCCTCCAAGCTCAATCAAGCGATTTCCTAGTAATTCCTGGGGTAGACTGGTGCTACATACTAAGTTCCATACGTGAGTAGGTAGTTGAACGCCTTGTCCAAAAACACCTTACTTCTCAGAGTTGAGCTCACCCTCAGTCCCTCAGAGTTCCACACTGCCTGCAGAGTGAGTTTCGCACGTCTTCACCAGAGACGTTTGCCAGAGGCTTCTGACACGCAAGTTAACAATGCAGACCTGGAGGGTATCTCCAGGTCCAGTAGAGTGGTAACCTGGGAACCTCCTGTCTCAGAATACTGCTACCTTCACCCTACCATAAGAATGCAGCTAGTTGACAGCTGGCTTCAAGGCCTGCTTCCCTGTGAGAGCTAAGGACATGGCACAACCCTCCCGCATCCTGCTTGACTGTAGAAGGAGCTGCTAACGTCCTCATGTTAGTGGCAGGGAAACGTTGTGAGAAAAGCATGTGGAATCGTTGTGCCTGAACCCACGTGTATCTGAGTTGAATACAGCGATTTCCAAAGTCCTTCTTCATCAGAGTGTAGCTAGGTTCCCACTCGCATGTCCGAGTGGGTAGCAGACATCTGCCTCCCATGTATACACACTTCTGAGAGTTGAGCTTATGGCCTGTAAGCCTACCTCCTGCCTGCAGCTACCTTTCGCTTCCAAAAGGCCTAGGCTCGCTGCTTCACCGAAGTGTTGGGAGAGGTAACTGGAATCTCCCGGCACACAAGACTAGTGCCACCAAGCTCAATCCAGCGATTTCCCAGTAATTCCTGGGGTAGACTGGTGCTACATACTAAGTTCCATATGTGAGAAGGTAGCTGAACGCCTTGTCCAAAATCATCTTACTGCTGAGAGTTGAGCTCACCCTCAGTCCCTCACAGTTCCACACTGCCTGCAGAGTGAGTTTCCCACGTCTTCACCAGAGACTTTTGCCAGAGGCTTCTGAGACGCAAGTTAACAATGCACACCTGGACGGTAACTCCAGGTGCAGTAGAGTGGTAATCTGGGAACGTCCTTACTCAGAATACTGCTACCTTCACACTGTCATAAGAATGCAGCTAGTTGAGAGCTGGCTTCTAGGCATGCTTCCCTGTGAGAGCTGAGGACAGGGCAGAACCCTCCCGCATCCTGCCTGACTGTAGACGTACCTGCTAACCTCCTTATGTTAGTGGCTGGGATGGGTTGCGGGAAAAGCATGTGTAAGCATTGGGCCTGAACTCCCGTGTATCTGAGTTGAATACAGCGATTTCCAACATCCTTCTTCAATAGGAGTGTAGCTAGGTTCCAACTCCCATGTCCGAGTGGGTAGCAGACATCTGCCTCCTATGCATACACACTTCTGAGAGTTGAGCTTATGGCCTGTAACCCTACATCCTGCCTGCCGCTACCTTTCGCTTCCAAAAGGCCTAGGCTCGCTGCTTGACGCAAGTGTTGGGAGAGGTAACTGGAATCTCCCGGCACACAAGACTAGTGCCTCCAAGCTCAATCAAGCGATTTCCTAGTAATTCCTGGGGTAGACTGGTGCTACATACTAAGTTCCATACGTGAGTATGTAGTTGAACGCCTTGTCCAAAAACATCTTACTTCTGAGAGTTGAGCTCACCCTCAGTCCCTCACAGTTCCACACTGCCTGCAGAGTGAGTTTCGCACGTCTTCACCAGAGACGTTTGCCAGAGGCTTCTGAGACGCAAGTTAACAATGCAGACCTGGAGGGTATCTCCAGGTCCAGTAGAGTGGTAACCTGGGAACCTCCTGTCTCAGAATACTGCTACCTTCACCCTGCCATAAGAATGCAGCTAGTTGACAGCTGGCTTCAAGGCCTGCTTCCCTGTGAGAGCTAAGGACAGGGCACAACCCTCCCGCATCCTGCTTGACTGTAGAAGGAGCTGC
Organism: Canis aureus; assembly: GCF_053574225.1. NCBI lineage: Eukaryota > Metazoa > Chordata > Mammalia > Carnivora > Canidae > Canis > Canis aureus. Next base: position 168,414 of record NW_027554430.1, read on the forward strand.
TAACGTCCTCATGTTAGTGGCAGGGAAACGTTGTGAGAAAAGCATGTGGAATCGTTGTGCCTGAACCCACGTGTATCTGAGTTGAATACAGCGATTTCCAAAGTCCTTCTTCATCAGAGTGTAGCTAGGTTCCCACTCGCATGTCCGAGTGGGTAGCAGACATCTGCCTCCCATGTATACACTCTTCTGAGAGTTGAGCTTATGGCCTGTAAGCCTACCTCCTGCCTGCAGCTACCTTTCGCTTCCAAAAGGCCTAGGCTCGCTGCTTCACCGAAGTGTTGGGAGAGGTAACTGGAATCTCCCGGCACACAAGACTAGTGCCACCAAGCTCAATCCAGCGATTTCCCAGTAATTCCTGGGGTAGACTGGTGCTACATACTAAGTTCCATATGTGAGAAGGTAGCTGAACGCCTTGTCCAAAATCATCTAACTGCTGAGAGTTGAGCTCACCCTCAGTCCCTCACAGTTCCACACTGCCTGCAGAGTGAGTTTCCCTCGTCTTCACCAGAGACTTTTGCCAGAGGCTTCTGAGACGCAAGTTAACAATGCACACCTGGACGGTATCTCCAGGTGCAGTAGAGTGGTAATCTGGGAACCTCCTTACTCAGAATACTGCTACCTTCACACTGTCATAAGAATGCAGCTAGTTGACAGCTGGCTTCTAGGCATGCTTCCCTGTGAGAGCTGAGGACAGGGCAGAACCCTCCCGCATCCTGCCTGACTGTAGACGTACCTGCTAACCTCCTTATGTTAGTGGCTGGGATGGGTTGCGGGAAAAGCATGTGTAAGCATTGGGCCTGAACTCCCGTGTATCTGAGTTGAATACAGCGATTTCCAACATCCTTCTTCAATAGGAGTGTAGCTAGGTTCCAACTCCCATGTCCGAGTGGGTAGCAGACATCTGCCTCCCATGCATACACACTTCTGAGAGTTGAGCTTATGGCCTGTAACCCTACATCCTGCCTGCCGCTACCTTTCGCTTCCAAAAGGCCTAGGCTCGCTGCTTGACGCAAGTGTTGGGAGAGGTAACTGGAATCTCCCGGCACACAAGACGAGTGCCTCCAAGCTCAATCAAGCGATTTCCTAGTAATTCCTGGGGTAGACTGGTGCTACATACTAAGTTCCATACGTGAGTAGGTAGTTGAACGCCTTGCCCAAAAACATCTTACTTCTGAGAGTTGAGCTCACCCTCAGTCCCTCACAGTTCCACACTGCCTGCAGAGTGAGTTTCGCACGTCTTCACCAGAGACGTTTGCCAGAGGCTTCTGAGACGCAAGTTAACAATGCAGAACTGGAGGGTATCTCCAGGTGCAGTAGAGTGGTAACCTGGGAACCTCCTGTCTAAGAATACTGCTACCTTCACCCTGCCATAAGAATGCAGCTAGTTGACAGCTGGCTTCAAGGCCTGCTTCCCTGTGAGAGCTAAGGACAGGGCACAACCCTCCCGCATCCTGCTTGACTGTAGAAGGAGCTGCTAACGTCCTCATGTTAGTGGCAGGGAAACGTTGTGAGAAAAGCATGTGGAATCGTTGTGCCTGAACCCACGTGTATCTGAGTTGAATACAGCGATTTCCAAAGTCCTTCTTCATCAGAGTGTAGCTAGGTTCCCACTCGCATGTCCGAGTGGGTAGCAGACATCTGCCTCCCATGTATACACACTTCTGAGAGTTGAGCTTATGGCCTGTAAGCCTACCTCCTGCCTGCAGCTACCTTTCGCTTCCAAAAGGCCTAGGCTCGCTGCTTCACCGAAGTGTTGGGAGAGGTAACTGGAATCTCCCGGCACACAAGACTAGTGCCTCCAAGCTCAATCCAGCGATTTCCCAGTAATTCCTGGGGTAGACTGGTGCTACATACTAAGTTCCATATGTGAGAAGGTAGCTGAACGCCTTGTCCAAAATCATCTTACTGCTGAGAGTTGAGCTCACCCTCAGTCCCTCACAGTTCCACACTGCCTGCAGAGTGAGTTTCCCACGTATTCACCAGAGACTTTTGCCAGAGGCTTCTGAGACCCAAGTTAACAATACACACCTGGACGGTATCTCCAGGTGCAGTAGAGTGGTAATCTGGGAACGTCCTTACTCAGAATACTGCTACCTTCACACTGTCATAAGAATGCAGCTAGTTGAGAGCTGGCTTCTAGGCATGCTTCCCTGTGAGAGCTGAGGACAGGGCAGAACCCTCCCGCATCCTGCCTGACTGTAGACGTACCTGCTAACCTCCTTATGTTAGTGGCTGGGATGGGTTGCGGGAAAAGCATGTGTAAGCATTGGGCCTGAACTCCCGTGTATCTGAGTTGAATACAGCGATTTCCAACATCCTTCTTCAATAGGAGTGTAGCTAGGTTCCAACTCCCATGTCCGAGTGGGTAGCAGACATCTGCCTCCTATGCATACACACTTCTGAGAGTTGAGCTTATGGCCTGTAACCCTACATCCTGCCTGCCGCTACCTTTCGCTTCCAAAAGGCCTAGGCTCGCTGCTTCACCGAAGTGTTGGTAGAGGTAACTGGAATCTCCCGGCACACAAGACTAGTGCCACCAAGCTCAATCCAGCGATTTCCCAGTAATTCCTGGGGTAGACTGGTGCTACATACTAAGTTCCATATGTGAGAAGGTAGCTGAACGCCTTGTCCAAAATCATCTTACTGCTGAGAGTTGAGCTCACCCTCAGTCCCTCACAGTTCCACACTGCCTGCAGAGTGAGCTTCCCACGTCTTCACCAGAGACGTTTGCCAGAGGCTTCTGAGACGCAAGTTAACAATGCACACCTGGACGGTATCTCCAGGTGCAGTAGAGTGGTAATCTGGGAACCTCCTTACTCAGAATACTGCTACCTTAACACTGTCATAAGAATGCAGCTAGTTGAGAGCTGGCTTCTAGGCATGCTTCCCTGTGAGAGCTGAGGACAGGGCAGAACCCTCCCGCATCCTGCCTGACTGTAGACGTACCTGCTAACCTCCTTATGTTAGTGGCTGGGATAGGTTGTGGGAAAAGCATGTGTAAGCATTTGGCCTGAACTCCCGTGTATCTGAGTAGAATACAGCGATTTCCAAAGTCCTTCTTCATCAGAGTGTAGCTAGGTTCCCACTCACATGTCCGAGTGGGTAGCACACATCTGCCTCCCATGTATACACACTTCTGAGAGTTGAGCTTATGGCCTGTAAGCCTACCTCCTGCCTGCAGCTACCTTTCGCTTACAAAAGGCCTAGGCTCGCTGCTTGACGCAAGTGTTGGGAGAGGTAACTGGAATCTCCCGGCACACAAGACTAGTGCCTCCAAGCTCAATCCAGCGATTTCCCAGTAATTCCTGGGGTAGACTGGTGCTACATACTAAGTTCCATATGTGAGAAGGTAGCTGAACGCCTTGCCCAAAATCATCTTACTGCTGAGAGTTGAGCTCACCCTCGGTCCCTCACAGTTCCACACTGCCTGCAGAGTGAGTTTCCCACGTCTTCACCAGAGACTTTTGCCAGAGGCTTCTGAGACGCAAGTTAACAATGCACACCTGGACGGTATCTCCAGGTGCAGTAGAGTGGTAATCTGGGAACCTCCTTACTCAGAATACTGCTACCTTCACACTGTCATAAGAATGCAGCTAGTTGAGAGCTGGCTTCTAGGCAAGCTTCCCTGTGAGAGCTGAGGACAGGGCAGAACCCTCCCGCATCCTGCCTGACTGTAGATGTACCTGCTAACCTCCTTATGTTAGTGGCTGGGATGGGTTGCGGGAAAAGCATGTGTAAGCATTGGGCCTGAACTCCCGTGTATCTGAGTTGAATAGAGCGATTTCCAACATCCTTCTTCAATAGGAGTGTAGCTAGGTTCCAACTCCCATGTCCGAGTGGGTAGCAGACATCTGCCTCCCATGCATACACACTTCTGAGAGTTGAGCTTATGGCCTGTAACCCTACATCCTGCCTGCCGCTACCTTTCGCTTCCAAAAGGCCTAGGCTCGCTGCTTGACGCAAGTGTTGGGAGAGGTAACTGGAATCTCCCGGCACACAAGACGAGTGCCTCCAAGCTCAATCAAGCGATTTCCTAGTAATTCCTGGGGTAGACTGGTGCTACATACTAAGTTCCATACGTGAGTATGTAGTTGAACGCCTTGTCCAAAAACATCTTACTTCTGAGAGTTGAGCTCACCCTCAGTCCCTCACAGTTCCACACTGCCTGCAGAGTGAGTTTCGCACGTCTTCACCAGAGACGTTTGCCAGAGGCTTCTGAGACGCAAGTTAACAATGCAGACCTGGAGGGTATCTCCAGGTGCAGTAGAGTGGTAACCTGGGAACCTCCTGTCTCAGAATCCTGCTACCTTCACCCTGCCATAAGAATGCAGCTAGTTGACAGCTGGCTTCAAGGCCTGCTTCCCTGTGAGAGCTAAGGACAGGGCACAACCCTCCCGCATCCTGCTTGACTGTAGAAGGAGCTGCTAACGTCCTCATGTTAGGGGCAGGGAAACGTTGTGAGAAAAGCATGTGGAATCGTTGTGCCTGAACCCACGTGTATCTGAGTTGAATACAGCGATTTCCAAAGTCCTTCTTCATCAGAGTGTAGCTAGGTTCCCACTCGCATGTCCGAGTGGGTAGCAGACATCTGCCTCCCATGTATACACACTTCTGAGAGTTGAGCTTATGGCCTGTAAGCCTACCTCCTGCCTGCAGCTATCTTTCGCTTCCAAAAGGCCTAGGCTCGCTGCTTCACCGGTGTTGGGAGAGGTAACTGGAATCTCCCGGCACACAAGACTAGTGCCTCCAAGCTCAATCCAGCGATTTCCCAGTAATTCCTGGGGTAGACTGGTGCTACATACTAAGTTCCATATGTGAGAAGGTAGCTGAACGCCTTGTCCAAAATCATCTTACTGCTGAGAGTTGAGCTCACCCTCAGTCCCTCACAGTTCCACACTGCCTGCAGAGTGAGTTTCCCACGTCTTCACCAGAGACTTTTGCCAGAGGCTTCTGAGACGCAAGTTAACAATGCACACCTGGACGGTATCTCCATGTGCAGTAGAGTGGTAATCTGGGAACCTCCTTACTCAGAATACTGCTACCTTCACACTGTCATAAGAATGCAGCTAGTTGAGAGCTGGCTTCTAGGCAAGCTTCCCTGTGAGAGCTGAGGACAGGGCAGAACCCTCCCGCATCCTGCCTGACTGTAGACGTACCTGCTAACCTCCTTATGTTAGTGGCTGGGATGGGTTGCGGGAAAAGCATGTGTAAGCATTGGGCCTGAACTCCCGTGTATCTGAGTTGAATAGAGCGATTTCCAACATCCTTCTTCAATAGGAGTGTAGCTAGGTTCCAACTCCCATGTCCGAGTGGGTAGCAGACATCTGCCTCCCATGCATACACACTTCTGAGAGTTGAGCTTATGGCCTGTAACCCTACATCCTGCCTGCCGCTACCTTTCGCTTCCAAAAGGCCTAGGCTCGCTGCTTGACGCAAGTGTTGGGAGAGGTAACTGGAATCTCCCGGCACACAAGACGAGTGCCTCCAAGCTCAATCAAGCGATTTCCTAGTAATTCCTGGGGTAGACTGGTGCTACATACTAAGTTCCATACGTGAGTAGGTAGTTGAACGCCTTGCCCAAAAACATCTTACTTCTGAGAGTTGAGCTCACCCTCAGTCCCTCACAGTTCCACACTGCCTGCAGAGTGAGTTTCGCACGTCTTCACCAGAGACGTTTGCCAGAGGCTTCTGAGACGCAAGTTAACAATGCACACCTGGAGGGTATCTCCAGGTGCAGTAGAGTGGTAACCTGGGAACCTCCTGTCTCAGAATCCTGCTACCTTCACCCTGCCATAAGAATGCAGCTAGTTGACAGCTGGCTTCAAGGCCTGCTTCCCTGTGAGAGCTAAGGACAGGGCACAACCCTCCCGCATCCTGCTTGACTGTAGAAGGAGCTGCTAACGTCCTCATGTTAGTGGCAGGGAAACGTTGTGAGAAAAGCATGTGGAATCGTTGTGCCTGAACCCACGTGTATCTGAGTTGAATACAGCGATTTCCAAAGTCCTTCTTCATCAGAGTGTAGCTAGGTTCCCACTCGCATGTCCGAGTGGGTAGCAGACATCTGCCTCCCATGTATACACACTTCTGAGAGTTGAGCTTATGGCCTGTAAGCCTACCTCCTGCCTGCAGCTATCTTTCGCTTCCAAAAGGCCTAGGCTCGCTGCTTCACCGGTGTTGGGAGAGGTAACTGGAATCTCCCGGAACACAAGACTAGTGCCTCCAAGCTCAATCCAGCGATTTCCCAGTAATTCCTGGGGTAGACTGGTGCTACATACTAAGTTCCATATGTGAGAAGGTAGCTGAACGCCTTGTCCAAAATCATCTTACTGCTGAGAGTTGAGCTCACCCTCAGTCCCTCACAGTTCCACACTGCCTGCAGAGTGAGTTTCCCACGTCTTCACCAGAGACTTTTGCCAGAGGCTTCTGAGACGCAAGTTAACAATGCACACCTGGACGGTATCTCCAGGTGCAGTAGAGTGGTAATCTGGGAACCTCCTTACTCAGAATACTGCTACCTTCACACTGTCATAAGAATGCAGCTAGTTGAGAGCTGGCTTCTAGGCAAGCTTCCCTGTGAGAGCTGAGGACAGGGCAGAACCCTCCCGCATCCTGCCTGACTGTAGACGTACCTGCTAACCTCCTTATGTTAGTGGCTGGGATGGGTTGCGGGAAAAGCATGTGTAAGCATTGGGCCTGAACTCCCGTGTATCTGAGTTGAATACAGCGATTTCCAACATCCTTCTTCAATAGGAGTGTAGCTAGGTTCCAACTCCCATGTCCGAGTGGGTAGCAGACATCTGCCTCCCATGCATACACACTTCTGAGAGTTGAGCTTATGGCCTGTAACCCTACATCCTGCCTGCCGCTACCTTTCGCTTCCAAAAGGCCTAGGCTCGCTGCTTGACGCAAGTGTTGGGAGAGGTAACTGGAATCTCCCGGCACACAAGACGAGTGCCTCCAAGCTCAATCAAGCGATTTCCTAGTAATTCCTGGGGTAGACTGGTGCTACATACTAAGTTCCATACGTGAGTAGGTAGTTGAACGCCTTGTCCAAAAACATCTTACTTCTCAGAGTTGAGCTCACCCTCAGTCCCTCAGAGTTCCACACTGCCTGCAGAGTGAGTTTCGCACGTCTTCACCAGAGACGTTTGCCAGAGGCTTCTGACACGCAAGTTAACAATGCAGACCTGGAGGGTATCTCCAGGTCCAGTAGAGTGGTAACCTGGGAACCTCCTGTCTCAGAATACTGCTACCTTCACCCTACCATAAGAATGCAGCTAGTTGACAGCTGGCTTCAAGGCCTGCTTCCCTGTGAGAGCTAAGGACAGGGCACAACCCTCCCGCATCCTGCTTGACTGTAGAAGGAGCTGCTAACGTCCTCATGTTAGTGGCAGGGAAACGTTGTGAGAAAAGCATGTGGAATCGTTGTGCCTGAACCCACGTGTATCTGAGTTGAATACAGCGATTTCCAAAGTCCTTCTTCATCAGAGTGTAGCTAGGTTCCCACTCGCATGTCCGAGTGGGTAGCAGACATCTGCCTCCCATGTATACACACTTCTGAGAGTTGAGCTTATGGCCTGTAAGCCTACCTCCTGCCTGCAGCTATCTTTCGCTTCCAAAAGGCCTAGGCTCGCTGCTTCACCGAAGTGTTGGGAGAGGTAACTGGAATCTCCCGGCACACAAGACTAGTGCCACCAAGCTCAATCCAGCGATTTCCCAGTAATTCCTGGGGTAGACTGGTGCTACATACTAAGTTCCATATGTGAGAAGGTAGCTGAACGCCTTGTCCAAAATCATCTTACTGCTGAGAGTTGAGCTCACCCTCAGTCCCTCACAGTTCCACACTGCCTGCAGAGTGAGTTTCCCACGTCTTCACCAGAGACTTTTGCCAGAGGCTTCTGAGACGCAAGTTAACAATGCACACCTGGACGGTATCTCCAGGTGCAGTAGAGTGGTAATCTGGGAACCTCCTTACTCAGAATACTGCTACCTTCACACTGTCATAAGAATGCAGCTAGTTGAGAGCTGGCTTCTAGGCATGCTTCCCTGTGAGAGCTGAGGACAGGGCAGAACCCTCCCGCATCCTGCCTGACTGTAGACGTACCTGCTAACCTCCTTATGTTAGTGGCTGGGATGGGTTGCGGGAAAAGCATGTGTAAGCATTGGGCCTGAACTCCCGTGTATCTGAGTTGAATAGAGCGATTTCCAACATCCTTCTTCAATAGGAGTGTAGCTAGGTTCCAACTCCCATGTCCGAGTGGGTAGCAGACATCTGCCTCCCATGCATACACACTTCTGAGAGTTGAGCTTATGGCCTGTAACCCTACATCCTGCCTGCCGCTACCTTTCGCTTCCAAAAGGCCTAGGCTCGCTGCTTGACGCAAGTGTTGGGAGAGGTAACTGGAATCTCCCGGCACACAAGACTAGTGCCTCCAAGCTCAATCAAGCGATTTCCTAGTAATTCCTGGGGTAGACTGGTGCTACATACTAAGTTCCATACGTGAGTATGTAGTTGAACGCTTTGTCCAAAAACATCTTACTTCTGAGAGTTGAGCTCACCCTCAGTCCCTCACAGTTCCACACTGCCTGCAGAGTGAGTTTCGCACGTCTTCACCAGAGACGTTTGCCAGAGGCTTCTGAGACGCAAGTTAACAATGCAGACCTGGAGGGTATCTCCAGGTCCAGTAGAGTGGTAACCTGGGAACCTCCTGTCTCAGAATCCTGCTACCTTCACCCTGCCATAAGAATGCAGCTAGTTGACAGCTGGCTTCAAGGCCTGCTTCCCTGTGAGAGCTAAGGACAGGGCACAACCCTCCCGCATCCTGCTTGACTGTAGAAGGAGCTGCTAACGTCCTCATGTTAGGGGCAGGGAAACGTTGTGAGAAAAGCATGTGGAATCGTTGTGCCTGAACCCACGTGTATCTGAGTTGAATACAGCGATTTCCAAAGTCCTTCTTCATCAGAGTGTAGCTAGGTTCCCACTCGCATGTCCGAGTGGGTAGCAGACATCTGCCTCCCATGTATACACTCTTCTGAGAGTTGAGCTTATGGCCTGTAAGCCTACCTCCTGCCTGCAGCTACCTTTCGCTTCCAAAAGGCCTAGGCTCGCTGCTTCACCGAAGTGTTGGGAGAGGTAACTGGAATCTCCCGGCACACAAGACTAGTGCCACCAAGCTCAATCCAGCGATTTCCCAGTAATTCCTGGGGTAGACTGGTGCTACATACTAAGTTCCATATGTGAGAAGGTAGCTGAACGCCTTGTCCAAAATCATCTAACTGCTGAGAGTTGAGCTCACCCTCAGTCCCTCACAGTTCCACACTGCCTGCAGAGTGAGTTTCCCTCGTCTTCACCAGAGACTTTTGCCAGAGGCTTCTGAGACGCAAGTTAACAATGCACACCTGGACGGTATCTCCAGGTGCAGTAGAGTGGTAATCTGGGAACCTCCTTACTCAGAATACTGCTACCTTCACACTGTCATAAGAATGCAGCTAGTTGACAGCTGGCTTCTAGGCATGCTTCCCTGTGAGAGCTGAGGACAGGGCAGAACCCTCCCGCATCCTGCCTGACTGTAGACGTACCTGCTAACCTCCTTATGTTAGTGGCTGGGATGGGTTGTGAAAAAGCATGTGTAAGCATTGGGCCTGAACTCCCGTGTATCTGAGTTGAATACAGCGATTTCGAACATCCTTCTTCAATAGGAGTGTAGCTAGGTTCCAACTCCCATGTCCGAGTGGGTAGCAGACATCTGCCTCCTATGAATACACACTTCTGAGAGTTGAGCTTATGGCCTGTAAGCCTACCTCCTGCCTGCAGCTACCTTTCGCTTCCAAAAGGCCTAGGCTCGCTGCTTCACCGAAGTGTTGGGAGAGGTAACTGGAATCTCCCGGCACACAAGACTAGTGCCACCAAGCTCAATCCAGCGATTTCCCAGTAATTCCTGGGGTAGACTGGTGCTACATACTAAGTTCCATATGTGAGAAGGTAGCTGAACGCCTTGTCCAAAAACATCTTACTGCTGAGAGTTGAGCTCACCCTCAGTCCCTCACAGTTCCACACTGCCTGCAGAGTGAGCTTCCCACGTCTTCACCAGAGACGTTTGCCAGAGGCTTCTGAGACGCAAGTTAACAATGCACACCTGGACGGTATCTCCAGGTGCAGTAGAGTGGTAATCTGGGAACCTCCTTACTCAGAATACTGCTACCTTCACACTGTCATAAGAATGCAGCTAGTTGAGAGCTGGCTTCTAGGCATGCTTCCCTGTGAGAGCTGAGGACAGGGCAGAACCCTCCCGCATCCTGCCTGACTGTAGACGTACCTGCTAACCTCCTTATGTTAGTGGCTGGGATAGGTTGTGGGAAAAGCATGTGTAAGCATTTGGCCTGAACTCCCGTGTATCTGAGTTGAATACAGCGATTTCCAAAGTCCTTCTTCATCAGAGTGTAGCTAGGTTCCCACTCACATGTCCGAGTGGGTAGCACACATCTGCCTCCCATGTATACACACTTCTGAGAGTTGAGCTTATGGCCTGTAAGCCTACCTCCTGCCTGCAGCTACCTTTCGCTTCCAAAAGGCCTAGGCTCGCTGCTTGACGCAAGTGTTGGGAGAGGTAACTGGAATCTCCCGGCACACAAGACTAGTGCCACCAAGCTCAATCCAGCGATTTCCCAGTAATTCCTGGGGTAGACTGGTGCTACATACTAAGTTCCATATGTGAGAAGGTAGCTGAACGCCTTGCCCAAAATCATCTTACTGCTGAGAGTTGAGCTCACCCTCAGTCCCTCACAGTTCCACACTGCCTGCAGAGTGAGTTTCCCACGTCTTCACCAGAGACTTTTGCCAGAGGCTTCTGAGACGCAAGTTAACAATGCACACCTGGACGGTATCTCCAGGTGCAGTAGAGTGGTAATCTGGGAACCTCCTTACTCAGAATACTGCTACCTTCACACTGTCATAAGAATGCAGCTAGCTGAGAGCTGGCTTCTAGGCAAGCTTCCCTGTGAGAGCTGAGGACAGGGCAGAACCCTCCCGCATCCTGCCTGACTGTAGACGTACCTGCCAACCTCCTTATGTTAGTGGCTGGGATGGGTTGCGGGAAAAGCATGTGTAAGCATTGGGCCTGAACTCCCGTGTATCTGAGTTGAATAGAGCGATTTCCAACATCCTTCTTCAATAGGAGTGTAGCTAGGTTCCAACTCCCATGTCCGAGTGGGTAGCAGACATCTGCCTCCCATGCATACACACTTCTGAGAGTTGAGCTTATGGCCTGTAACCCTACATCCTGCCTGCCGCTACCTTTCGCTTCCAAAAGGCCTAGGCTCGCTGCTTGACGCAAGTGTTGGGAGAGGTAACTGGAATCTCCCGGCACACAAGACGAGTGCCTCCAAGCTCAATCAAGCGATTTCCTAGTAATTCCTGGGGTAGACTGGTGCTACATACTAAGTTCCATACGTGAGTATGTAGTTGAACGCCTTGTCCAAAAACATCTTACTTCTCAGAGTTGAGCTCACCCTCAGTCCCTCACAGTTCCACACTGCCTGCAGAGTGAGTTTCGCACGTCTTCACCAGAGACGTTTGCCAGAGGCTTCTGAGACGCAAGTTAACAATGCAGACCTGGAGGGTATCTCCAGGTCCAGTAGAGTGGTAACCTGGGAACCTCCTGTCTCAGAATACTGCTACCTTCACCCTGCCATAAGAATGCAGCTAGTTGACAGCTGGCTTCAAGGCCTGCTTCCCTGTGAGAGCTAAGGACAGGGCACAACCCTCCCGCATCCTGCTTGACTGTAGAAGGAGCTGCTAACGTCCTCATGTTAGTGGCAGGGAAACGTTGTGAGAAAAGCATGTGGAATCGTTGTGCCTGACCAACGTGTATCTGAGTTGAATACAGCGATTTCCAAAGTCCTTCTTCATCAGAGTGTAGCTAGGTTCCCACTCGCATGTCCGAGTGGGTAGCAGACATCTGCCTCCCATGTATACACACTTCTGAGAGTTGAGCTTATGGCCTGTAAGCCTACCTCCTGCCTGCAGCTATCTTTCGCTTCCAAAAGGCCTAGGCTCGCTGCTTCACCGGTGTTGGGAGAGGTAACTGGAATCTCCCGGCACACAAGACTAGTGCCTCCAAGCTCAATCCAGCGATTTCCCAGTAATTCCTGGGGTAGACTGGTGCTACATACTAAGTTCCATATGTGAGAAGGTAGCTGAACGCCTTGTCCAAAATCATCTTACTGCTGAGAGTTGAGCTCACCCTCAGTCCCTCACAGTTCCACACTGCCTGCAGAGTGAGTTTCCCACGTCTTCACCAGAGACTTTTGCCAGAGGCTTCTGAGACGCAAGTTAACAATGCACACCTGGACGGTATCTCCAGGTGCAGTAGAGTGGTAATCTGGGAACCTCCTTACTCAGAATACTGCTACCTTCACACTGTCATAAGAATGCAGGTAGTTGAGAGCTGGCTTCTAGGCAAGCTTCCCTGTGAGAGCTGAGGACAGGGCAGAACCCTCCCGCATCCTGCCTGACTGTAGACGTACCTGCTAACCTCCTTATGTTAGTGGCTGGGATGGGTTGCGGGAAAAGCATGTGTAAGCATTGGGCCTGAACTCCCGTGTATCTGAGTTGAATACAGCGATTTCCAACATCCTTCTTCAATAGGAGTGTAGCTAGGTTCCAACTCCCATGTCCGAGTGGGTAGCAGACATCTGCCTCCCATGCATACACACTTCTGAGAGTTGAGCTTATGGCCTGTAACCCTACATCCTGCCTGCCGCTACCTTTCGCTTCCAAAAGGCCTAGGCTCGCTGCTTGACGCAAGTGTTGGGAGAGGTAACTGGAATCTCCCGGCACACAAGACGAGTGCCTCCAAGCTCAATCAAGCGATTTCCTAGTAATTCCTGGGGTAGACTGGTGCTACATACTAAGTTCCATACGTGAGTAGGTAGTTGAACGCCTTGTCCAAAAACACCTTACTTCTCAGAGTTGAGCTCACTCTCAGTCCCTCAGAGTTCCACACTGCCTGCAGAGTGAGTTTCGCACGTCTTCACCAGAGACGTTTGCCAGAGGCTTCTGACACGCAAGTTAACAATGCAGACCTGGAGGGTATCTCCAGGTCCAGTAGAGTGGTAACCTGGGAACCTCCTGTCTCAGAATACTGCTACCTTCACCCTACCATAAGAATGCAGCTAGTTGACAGCTGGCTTCAAGGCCTGCTTCCCTGTGAGAGCTAAGGACAGGGCACAACCCTCCCGCATCCTGCTTGACTGTAGAAGGAGCTGCTAACGTCCTCATGTTAGTGGCAGGGAAACGTTGTGAGAAAAGCATGTGGAATCGTTGTGCCTGAACCCACGTGTATCTGAGTTGAATACAGCGATTTCCAAAGTCCTTCTTCATCAGAGTGTAGCTAGGTTCCCACTCGCATGTCCGAGTGGGTAGCAGACATCTGCCTCCCATGTATACACACTTCTGAGAGTTGAGCTTATGGCCTGTAAGCCTACCTCCTGCCTGCAGCTACCTTTCGCTTCCAAAAGGCCTAGGCTCGCTGCTTCACCGAAGTGTTGGGAGAGGTAACTGGAATCTCCCGGCACACAAGACTAGTGCCACCAAGCTCAATCCAGCGATTTCCCAGTAATTCCTGGGGTAGACTGGTGCTACATACTAAGTTCCATATGTGAGAAGGTAGCTGAACGCCTTGTCCAAAATCATCTTACTGCTGAAGTTGAGCTCACCCTCAGTCCCTCACAGTTCCACACTGCCTGCAGAGTGAGTTTCCCACGTCTTCACCAGAGACTTTTGCCAGAGGCTTCTGAGACGCAAGTTAACAATGCACACCTGGACGGTATCTCCAGGTGCAGTAGAGTGGTAATCTGGGAACCTCCTTACTCAGAATACTGCTACCTTCACACTGTCATAAGAATGCAGCTAGTTGAGAGCTGGCTTCTAGGCATGCTTCCCTGTGAGAGCTGAGGACAGGGCAGAACCCTCCCGCATCCTGCCTGACTGTAGACGTACCTGCTAACCTCCTTATGTTAGTGGCTGGGATGGGTTCCGGGAAAAGCATGTGTAAGCATTGGGCCTGAACTCCCGTGTATCTGAGTTGAATACAGCGATTTCCAACATCCTTCTTCAATAGGAGTGTAGCTAGGTTCCAACTCCCATGTCCGAGTGGGTAGCAGACATCTGCCTCCTATGCATACACACTTCTGAGAGTTGAGCTTATGGCCTGTAACCCTACATCCTGCCTGCCGCTACCTTTCGCTTCCAAAAGGCCTAGGCTCGCTGCTTGACGCAAGTGTTGGGAGAGGTAACTGGAATCTCCCGGCACACAAGACTAGTGCCTCCAAGCTCAATCAAGCGATTTCCTAGTAATTCCTGGGGTAGACTGGTGCTACATACTAAGTTCCATACGTGAGTATGTAGTTGAACGCCTTGTCCAAAAACATCTTACTTCTGAGAGTTGAGCTCACCCTCAGTCCCTCACAGTTCCACACTGCCTGCAGAGTGAGTTTCGCACGTCTTCACCAGAGACGTTTGCCAGAGGCTTTGAGACGCAAGTTAACAATGCAGACCTGGAGGGTATCTCCAGGTCCAGTAGAGTGGTAACCTGGGAACCTCCTGTCTCAGAATACTGCTACCTTCACCCTGCCATAAGAATGCAGCTAGTTGACAGCTGGCTTCAAGGCCTGCTTCCCTGTGAGAGCTAAGGACAGGGCACAACCCTCCCGCATCCTGCTTGACTGTAGAAGGAGCTGCTAACGTCCTCATGTTAGTGGCAGGGAAACGTTGTGAGAAAAGCATGTGGAATCGTTGTGCCTGAACCCACGTGTATCTGAGTTGAATACAGCGATTTCCAAAGTCCTTCTTCATCAGAGTGTAGCTAGGTTCCCACTCGCATGTCCGAGTGGGTAGCAGACATCTGCCTCCCATGTATACACTCTTCTGAGAGTTGAGCTTATGGCCTGTAAGCCTACCTCCTGCCTGCAGCTACCTTTCGCTTCCAAAAGGCCTAGGCTCGCTGCTTCACCGAAGTGTTGGGAGAGGTAACTGGAATCTCCCGGCACACAAGACTAGTGCCACCAAGCTCAATCCAGCGATTTCCCAGTAATTCCTGGGGTAGACTGGTGCTACATACTAAGTTCCATATGTGAGAAGGTAGCTGAACGCCTTGTCCAAAATCATCTAACTGCTGAGAGTTGAGCTCACCCTCAGTCCCTCACAGTTCCACACTGCCTGCAGAGTGAGTTTCCCTCGTCTTCACCAGAGACTTTTGCCAGAGGCTTCTGAGACGCAAGTTAACAATGCACACCTGGACGGTATCTCCAGTTGCAGTAGAGTGGTAATCTGGGAACCTCCTTACTCAGAATACTGCTACCTTCACACTGTCATAAGAATGCAGGTAGTTGAGAGCTGGCTTCTAGGCAAGCTTCCCTGTGAGAGCTGAGGACAGGGCAGAACCCTCCCGCATCCTGCCTGACTGTAGACGTACCTGCTAACCTCCTTATGTTAGTGGCTGGGATGGGTTGCGGGAAAAGCATGTGTAAGCATTGGGCCTGAACTCCCGTGTATCTGAGTTGAATACAGCGATTTCCAACATCCTTCTTCAATAGGAGTGTAGCTAGGTTCCAACTCCCATGTCCGAGTGGGTAGCAGACATCTGCCTCCCATGCATACACACTTCTGAAAGTTGAGCTTATGGCCTGTAACCCTACATCCTGCCTGCCGCTACCTTTCGCTTCCAAAAGGCCTAGGCTCGCTGCTTGACGCAAGTGTTGGGAGAGGTAACTGGAATCTCCCGGCACACAAGACGAGTGCCTCCAAGCTCAATCAAGCGATTTCCTAGTAATTCCTGGGGTAGACTGGTGCTACATACTAAGTTCCATACGTGAGTAGGTAGTTGAACGCCTTGTCCAAAAACACCTTACTTCTCAGAGTTGAGCTCACCCTCAGTCCCTCAGAGTTCCACACTGCCTGCAGAGTGAGTTTCGCACGTCTTCACCAGAGACGTTTGCCAGAGGCTTCTGACACGCAAGTTAACAATGCAGACCTGGAGGGTATCTCCAGGTCCAGTAGAGTGGTAACCTGGGAACCTCCTGTCTCAGAATACTGCTACCTTCACCCTACCATAAGAATGCAGCTAGTTGACAGCTGGCTTCAAGGCCTGCTTCCCTGTGAGAGCTAAGGACATGGCACAACCCTCCCGCATCCTGCTTGACTGTAGAAGGAGCTGCTAACGTCCTCATGTTAGTGGCAGGGAAACGTTGTGAGAAAAGCATGTGGAATCGTTGTGCCTGAACCCACGTGTATCTGAGTTGAATACAGCGATTTCCAAAGTCCTTCTTCATCAGAGTGTAGCTAGGTTCCCACTCGCATGTCCGAGTGGGTAGCAGACATCTGCCTCCCATGTATACACACTTCTGAGAGTTGAGCTTATGGCCTGTAAGCCTACCTCCTGCCTGCAGCTACCTTTCGCTTCCAAAAGGCCTAGGCTCGCTGCTTCACCGAAGTGTTGGGAGAGGTAACTGGAATCTCCCGGCACACAAGACTAGTGCCACCAAGCTCAATCCAGCGATTTCCCAGTAATTCCTGGGGTAGACTGGTGCTACATACTAAGTTCCATATGTGAGAAGGTAGCTGAACGCCTTGTCCAAAATCATCTTACTGCTGAGAGTTGAGCTCACCCTCAGTCCCTCACAGTTCCACACTGCCTGCAGAGTGAGTTTCCCACGTCTTCACCAGAGACTTTTGCCAGAGGCTTCTGAGACGCAAGTTAACAATGCACACCTGGACGGTAACTCCAGGTGCAGTAGAGTGGTAATCTGGGAACGTCCTTACTCAGAATACTGCTACCTTCACACTGTCATAAGAATGCAGCTAGTTGAGAGCTGGCTTCTAGGCATGCTTCCCTGTGAGAGCTGAGGACAGGGCAGAACCCTCCCGCATCCTGCCTGACTGTAGACGTACCTGCTAACCTCCTTATGTTAGTGGCTGGGATGGGTTGCGGGAAAAGCATGTGTAAGCATTGGGCCTGAACTCCCGTGTATCTGAGTTGAATACAGCGATTTCCAACATCCTTCTTCAATAGGAGTGTAGCTAGGTTCCAACTCCCGTGTCCGAGTGGGTAGCAGACATCTGCCTCCTATGCATACACACTTCTGAGAGTTGAGCTTATGGCCTGTAACCCTACATCCTGCCTGCCGCTACCTTTCGCTTCCAAAAGGCCTAGGCTCGCTGCTTGACGCAAGTGTTGGGAGAGGTAACTGGAATCTCCCGGCACACAAGACTAGTGCCTCCAAGCTCAATCAAGCGATTTCCTAGTAATTCCTGGGGTAGACTGGTGCTACATACTAAGTTCCATACGTGAGTAGGTAGTTGAACGCCTTGCCCAAAAACATCTTACTTCTGAGAGTTGAGCTCACCCTCAGTCCCTCACAGTTCCACACTGCCTGCAGAGTGAGTTTCGCACGTCTTCACCAGAGACGTTTGCCAGAGGCTTCTGAGACGCAAGTTAACAATGCAGACCTGGAGGGTATCTCCAGGTCCAGTAGAGTGGTAACCTGGGAACCTCCTGTCTCAGAATACTGCTACCTTCACCCTGCCATAAGAATGCAGCTAGTTGACAGCTGGCTTCAAGGCCTGCTTCCCTGTGAGAGCTAAGGACAGGGCACAACCCTCCCGCATCCTGCTTGACTGTAGAAGGAGCTGCTAACGTCCTCATGTTAGTGGCAGGGAAACGTTGTGAGAAAAGCATGTGGAATCGTTGTGCCTGAACCCACGTGTATCTGAGTTGAATACAGCGATTTCCAAAGTCCTTCTTCATCAGAGTGTAGCTAGGTTCCCACTCGCATGTCCGAGTGGGTAGCAGACATCTGCCTCCCATGTATACACTCTTCTGAGAGTTGAGCTTATGGCCTGTAAGCCTACCTCCTGCCTGCAGCTACCTTTCGCTTCCAAAAGGCCTAGGCTCGCTGCTTCACCGAAGTGTTGGGAGAGGTAACTGGAATCTCCCGGCACACAAGACTAGTGCCACCAAGCTCAATCCAGCGATTTCCCAGTAATTCCTGGGGTAGACTGGTGCTACATACTAAGTTCCATATGTGAGAAGGTAGCTGAACGCCTTGTCCAAAATCATCTAACTGCTGAGAGTTGAGCTCACCCTCAGTCCCTCACAGTTCCACACTGCCTGCAGAGTGAGTTTCCCTCGTCTTCACCAGAGACTTTTGCCAGAGGCTTCTGAGACGCAAGTTAACAATGCACACCTGGACGGTATCTCCAGGTGCAGTAGAGTGGTAATCTGGGAACCTCCTTACTCAGAATACTGCTACCTTCACACTGTCATAAGAATGCAGCTAGTTGACAGCTGGCTTCTAGGCATGCTTCCCTGTGAGAGCTGAGGACAGGGCAGAACCCTCCCGCATCCTGCCTGACTGTAGACGTACCTGCTAACCTCCTTATGTTAGTGGCTGGGATGGGTTGCGGGAAAAGCATGTGTAAGCATTGGGCCTGAACTCCCGTGTATCTGAGTTGAATACAGCGATTTCCAACATCCTTCTTCAATAGGAGTGTAGCTAGGTTCCAACTCCCATGTCCGAGTGGGTAGCAGACATCTGCCTCCCATGCATACACACTTCTGAGAGTTGAGCTTATGGCCTGTAACCCTACATCCTGCCTGCCGCTACCTTTCGCTTCCAAAAGGCCTAGGCTCGCTGCTTGACGCAAGTGTTGGGAGAGGTAACTGGAATCTCCCGGCACACAAGACGAGTGCCTCCAAGCTCAATCAAGCGATTTCCTAGTAATTCCTGGGGTAGACTGGTGCTACATACTAAGTTCCATACGTGAGTAGGTAGTTGAACGCCTTGCCCAAAAACATCTTACTTCTGAGAGTTGAGCTCACCCTCAGTCCCTCACAGTTCCACACTGCCTGCAGAGTGAGTTTCGCACGTCTTCACCAGAGACGTTTGCCAGAGGCTTCTGAGACGCAAGTTAACAATGCAGAACTGGAGGGTATCTCCAGGTGCAGTAGAGCGGTAACCTGGGAACCTCCTGTCTCAGAATACTGCTACCTTCACCCTGCCATAAGAATGCAGCTAGTTGACAGCTGGCTTCAAGGCCTGCTTCCCTGTGAGAGCTAAGGACAGGGCACAACCCTCCCGCATCCTGCTTGACTGTAGAAGGAGCTGCTAACGTC
Source organism: Canis aureus (assembly GCF_053574225.1). NCBI lineage: Eukaryota > Metazoa > Chordata > Mammalia > Carnivora > Canidae > Canis > Canis aureus. Next base: position 187,586 of record NW_027554430.1, read on the forward strand.
CTCATGTTAGTGGCAGGGAAACGTTGTGAGAAAAGCATGTGGAATCGTTGTGCCTGAACCCACGTGTATCTGAGTTGAATACAGCGATTTCCAAAGTCCTTCTTCATCAGAGTGTAGCTAGGTTCCCACTCGCATGTCCGAGTGGGTAGCAGACATCTGCCTCCCATGTATACACACTTCTGAGAGTTGAGCTTATGGCCTGTAAGCCTACCTCCTGCCTGCAGCTACCTTTCGCTTCCAAAAGGCCTAGGCTCGCTGCTTCACCGAAGTGTTGGGAGAGGTAACTGGAATCTCCCGGCACACAAGACTAGTGCCTCCAAGCTCAATCCAGCGATTTCCCAGTAATTCCTGGGGTAGACTGGTGCTACATACTAAGTTCCATATGTGAGAAGGTAGCTGAACGCCTTGTCCAAAATCATCTTACTGCTGATAGTTGAGCTCACCCTCAGTCCCTCACAGTTCCACACTGCCTGCAGAGTGAGTTTCCCACGTATTCACCAGAGACTTTTGCCAGAGGCTTCTGAGACCCAAGTTAACAATACACACCTGGACGGTATCTCCAGGTGCAGTAGAGTGGTAATCTGGGAACGTCCTTACTCAGAATACTGCTACCTTCACACTGTCATAAGAATGCAGCTAGTTGAGAGCTGGCTTCTAGGCATGCTTCCCTGTGAGAGCTGAGGACAGGGCAGAACCCTCCCGCATCCTGCCTGACTGTAGACGTACCTGCTAACCTCCTTATGTTAGTGGCTGGGATGGGTTGCGGGAAAAGCATGTGTAAGCATTGGGCCTGAACTCCCGTGTATCTGAGTTGAATACAGCGATTTCCAACATCCTTCTTCAATAGGAGTGTAGCTAGGTTCCAACTCCCATGTCCGAGTTGGTAGCAGACATCTGCCTCCTATGCATACACACTTCTGAGAGTTGAGCTTATGGCCTGTAACCCTACATCCTGCCTGCCGCTACCTTTCGCTTCCAAAAGGCCTAGGCTCGCTGCTTCACCGAAGTGTTGGTAGAGGTAACTGGAATCTCCCGGCACACAAGACTAGTGCCACCAAGCTCAATCCAGCGATTTCCCAGTAATTCCTGGGGTAGACTGGTGCTACATACTAAGTTCCATATGTGAGAAGGTAGCTGAACGCCTTGTCCAAAATCATCTTACTGCTGAGAGTTGAGCTCACCCTCAGTCCCTCACAGTTCCACACTGCCTGCAGAGTGAGCTTCCCACGTCTTCACCAGAGACGTTTGCCAGAGGCTTCTGAGACGCAAGTTAACAATGCACACCTGGACGGTATCTCCAGGTGCAGTAGAGTGGTAATCTGGGAACCTCCTTACTCAGAATACTGCTACCTTCACACTGTCATAAGAATGCAGCTAGTTGAGAGCTGGCTTCTAGGCATGCTTCCCTGTGAGAGCTGAGGACAGGGCAGAACCCTCCCGCATCCTGCCTGACTGTAGACGTACCTGCTAACCTCCTTATGTTAGTGGCTGGGATAGGTTGTGGGAAAAGCATGTGTAAGCATTTGGCCTGAACTCCCGTGTATCTGAGTTGAATACAGCGATTTCCAAAGTCCTTCTTCATCAGAGTGTAGCTAGGTTCCCACTCACATGTCCGAGTGGGTAGCACACATCTGCCTCCCATGTATACACACTTCTGAGAGTTGAGCTTATGGCCTGTAAGCCTACCTCCTGCCTGCAGCTACCTTTCGCTTCCAAAAGGCCTAGGCTCGCTGCTTGACGCAAGTGTTGGGAGAGGTAACTGGAATCTCCCGGCACACAAGACTAGTGCCACCAAGCTCAATCCAGCGATTTCCCAGTAATTCCTGGGGTAGACTGGTGCTACATACTAAGTTCCATATGTGAGAAGGTAGCTGAACGCCTTGCCCAAAATCATCTTACTGCTGAGAGTTGAGCTCACCCTCGGTCCCTCACAGTTCCACACTGCCTGCAGAGTGAGTTTCCCACGTCTTCACCAGAGACTTTTGCCAGAGGCTTCTGAGACGCAAGTTAACAATGCACACCTGGACGGTATCTCCAGGTGCAGTAGAGTGGTAATCTGGGAACCTCCTTACTCAGAATACTGCTACCTTCACACTGTCATAAGAATGCAGCTAGTTGAGAGCTGGCTTCTAGGCAAGCTTCCCTGTGAGAGCTGAGGACAGGGCAGAACCCTCCCGCATCCTGCCTGACTGTAGATGTACCTGCTAACCTCCTTATGTTAGTGGCTGGGATGGGTTGCGGGAAAAGCATGTGTAAGCATTGGGCCTGAACTCCCGTGTATCTGAGTTGAATAGAGCGATTTCCAACATCCTTCTTCAATAGGAGTGTAGCTAGGTTCCAACTCCCATGTCCGAGTGGGTAGCAGACATCTGCCTCCCATGCATACACACTTCTGAGAGTTGAGCTTATGGCCTGTAACCCTACATCCTGCCTGCCGCTACCTTTCGCTTCCAAAAGGCCTAGGCTCGCTGCTTGACGCAAGTGTTGGGAGAGGTAACTGGAATCTCCCGGCACACAAGACGAGTGCCTCCAAGCTCAATCAAGCGATTTCCTAGTAATTCCTGGGGTAGACTGGTGCTACATACTAAGTTCCATACGTGAGTATGTAGTTGAACGCCTTGTCCAAAAACATCTTACTTCTGAGAGTTGAGCTCACCCTCAGTCCCTCACAGTTCCACACTGCCTGCAGAGTGAGTTTCGCACGTCTTCACCAGAGACGTTTGCCAGAGGCTTCTGAGACGCAAGTTAACAATGCAGACCTGGAGGGTATCTCCAGGTGCAGTAGAGTGGTAACCTGGGAACCTCCTGTCTCAGAATCCTGCTACCTTCACCCTGCCATAAGAATGCAGCTAGTTGACAGCTGGCTTCAAGGCCTGCTTCCCTGTGAGAGCTAAGGACAGGGCACAACCCTCCCGCATCCTGCTTGACTGTAGAAGGAGCTGCTAACGTCCTCATGTTAGTGGCAGGGAAACGTTGTGAGAAAAGCATGTGGAATCGTTGTGCCTGAACCCACGTGTATCTGAGTTGAATACAGCGATTTCCAAAGTCCTTCTTCATCAGAGTGTAGCTAGGTTCCCACTCGCATGTCCGAGTGGGTAGCAGACATCTGCCTCCCATGTATACACACTTCTGAGAGTTGAGCTTATGGCCTGTAAGCCTACCTCCTGCCTGCAGCTATCTTTCGCTTCCAAAAGGCCTAGGCTCGCTGCTTCACCGGTGTTGGGAGAGGTAACTGGAATCTCCCGGCACACAAGACTAGTGCCTCCAAGCTCAATCCAGCGATTTCCCAGTAATTCCTGGGGTAGACTGGTGCTACATACTAAGTTCCATATGTGAGAAGGTAGCTGAACGCCTTGTCCAAAATCATCTTACTGCTGAGAGTTGAGCTCACCCTCAGTCCCTCACAGTTCCACACTGCCTGCAGAGTGAGTTTCCCACGTCTTCACCAGAGACTTTTGCCAGAGGCTTCTGAGACGCAAGTTAACAATGCACACCTGGACGGTATCTCCATGTGCAGTAGAGTGGTAATCTGGGAACCTCCTTACTCAGAATACTGCTACCTTCACACTGTCATAAGAATGCAGCTAGTTGAGAGCTGGCTTCTAGGCAAGCTTCCCTGTGAGAGCTGAGGACAGGGCAGAACCCTCCCGCATCCTGCCTGACTGTAGACGTACCTGCTAACCTCCTTATGTTAGTGGCTGGGATGGGTTGCGGGAAAAGCATGTGTAAGCATTGGGCCTGAACTCCCGTGTATCTGAGTTGAATAGAGCGATTTCCAACATCCTTCTTCAATAGGAGTGTAGCTAGGTTCCAACTCCCATGTCCGAGTGGGTAGCAGACATCTGCCTCCCATGCATACACACTTCTGAGAGTTGAGCTTATGGCCTGTAACCCTACATCCTGCCTGCCGCTACCTTTCGCTTCCAAAAGGCCTAGGCTCGCTGCTTGACGCAAGTGTTGGGAGAGGTAACTGGAATCTCCCGGCACACAAGACGAGTGCCTCCAAGCTCAATCAAGCGATTTCCTAGTAATTCCTGGGGTAGACTGGTGCTACATACTAAGTTCCATACGTGAGTAGGTAGTTGAACGCCTTGCCCAAAAACATCTTACTTCTGAGAGTTGAGCTCACCCTCAGTCCCTCACAGTTCCACACTGCCTGCAGAGTGAGTTTCGCACGTCTTCACCAGAGACGTTTGCCAGAGTCTTCTGAGACGCAAGTTAACAATGCACACCTGGAGGGTATCTCCAGGTGTAGTAGAGTGGTAACCTGGGAACCTCCTGTCTCAGAATCCTGCTACCTTCACCCTGCCATAAGAATGCAGCTAGTTGACAGCTGGCTTCAAGGCCTGCTTCCCTGTGAGAGCTAAGGACAGGGCACAACCCTCCCGCATCCTGCTTGACTGTAGAAGGAGCTGCTAACGTCCTCATGTTAGTGGCAGGGAAACGTTGTGAGAAAAGCATGTGGAATCGTTGTGCCTGAACCCACGTGTATCTGAGTTGAATACAGCGATTTCCAAAGTCCTTCTTCATCAGAGTGTAGCTAGGTTCCCACTCGCATGTCCGAGTGGGTAGCAGACATCTGCCTCCCATGTATACACACTTCTGAGAGTTGAGCTTATGGCCTGTAAGCCTACCTCCTGCCTGCAGCTATCTTTCGCTTCCAAAAGGCCTAGGCTCGCTGCTTCACCGGTGTTGGGAGAGGTAACTGGAATCTCCCGGAACACAAGACTAGTGCCTCCAAGCTCAATCCAGCGATTTCCCAGTAATTCCTGGGGTAGACTGGTGCTACATACTAAGTTCCATATGTGAGAAGGTAGCTGAACGCCTTGTCCAAAATCATCTTACTGCTGAGAGTTGAGCTCACCCTCAGTCCCTCACAGTTCCACACTGCCTGCAGAGTGAGTTTCCCACGTCTTCACCAGAGACTTTTGCCAGAGGCTTCTGAGACGCAAGTTAACAATGCACACCTGGACGGTATCTCCAGGTGCAGTAGAGTGGTAATCTGGGAACCTCCTTACTCAGAATACTGCTACCTTCACACTGTCATAAGAATGCAGCTAGTTGAGAGCTGGCTTCTAGGCAAGCTTCCCTGTGAGAGCTGAGGACAGGGCAGAACCCTCCCGCATCCTGCCTGACTGTAGACGTACCTGCTAACCTCCTTATGTTAGTGGCTGGGATGGGTTGCGGGAAAAGCATGTGTAAGCATTGGGCCTGAACTCCCGTGTATCTGAGTTGAATACAGCGATTTCCAACATCCTTCTTCAATAGGAGTGTAGCTAGGTTCCAACTCCCATGTCCGAGTGGGTAGCAGACATCTGCCTCCCATGCATACACACTTCTGAGAGTTGAGCTTATGGCCTGTAACCCTACATCCTGCCTGCCGCTACCTTTCGCTTCCAAAAGGCCTAGGCTCGCTGCTTGACGCAAGTGTTGGGAGAGGTAACTGGAATCTCCCGGCACACAAGACGAGTGCCTCCAAGCTCAATCAAGCGATTTCCTAGTAATTCCTGGGGTAGACTGGTGCTACATACTAAGTTCCATACGTGAGTAGGTAGTTGAACGCCTTGTCCAAAAACATCTTACTTCTCAGAGTTGAGCTCACCCTCAGTCCCTCAGAGTTCCACACTGCCTGCAGAGTGAGTTTCGCACGTCTTCACCAGAGACGTTTGCCAGAGGCTTCTGACACGCAAGTTAACAATGCAGACCTGGAGGGTATCTCCAGGTCCAGTAGAGTGGTAACCTGGGAACCTCCTGTCTCAGAATACTGCTACCTTCACCCTACCATAAGAATGCAGCTAGTTGACAGCTGGCTTCAAGGCCTGCTTCCCTGTGAGAGCTAAGGACAGGGCACAACCCTCCCGCATCCTGCTTGACTGTAGAAGGAGCTGCTAACGTCCTCATGTTAGTGGCAGGGAAACGTTGTGAGAAAAGCATGTGGAATCGTTGTGCCTGAACCCACGTGTATCTGAGTTGAATACAGCGATTTCCAAAGTCCTTCTTCATCAGAGTGTAGCTAGGTTCCCACTCGCATGTCCGAGTGGGTAGCAGACATCTGCCTCCCATGTATACACACTTCTGAGAGTTGAGCTTATGGCCTGTAAGCCTACCTCCTGCCTGCAGCTACCTTTCGCTTCCAAAAGGCCTAGGCTCGCTGCTTCACCGAAGTGTTGGGAGAGGTAACTGGAATCTCCCGGCACACAAGACTAGTGCCACCAAGCTCAATCCAGCGATTTCCCAGTAATTCCTGGGGTAGACTGGTGCTACATACTAAGTTCCATATGTGAGAAGGTAGCTGAACGCCTTGTCCAAAATCATCTTACTGCTGAGAGTTGAGCTCACCCTCAGTCCCTCACAGTTCCACACTGCCTGCAGAGTGAGTTTCCCACGTCTTCACCAGAGACTTTTGCCAGAGGCTTCTGAGACGCAAGTTAACAATGCACACCTGGACGGTATCTCCAGGTGCAGTAGAGTGGTAATCTGGGAACCTCCTTACTCAGAATACTGCTACCTTCACACTGTCATAAGAATGCAGCTAGTTGAGAGCTGGCTTCTAGGCATGCTTCCCTGTGAGAGCTGAGGACAGGGCAGAACCCTCCCGCATCCTGCCTGACTGTAGACGTACCTGCTAACCTCCTTATGTTAGTGGCTGGGATGGGTTGCGGGAAAAGCATGTGTAAGCATTGGGCCTGAACTCCCGTGTATCTGAGTTGAATAGAGCGATTTCCAACATCCTTCTTCAATAGGAGTGTAGCTAGGTTCCAACTCCCATGTCCGAGTGGGTAGCAGACATCTGCCTCCCATGCATACACACTTCTGAGAGTTGAGCTTATGGCCTGTAACCCTACATCCTGCCTGCCGCTACCTTTCGCTTCCAAAAGGCCTAGGCTCGCTGCTTGACGCAAGTGTTGGGAGAGGTAACTGGAATCTCCCGGCACACAAGACTAGTGCCTCCAAGCTCAATCAAGCGATTTCCTAGTAATTCCTGGGGTAGACTGGTGCTACATACTAAGTTCCATACGTGAGTATGTAGTTGAACGCTTTGTCCAAAAACATCTTACTTCTGAGAGTTGAGCTCACCCTCAGTCCCTCACAGTTCCACACTGCCTGCAGAGTGAGTTTCGCACGTCTTCACCAGAGACGTTTGCCAGAGGCTTCTGAGACGCAAGTTAACAATGCAGACCTGGAGGGTATCTCCAGGTCCAGTAGAGTGGTAACCTGGGAACCTCCTGTCTCAGAATCCTGCTACCTTCACCCTGCCATAAGAATGCAGCTAGTTGACAGCTGGCTTCAAGGCCTCCTTCCCTGTGAGAGCTAAGGACAGGGCACAACCCTCCCGCATCCTGCTTGACTGTAGAAGGAGCTGCTAACGTCCTCATGTTAGGGGCAGGGAAACGTTGTGAGAAAAGCATGTGGAATCGTTGTGCCTGAACCCACGTGTATCTGAGTTGAATACAGCGATTTCCAAAGTCCTTCTTCATCAGAGTGTAGCTAGGTTCCCACTCGCATGTCCGAGTGGGTAGCAGACATCTGCCTCCCATGTATACACTCTTCTGAGAGTTGAGCTTATGGCCTGTAAGCCTACCTCCTGCCTGCAGCTACTTTTCGCTTCCAAAAGGCCTAGGCTCGCTGCTTCACCGAAGTGTTGGGAGAGGTAACTGGAATCTCCCGGCACACAAGACTAGTGCCACCAAGCTCAATCCAGCGATTTCCCAGTAATTCCTGGGGTAGACTGGTGCTACATACTAAGTTCCATATGTGAGAAGGTAGCTGAACGCCTTGTCCAAAATCATCTAACTGCTGAGAGTTGAGCTCACCCTCAGTCCCTCACAGTTCCACACTGCCTGCAGAGTGAGTTTCCCTCGTCTTCACCAGAGACTTTTGCCAGAGGCTTCTGAGACGCAAGTTAACAATGCACACCTGGACGGTATCTCCAGGTGCAGTAGAGTGGTAATCTGGGAACCTCCTTACTCAGAATACTGCTACCTTCACACTGTCATAAGAATGCAGCTAGTTGACAGCTGGCTTCTAGGCATGCTTCCCTGTGAGAGCTGAGGACAGGGCAGAACCCTCCCGCATCCTGCCTGACTGTAGACGTACCTGCTAACCTCCTTATGTTAGTGGCTGGGATGGGTTGTGAAAAAGCATGTGTAAGCATTGGGCCTGAACTCCCGTGTATCTGAGTTGAATACAGCGATTTCGAACATCCTTCTTCAATAGGAGTGTAGCTAGGTTCCAACTCCCATGTCCGAGTGGGTAGCAGACATCTGCCTCCTATGAATACACACTTCTGAGAGTTGAGCTTATGGCCTGTAAGCCTACCTCCTGCCTGCAGCTACCTTTCGCTTCCAAAAGGCCTAGGCTCGCTGCTTCACCGAAGTGTTGGGAGAGGTAACTGGAATCTCCCGGCACACAAGACTAGTGCCACCAAGCTCAATCCAGCGATTTCCCAGTAATTCCTGGGGTAGACTGGTGCTACATACTAAGTTCCATATGTGAGAAGGTAGCTGAACGCCTTGTCCAAAATCATCTTACTGCTGAGAGTTGAGCTCACCCTCAGTCCCTCACAGTTCCACACTGCCTGCAGAGTGAGCTTCCCACGTCTTCACCAGAGACGTTTGCCAGAGGCTTCTGAGACGCAAGTTAACAATGCACACCTGGACGGTATCTCCAGGTGCAGTAGAGTGGTAATCTGGGAACCTCCTTACTCAGAATACTGCTACCTTCACACTGTCATAAGAATGCAGCTAGTTGAGAGCTGGCTTCTAGGCATGCTTCCCCGTGAGAGCTGAGGACAGGGCAGAACCCTCCCGCATCCTGCCTGACTGTAGACGTACCTGCTAACCTCCTTATGTTAGTGGCTGGGATAGGTTGTGGGAAAAGCATGTGTAAGCATTTGGCCTGAACTCCCGTGTATCTGAGTTGAATACAGCGATTTCCAAAGTCCTTCTTCATCAGAGTGTAGCTAGGTTCCCACTCACATGTCCGAGTGGGTAGCACACATCTGCCTCCCATGTATACACACTTCTGAGAGTTGAGCTTATGGCCTGTAAGCCTACCTCCTGCCTGCAGCTACCTTTCGCTTCCAAAAGGCCTAGGCTCGCTGCTTGACGCAAGTGTTGGGAGAGGTAACTGGAATCTCCCGGCACACAAGACTAGTGCCACCAAGCTCAATCCAGCGATTTCCCAGTAATTCCTGGGGTAGACTGGTGCTACATACTAAGTTCCATATGTGAGAAGGTAGCTGAACGCCTTGCCCAAAATCATCTTACTGCTGAGAGTTGAGCTCACCCTCAGTCCCTCACAGTTCCACACTGCCTGCAGAGTGAGTTTCCCACGTCTTCACCAGAGACTTTTGCCAGAGGCTTCTGAGACGCAAGTTAACAATGCACACCTGGACGGTATCTCCAGGTGCAGTAGAGTGGTAATCTGGGAACCTCCTTACTCAGAATACTGCTACCTTCACACTGTCATAAGAATGCAGCTAGTTGAGAGCTGGCTTCTAGGCAAGCTTCCCTGTGAGAGCTGAGGACAGGGCAGAACCCTCCCGCATCCTGCCTGTCTGTAGAAGTACCTGCTAACCTCCTTATGTTAGTGGCTGGGATGGGTTGCGGGAAAAGCATGTGTAAGCATTGGGCCTGAACTCCCGTGTATCTGAGTTGAATACAGCGATTTCCAACATCCTTCTTCAATAGGAGTGTAGCTAGGTTCCAACTCCCATGTCCGAGTGGGTAGCAGACATCTGCCTCCCATGCATACACACTTCTGAGAGTTGAGCTTATGGCCTGTAACCCTACATCCTGCCTGCCGCTACCTTTCGCTTCCAAAAGGCCTAGGCTCGCTGCTTGACGCAAGTGTTGGGAGAGGTAACTGGAATCTCCCGGCACACAAGACGAGTGCCTCCAAGCTCAATCAAGCGATTTCCTAGTAATTCCTGGGGTAGACTGGTGCTACATACTAAGTTCCATACGTGAGTAGGTAGTTGAACGCCTTGTCCAAAAACATCTTACTTCTCAGAGTTGAGCTCACCCTCAGTCCCTCAGAGTTCCATACTGCCTGCAGAGTGAGTTTCGCACGTCTTCACCAGAGACGTTTGCCAGAGGCTTCTGACACGCAAGTTAACAATGCAGACCTGGAGGGTATCTCCAGGTCCAGTAGAGTGGTAACCTGGGAACCTCCTGTCTCAGAATACTGCTACCTTCCCCCTGCCATAAGAATGCAGCTAGTTGACAGCTGGCTTCAAGGCCTGCTTCCCTGTGAGAGCTAAGGACAGGGCACAACCCTCCCGCATCCTGCTTGACTGTAGAAGGAGCTGCTAACGTCCTCATGTTAGTGGCAGGGAAACGTTGTGAGAAAAGCATGTGGAATCGTTGTGCCTGAACCCACGTGTATCTGAGTTGAATACAGCGATTTCCAAAGTCCTTCTTCATCAGAGTGTAGCTAGGTTCCCACTCGCATGTCTGAGTGGGTAGCAGACATCTGCCTCCCATGTATACACACTTCTGAGTGTTGAGCTTATGGCCTGTAAGCCTACCTCCTGCCTGCAGCTACCTTTCGCTTCCAAAAGGCCTAGGCTCGCTGCTTCACCGAAGTGTTGTGAGAGGTAACTGGAATCTCCCGGCACACAAGACTAGTGCCTCCAAGCTCAATCCAGCGATTTCCCAGTAATTCCTGGGGTAGACTGGTGCTACATACTAAGTTCCATATGTGAGAAGGTAGCTGAACGCCTTGTCCAAAATCATCTTACTGCTGAGAGTTGAGCTCACCCTCAGTCCCTCACAGTTCCACACTGCCTGCAGAGTGAGTTTCCCACGTCTTCACCAGAGACTTTTGCCAGAGGCTTCTGAGACGCAAGTTAACAATGCACACCTGGACGGTATCTCCAGGTGCAGTAGAGTGGTAATCTGGGAACCTCCTTACTCAGAATACTGCTACCTTCACACTGTCATAAGAATGCAGCTAGTTGAGAGCTGGCTTCTAGGCAAGCTTCCCTGTGAGAGCTGAGGACAGGGCAGAACCCTCCCGCATCCTGCCTGACTGTAGACGTACCTGCTAACCTCCTTATGTTAGTGGCTGGGATGGGTTGCGGGAAAAGCATGTGTAAGCATTGGGCCTGAACTCCCGTGTATCTGAGTTGAATACAGCGATTTCCAACATCCTTCTTCAATAGGAGTGTAGCTAGGTTCCAACTCCCATGTCCGAGTGGGTAGCAGACATCTGCCTCCCATGCATACACACTTCTGAGAGTTGAGCTTATGGCCTGTAACCCTACATCCTGCCTGCCGCTACCTTTCGCTTCCAAAAGGCCTAGGCTCGCTGCTTGACGCAAGTGTTGGGAGAGGTAACTGGAATCTCCCGGCACACAAGACGAGTGCCTCCAAGCTCAATCAAGCGATTTCCTAGTAATTCCTGGGGTAGACTGGTGCTACATACTAAGTTCCATACGTGAGTATGTAGTTGAACGCCTTGTCCAAAAACATCTTACTTCTCAGAGTTGAGCTCACCCTCAGTCCCTCAGAGTTCCACACTTCCTGCAGAGTGAGTTTCGCACGTCTTCACCAGAGACGTTTGCCAGAGGCTTCTGACACGCAAGTTAACAATGCAGACCTGGAGGGTATCTCCAGGTCCAGTAGAGTGGTAACCTGGGAACCTCCTGTCTCAGAATACTGCTACCTTCACCCTACCATAAGAATGCAGCTAGTTGACAGCTGGCTTCAAGGCCTGCTTCCCTGTGAGAGCTAAGGACAGGGCACAACCCTCCCGCATCCTGCTTGACTGTAGAAGGAGCTGCTAACGTCCTCATGTTAGTGGCAGGGAAACGTTGTGAGAAAAGCATGTGGAATCGTTGTGCCTGAACCCACGTGTATCTGAGTTGAATACAGCGATTTCCAAAGTCCTTCTTCATCAGAGTGTAGCTAGGTTCCCACTCGCATGTCTGAGTGGGTAGCAGACATCTGCCTCCCATGTATACACACTTCTGAGAGTTGAGCTTATGGCCTGTAAGCCTACCTCCTGCCTGCAGCTACCTTTCGCTTCCAAAAGGCCTAGGCTCGCTGCTTCACTGAAGTGTTGGGAGAGGTAACTGAAATCTCCCGGCACACAAGACTAGTGCCACCAAGCTCAATCCAGCGATTTCCCAGTAATTCCTGGGGTAGACTGGTGCTACATACTAAGTTCCATATGTGAGAAGGTAGCTGAACGCCTTGTCCAAAATCATCTTACTGCTGAGAGTTGAGCTCACCCTCAGTCCCTCACAGTTCCACACTGCCTGCAGAGTGAGTTTCCCACGTCTTCACCAGAGACTTTTGCCAGAGGCTTCTGAGACGCAAGTTAACAATGCACACCTGGACGGTATCTCCAGGTGCAGTAGAGTGGTAATCTGGGAACCTCCTTACTCAGAATACTGCTACCTTCACACTGTCATAAGAATGCAGCTATTTGAGAGCTGGCTTCTAGGCATGCTTCCCTGTGAGAGCTGAGGACAGGGCAGAACCCTCCCGCATCCTGCCTGACTGTAGACGTACCTGCTAACCTCCTTATGTTAGTGGCTGTGATGGGTTGCGGGAAAAGCATGTGTAAGCATTGGGCCTGAACTCCCGTGTATCTGAGTTGAATACAGCGATTTCCAACATCCTTCTTCAATAGGAGTGTAGCTAGGTTCCAACTCCCATGTCCGAGTGGGTAGCAGACATCTGCCTCCCATGCATACACACTTCTGAGAGTTGAGCTTATGGCCTGTAACCCTACATCCTGCCTGCCGCTACCTTTCGCTTCCAAAAGGCCTAGGCTCGCTGCTTGACGCAAGTGTTGGGAGAGGTAACTGGAATCTCCCGGCACACAAGACGAGTGCCTCCAAGCTCAATCAAGCGATTTCCTAGTAATTCCTGGGGTAGACTGGTGCTACATACTAAGGTCCATACGTGAGTAGGTAGTTGAACGCCTTGCCCAAAAACATCTTACTTCTCAGAGTTGAGCTCACCCTCAGTCCCTCACAGTTCCACACTGCCTGCAGAGTGAGTTTCGCACGTCTTCACCAGAGACGTTTGCCAGAGGCTTCTGAGACGCAAGTTAACAATGCAGACCTGGAGGGTATCTCCAGGTCCAGTAGAGTGGTAACCTGGGAACCTCCTGTCTCAGAATACTGCTACCTTCACCCTGCCATAAGAATGCAGCTAGTTGACAGCTGGCTTCAAGGCCTGCTTCCCTGTGAGAGCTAAGGACAGGGCACAACCCTCCGGCATCCTGCTTGACTGTAGAAGGAGCTGCTAACGTCCTCATGTTAGAGGCAGGGAAACGTTGTGAGAAAAGCATGTGGAATCGTTGTGCCTGAACCCACGTGTATCTGAGTTGAATACAGCGATTTCCAACATCCTTCTTCAATAGGAGTGTAGCTAGGTTCCCACTCGCATGTCCGAGTGGGTAGCAGACATCTGCCTCCCATGTATACACACTTCTGAGAGTTGAGCTTATGGCCTGTAAGCCTACCTCCTGCCTGCAGCTATCTTTCGCTTCCAAAAGGCCTAGGCTCGCTGCTTCACCGGTGTTGGGAGAGGTAACTGGAATCTCCCGGCACACAAGACTAGTGCCTCCAAGCTCAATCCAGCGATTTCCCAGTAATTCCTGGGGTAGACTGGTTCTACATACTAAGTTCCATATGTGAGAAGGTAGCTGAACGCCTTGTCCAAAATCATCTTACTGCTGAGAGTTGAGCTCACCCTCAGTCCCTCACAGTTCCACACTGCCTGCAGAGTGAGTTTCCCACGTCTTCACCAGAGACTTTTGCCAGAGGCTTCTGACACGCAAGTTAACAATGCACACCTGGACGGTATCTCCAGGTGCAGTAGAGTGGTAATCTGGGAACCTCCTTACTCAGAATACTGCTACCTTCACACTGTCATAAGAATGCAGCTAGTTGAGAGCTGGCTTCTAGGCAAGCTTCCCTGTGAGAGCTGAGGACAGGGCAGAACCCTCCCGCATCCTGCCTGACTGTAGACGTACCTGCTAACCTCCTTATGTTAGTGGCTGTGATGGGTTGCGGGAAAAGCATGTGTAAGCATTGGGCCTGAACTCCCGTGTATCTGAGTTGAATAGAGCGATTTCCAACATCCTTCTTCAATAGGAGTGTAGCTAGGTTCCAACTCCCATGTCCGAGTGGGTAGCAGACATCTGCCTCCCATGCATACACACTTCTGAGAGTTGAGCTTATGGCCTGTAACCCTACATCCTGCCTGCCGCTACCTTTCGCTTCCAAAAGGCCTAGGCTCGCTGCTTGACGCAAGTGTTGGGAGAGGTAACTGGAATCTCCCGGCACACAAGACGAGTGCCTCCAAGCTCAATCAAGCGATTTCCTAGTAATTCCTGGGGTAGACTGGTGCTACATACTAAGTTCCATACGTGAGTAGGTAGTTGAACGCCTTGTCCAAAAACATCTTACTTCTCAGAGTTGAGCTCACCCTCAGTCCCTCAGAGTTCCACACTGCCTGCAGAGTGAGTTTCGCACGTCTTCACCAGAGACGTTTGCCAGAGGCTTCTGACACGCAAGTTAACAATGCAGACCTGGAGGGTATCTCCAGGTCCAGTAGAGTGGTAACCTGGGAACCTCCTGTCTCAGAATACTGCTACCTTCACCCTACCATAAGAATGCAGCTAGTTGACAGCTGGCTTCAAGGCCTGCTTCCCTGTGAGAGCTAAGGACAGGGCACAACCCTCCCGCATCCTGCTTGACTGTAGAAGGAGCTGCTAACGTCCTCATGTTAGTGGCAGAGAAACGTTGTGAGAAAAGCTTGTGGAATCGTTGTGCCTGAACCCACGTGTATCTGAGTTGAATACAGCGATTTCCAAAGTCCTTCTTCATCAGAGTGTAGCTAGGTTCCCACTCGCATGTCCGAGTGGGTAGCAGACATCTGCCTCCCATGTATACACACTTCTGAGAGTTGAGCTTATGGCCTGTAAGCCTACCTCCTGCCTGCAGCTACCTTTCGCTTCCAAAAGGCCTAGGCTCGCTGCTTCACCGAAGTGTTGGGAGAGGTAACTGGAATCTCCCGGCACACAAGACTAGTGCCACCAAGCTCAATCCAGCGATTTCCCAGTAATTCCTGGGGTAGACTGGTGCTACATACTAAGTTCCATATGTGAGAAGGTAGCTGAACGCCTTGTCCAAAATCATCTTACTGCTGAGAGTTGAGCTCACCCTCAGTCCCTCACAGTTCCACACTGCCTGCAGAGTGAGTTTCCCACGTCTTCACCAGAGACTTTTGCCAGAGGCTTCTGAGACGCAAGTTAACAATGCACACCTGGACGGTATCTCCAGGTGCAGTAGAGTGGTAATCTGGGAACCTCCTTACTCAGAATACTGCTACCTTCACACTGTCATAAGAATGCAGCTAGTTGAGAGCTGGCTTCTAGGCATGCTTCCCTGTGAGAGCTGAGGACAGGGCAGAACCCTCCCGCATCCTGCCTGACTGTAGACGTACCTGCTAACCTCCTTATGTTAGTGGCTGGGATGGGTTGCGGGAAAAGCATGTGTAAGCATTGGGCCTGAACTCCCGTGTATCTGAGTTGAATACAGCGATTTCCAACATCCTTCTTCAATAGGAGTGTAGCTAGGTTCCAACTCCCATGTCCGAGTGGGTAGCAGACATCTGCCTCCCATGCATACACACTTCTGAGAGTTGAGCTTATGGCCTGTAACCCTACATCCTGCCTGCCGCTACCTTTCGCTTCCAAAAGGCCTAGGCTCGCTGCTTGACGCAAGTGTTGGGAGAGGTAACTGGAATCTCCCGGCACACAAGACGAGTGCCTCCAAGCTCAATCAAGCGATTTCCTAGTAATTCCTGGGGTAGACTGGTGCTACATACTAAGTTCCATACGTGAGTAGGTAGTTGAACGCCTTGCCCAAAAACATCTTACTTCTCAGAGTTGAGCTCACCCTCAGTCCCTCACAGTTCCACACTGCCTGCAGAGTGAGTTTCGCACGTCTTCACCAGAGACGTTTGCCAGAGGCTTCTGAGACGCAAGTTAACAATGCAGACCTGGAGGGTATCTCCAGGTCCAGTAGAGTGGTAACCTGGGAACCTCCTGTCTCAGAATACTGCTACCTTCACCCTGCCATAAGAATGCAGCTAGTTGACAGCTGGCTTCAAGGCCTGCTTCCCTGTGAGAGCTAAGGACAGGGCACAACCCTCCGGCATCCTGCTTGACTGTAGAAGGAGCTGCTAACGTCCTCATGTTAGAGGCAGGGAAACGTTGTGAGAAAAGCATGTGGAATCGTTGTGCCTGAACCCACGTGTATCTGAGTTGAATACAGCGATTTCCAACATCCTTCTTCAATAGGAGTGTAGCTAGGTTCCCACTCGCATGTCCGAGTGGGTAGCAGACATCTGCCTCCCATGTATACACACTTCTGAGAGTTGAGCTTATGGCCTGTAAGCCTACCTCCTGCCTGCAGCTATCTTTCGCTTCCAAAAGGCCTAGGCTCGCTGCTTCACCGGTGTTGGGAGAGGTAACTGGAATCTCCCGGCACACAAGACTAGTGCCTCCAAGCTCAATCCAGCGATTTCCCAGTAATTCCTGGGGTAGACTGGTTCTACATACTAAGTTCCATATGTGAGAAGGTAGCTGAACGCCTTGTCCAAAATCATCTTACTGCTGAGAGTTGAGCTCACCCTCAGTCCCTCACAGTTCCACACTGCCTGCAGAGTGAGTTTCCCACGTCTTCACCAGAGACTTTTGCCAGAGGCTTCTGACACGCAAGTTAACAATGCACACCTGGACGGTATCTCCAGGTGCAGTAGAGTGGTAATCTGGGAACCTCCTTACTCAGAATACTGCTACCTTCACACTGTCATAAGAATGCAGCTAGTTGAGAGCTGGCTTCTAGGCAAGCTTCCCTGTGAGAGCTGAGGACAGGGCAGAACCCTCCCGCATCCTGCCTGACTGTAGACGTACCTGCTAACCTCCTTATGTTAGTGGCTGTGATGGGTTGCGGGAAAAGCATGTGTAAGCATTGGGCCTGAACTCCCGTGTATCTGAGTTGAATAGAGCGATTTCCAACATCCTTCTTCAATAGGAGTGTAGCTAGGTTCCAACTCCCATGTCCGAGTGGGTAGCAGACATCTGCCTCCCATGCATACACACTTCTGAGAGTTGAGCTTATGGCCTGTAACCCTACATCCTGCCTGCCGCTACCTTTCGCTTCCAAAAGGCCTAGGCTCGCTGCTTGACGCAAGTGTTGGGAGAGGTAACTGGAATCTCCCGGCACACAAGACGAGTGCCTCCAAGCTCAATCAAGCGATTTCCTAGTAATTCCTGGGGTAGACTGGTGCTACATACTAAGTTCCATACGTGAGTAGGTAGTTGAACGCCTTGCCCAAAAACATCTTACTTCTGAGAGTTGAGCTCACCCTCAGTCCCTCACAGTTCCACACTGCCTGCAGAGTGAGTTTCGCACGTCTTCACCAGAGACGTTTGCCAGAGGCTTCTGAGACGCAAGTTAACAATGCAGACCTGGAGGGTATCTCCAGGTGCAGTAGAGTGGTAACCTGGGAACCTCCTGTCTCAGAATACTGCTACCTTCACCCTACCATAAGAATGCAGCTAGTTGACAGCTGGCTTCAAGGCCTGCTTCCCTGTGAGAGCTAAGGACAGGGCACAACCCTCCCGCATCCTGCTTGACTGTAGAAGGAGCTGCTAACGTCCTCATGTTAGTGGCAGGGAAACGTTGTGAGAAAAGCTTGTGGAATCGTTGTGCCTGAACCCACGTGTATCTGAGTTGAATACAGCGATTTCCAAAGTCCTTCTTCATCAGAGTGTAGCTAGGTTCCCACTCGCATGTCCGAGTGGGTAGCAGACATCTGCCTCCCATGTATACACACTTCTGAGAGTTGAGCTTATGGCCTGTAAGCCTACCTCCTGCCTGCAGCTACCTTTCGCTTCCAAAAGGCCTAGGCTCGCTGCTTGACGCAAGTGTTGGGAGAGGTAACTGGAATCTCCCGGCACACAAGACGAGTGCCTCCAAGCTCAATCAAGCGATTTCCTAGTAATTCCTGGGGTAGACTGGTGCTACATACTAAGTTCCATACGTGAGTATGTAGTTGAACGCCTTGTCCAAAAACATCTTACTTCTCAGAGTTGAGCTCACCCTCAGTCCCTCAGAGTTCCACACTTCCTGCAGAGTGAGTTTCGCACGTCTTCACCAGAGACGTTTGCCAGAGGCTTCTGACACGCAAGTTAACAATGCAGACCTGGAGGGTATCTCCAGGTCCAGTAGAGTGGTAACCTGGGAACCTCCTGTCTCAGAATACTGCTACCTTCACCTTACCATAAGAATGCAGCTAGTTGACAGCTGGCTTCAAGGCCTGCTTCCCTGTGAGAGCTAAGGACAGGGCACAACCCTCCCGCATCCTGCTTGACTGTAGAAGGAGCTGCTAACGTCCTCATGTTAGTGGCAGGGAAACGTTGTGCGAAAAGCATGTGGAATCGTTGTGCCTGAACCCACGTGTATCTGAGTTGAATACAGCGATTTCCAAAGTCCTTCTTCATCAGAGTGTAGCTAGGTTCCCACTCGCATGTCTGAGTGGGTAGCAGACATCTGCCTCCCATGTATACACACTTCTGAGAGTTGAGCTTATGGCCTGTAAGCCTACCTCCTGCCTGCAGCTACCTTTCGCTTCCAAAAGGCCTAGGCTCGCTGCTTCACGGAAGTGTTGGGAGAGGTAACTGAAATCTCCCGGCACACAAGACTAGTGCCACCAAGCTCAATCCAGCGATTTCCCAGTAATTCCTGGGGTAGACTGGTGCTACATACTAAGTTCCATATGTGAGAAGGTAGCTGAACGCCTTGTCCAAAATCATCTTACTGCTGAGAGTTGAGCTCACCCTCAGTCCCTCACAGTTCCACACTGCCTGCAGAGTGAGTTTCCCACGTCTTCACCAGAGACTTTTGCCAGAGGCTTCTGAGACGCAAGTTAACAATGCACACCTGGACGGTATCTCCAGGTGCAGTAGAGTGGTAATCTGGGAACCTCCTTACTCAGAATACTGCTACCTTCACACTGTCATAAGAATGCAGCTAGTTGAGAGCTGGCTTCTAGGCATGCTTCCCTGTGAGAGCTGAGGACAGGGCAGAACCCTCCCGCATCCTGCCTGACTGTAGACGTACCTGCTAACCTCCTTATGTTAGTGGCTGTGATGGGTTGCGGGAAAAGCATGTGTAAGCATTGGGCCTGAACTCCCGTGTATCTGAGTTGAATAGAGCGATTTCCAACATCCTTCTTCAATAGGAGTGTAGCTAGGTTCCAACTCCCATGTCCGAGTGGGTAGCAGACATCTGCCTCCCATGCATACACACTTCTGAGAGTTGAGCTTATGGCCTGTAACCCTACATCCTGCCTGCCGCTACCTTTCGCTTCCAAAAGGCCTAGGCTCGCTGCTTGACGCAAGTGTTGGGAGAGGTAACTGGAATCTCCCGGCACACAAGACGAGTGCCTCCAAGCTCAATCAAGCGATTTCCTAGTAATTCCTGGGGTAGACTGGTGCTACATACTAAGTTCCATACGTGAGTAGGTAGTTGAACGCCTTGCCCAAAAACATCTTACTTCTGAGAGTTGAGCTCACCCTCAGTCCCTCACAGTTCCACACTGCCTGCAGAGTGAGTTTCGCACGTCTTCACCAGAGACGTTTGCCAGAGGCTTCTGAGACGCAAGTTAACAATGCAGACCTGGAGGGTATCTCCAGGTGCAGTAGAGTGGTAACCTGGGAACCTCCTGTCTCAGAATACTGCTACCTTCACCCTACCATAAGAATGCAGCTATTTGACAGCTGGCTTCAAGGCCTGCTTCCCTGTGAGAGCTGAGGACAGGGCACAACCCTCCCGCATCCTGCTTGACTGTAGAAGGAGCTGCTAACGTCCTCATGTTAGTGGCAGGGAAACGTTGTGAGAAAAGCTTGTGGAATCGTTGTGCCTGAACCCACGTGTATCTGAGTTGAATACAGCGATTTGCAAAGTCCTTCTTCATCAGAGTGTAGCTAGGTTCCCACTCGCATGTCCGAGTGGGTAGCAGACATCTGCCTCCCATGTATACACACTTCTGAGAGTTGAGCTTATGGCCTGTAAGCCTACCTCCTGCCTGCAGCTACCTTTCGCTTCCAAAAGGCCTAGGCTCGCTGCTTGACGCAAGTGTTGGGAGAGGTAACTGGAATCTCCCGGCACACAAGACGAGTGCCTCCAAGCTCAATCAAGCGATTTCCTAGTAATTCCTGGGGTAGACTGGTGCTACATACTAAGTTCCATACGTGAGTATGTAGTTGAACGCCTTGTCCAAAAACATCTTACTTCTCAGAGTTGAGCTCACCCTCAGTCCCTCAGAGTTCCACACTTCCTGCAGAGTGAGTTTCGCACGTCTTCACCAGAGACGTTTGCCAGAGGCTTCTGACACGCAAGTTAACAATGCAGACCGGGAGGGTATCTCCAGGTCCAGTAGAGTGGTAACCTGGGAACCTCCTGTCTCAGAATCCTGCTACCTTCACCCTACCATAAGAATGCAGCTAGTTGACAGCTGGCTTCAAGGCCTGCTTCCCTGTGAGAGCTAAGGACAGGGCACAACCCTCCCGCATCCTGCTTGACTGTAGAAGGAGCTGCTAACGTCCTCATGTTAGTGGCAGGGAAACGTTGTAGAAAAGCATGTGGAATCGTTGTGCCTGAACCCACGTGTATCTGAGTTGAATACAGCGATTTCCAAAGTCCTTCTTCATCAGAGTGTAGCTAGGTTCCCACTCGCATGTCCGAGTGGGTAGCAGACATCTGCCTCCCATGTATACACACTTCTGAGAGTTGAGCTTATGGCCTGTAAGCCTACCTCCTGCCTGCAGCTACCTTTCGCTTCCAAAAGGCCTAGGCTCGCTGCTTCACCGAAGTGTTGTGAGAGGTAACTGGAATCTCCCGGCACACAAGACTAGTGCCTCCAAGCTCAATCCAGCGATTTCCCAGTAATTCCTGGGGTAGACTGGTGCTACATACTAAGTTCCATATGTGAGAAGGTAGCTGAACGCCTTGTCCAAAATCATCTTACTGCTGAGAGTTGAGCTCACCCTCAGTCCCTCACAGTTCCACACTGCCTGCAGAGTGAGTTTCCCACGTCTTCACCAGAGACTTTTGCCAGAGGCTTCTGAGACCCAAGTTAACAATACACACCTGGACGGTATCTCCAGGTGCAGTAGAGTGGTAATCTGGGAACGTCCTTACTCAGAATACTGCTACCTTCACACTGTCATAAGAATGCAGCTAGTTGAGAGCTGGCTTCTAGGCATGCTTCCCTGTGAGAGCTGAGGACAGGGCAGAACCCTCCCGCATCCTGCCTGACTGTAGACGTACCTGCTAACCTCCTTATGTTAGTGGCTGGGATAGGTTGTGGGAAAAGCATGTGTAAGCATTGGGCCTGAACTCCCGTGTATCTGAGTTGAATACAGCGATTTCCAAAGTCCTTCTTCATCAGAGTGTAGCTAGGTTCCCACTCACATGTCCGAGTGGGTAGCACACATCTGCCTCCCATGTATACACACTTCTGAGAGTTGAGCTTATGGCCTGTAAGCCTACCTCCTGCCTGCAGCTACCTTTCGCTTCCAAAAGGCCTAGGCTCGCTGCTTGACGCAAGTGTTGGGAGAGGTAACTGGAATCTCCCGGCACACAAGACTAGTGCCACCAAGCTCAATCCAGCGATTTCCCAGTAATTCCTGGGGTAGACTGGTGCTACATACTAAGTTCCATATGTGAGAAGGTAGCTGAACGCCTTGCCCAAAATCATCTTACTGCTGAGAGTTGAGCTCACCCTCAGTCCCTCACAGTTCCACACTGCCTGCAGAGTGAGTTTCCCACGTCTTCACCAGAGACTTTTGCCAGAGGCTTCTGAGACGCAAGTTAACAATGCACACCTGGACGGTATCTCCAGGTGCAGTAGAGTGGTAATCTGGGAACCTCCTTACTCAGAATACTGCTACCTTCACACTGTCATAAGAATGCAGCTAGCTGAGAGCTGGCTTCTAGGCAAGCTTCCCTGTGAGAGCTGAGGACAGGGCAGAACCCTCCCGCATCCTGCCTGACTGTAGACGTACCTGCCAACCTCCTTATGTTAGTGGCTGGGATGGGTTGCGGGAAAAGCATGTGTAAGCATTGGGCCTGAACTCCCGTGTATCTGAGTTGAATAGAGCGATTTCCAACATCCTTCTTCAATAGGAGTGTAGCTAGGTTCCAACTCCCATGTCCGAGTGGGTAGCAGACATCTGCCTCCCATGCATACACACTTCTGAGAGTTGAGCTTATGGCCTGTAACCCTACATCCTGCCTGCCGCTACCTTTCGCTTCCAAAAGGCCTAGGCTCGCTGCTTGACGCAAGTGTTGGGAGAGGTAACTGGAATCTCCCGGCACACAAGACGAGTGCCTCCAAGCTCAATCAAGCGATTTCCTAGTAATTCCTGGGGTAGACTGGTGCTACATACTAAGTTCCATACGTGAGTATGTAGTTGAACGCCTTGTCCAAAAACATCTTACTTCTCAGAGTTGAGCTCACCCTCAGTCCCTCACAGTTCCACACTGCCTGCAGAGTGAGTTTCGCACGTCTTCACCAGAGACGTTTGCCAGAGGCTTCTGAGACGCAAGTTAACAATGCAGACCTGGAGGGTATCTCCAGGTCCAGTAGAGTGGTAACCTGGGAACCTCCTGTCTCAGAATACTGCTACCTTCATCCTGCCATAAGAATGCAGCTAGTTGACAGCTGGCTTCAAGGCCTGCTTCCCTGTGAGAGCTAAGGACAGGGCACAACCCTCCCGCATCCTGCTTGACTGTAGAAGGAGCTGCTAACGTCCTCATGTTAGTGGCAGGGAAACGTTGTGAGAAAAGCATGTGGAATCGTTGTGCCTGAACCCACGTGTATCTGAGTTGAATACAGCGATTTCCAAAGTCCTTCTTCATCAGAGTGTAGCTAGGTTCCCACTCGCATGTCCGAGTGGGTAGCAGACATCTGCCTCCCATGTATACACACTTCTGAGAGTTGAGCTTATGGCCTGTAAGCCTACCTCCTGCCTGCAGCTATCTTTCGCTTCCAAAAGGCCTAGGCTCGCTGCTTCACCGGTGTTGGGAGAGGTAACTGGAATCTCCCGGCACACAAGACTAGTGCCTCCAAGCTCAATCCAGCGATTTCCCAGTAATTCCTGGGGTAGACTGGTGCTACATACTAAGTTCCATATGTGAGAAGGTAGCTGAACGCCTTGTCCAAAATCATCTTACTGCTGAGAGTTGAGCTCACCCTCAGTCCCTCACAGTTCCACACTGCCTGCAGAGTGAGTTTCCCACGTCTTCACCAGAGACTTTTGCCAGAGGCTTCTGAGACGCAAGTTAACAATGCACACCTGGACGGTATCTCCAGGTGCAGTAGAGTGGTAATCTGGGAACGTCCTTACTCAGAATACTGCTACCTTCACACTGTCATAAGAATGCAGCTAGTTGAGAGCTGGCTTCTAGGCATGCTTCCCTGTGAGAGCTGAGGACAGGGCAGAACCCTCCCGCATCCTGCCTGACTGTAGACGTACCTGCTAACCTCCTTATGTTAGTGGCTGGGATGGGTTCCGGGAAAAGCATGTGTAAGCATTGGGCCTGAACTCCCGTGTATCTGAGTTGAATACAGCGATTTCCAACATCCTTCTTCAATAGGAGTGTAGCTAGGTTCCAACTCCCATGTCCGAGTGGGTAGCAGACATCTGCCTCCTATGCATACACACTTCTGAGAGTTGAGCTTATGGCCTGTAACCCTACATCCTGCCTGCCGCTACCTTTCGCTTCCAAAAGGCCTAGGCTCGCTGCTTGACGCAAGTGTTGGGAGAGGTAACTGGAATCTCCCGGCACACAAGACTAGTGCCTCCAAGCTCAATCAAGCGATTTCCTAGTAATTCCTGGGGTAGACTGGTGCTACATACTAAGTTCCATACGTGAGTATGTAGTTGAACGCCTTGTCCAAAAACATCTTACTTCTGAGAGTTGAGCTCACCCTCAGTCCCTCACAGTTCCACACTGCCTGCAGAGTGAGTTTCGCACGTCTTCACCAGAGACGTTTGCCAGAGGCTTCTGAGACGCAAGTTAACAATGCAGACCTGGAGGGTATCTCCAGGTCCAGTAGAGTGGTAACCTGGGAACCTCCTGTCTCAGAATACTGCTACCTTCACCCTGCCATAAGAATGCAGCTAGTTGACAGCTGGCTTCAAGGCCTGCTTCCCTGTGAGAGCTAAGGACAGGGCACAACCCTCCCGCATCCTGCTTGACTGTAGAAGGAGCTGCTAACGTCCTCATGTTAGTGGCAGGGAAACGTTGTGAGAAAAGCATGTGGAATCGTTGTGCCTGAACCCACGTGTATCTGAGTTGAATACAGCGATTTCCAAAGTCCTTCTTCATCAGAGTGTAGCTAGGTTCCCACTCGCATGTCCGAGTGGGTAGCAGACATCTGCCTCCCATGTATACACTCTTCTGAGAGTTGAGCTTATGGCCTGTAAGCCTACCTCCTGCCTGCAGCTACCTTTCGCTTCCAAAAGGCCTAGGCTCGCTGCTTCACCGAAGTGTTGGGAGAGGTAACTGGAATCTCCCGGCACACAAGACTAGTGCCACCAAGCTCAATCCAGCGATTTCCCAGTAATTCCTGGGGTAGACTGGTGCTACATACTAAGTTCCATATGTGAGAAGGTAGCTGAACGCCTTGTCCAAAATCATCTAACTGCTGAGAGTTGAGCTCACCCTCAGTCCCTCACAGTTCCACACTGCCTGCAGAGTGAGTTTCCCTCGTCTTCACCAGAGACTTTTGCCAGAGGCTTCTGAGACGCAAGTTAACAATGCACACCTGGACGGTATCTCCAGTTGCAGTAGAGTGGTAATCTGGGAACCTCCTTACTCAGAATACTGCTACCTTCACACTGTCATAAGAATGCAGGTAGTTGAGAGCTGGCTTCTAGGCAAGCTTCCCTGTGAGAGCTGAGGACAGGGCAGAACCCTCCCGCATCCTGCCTGACTGTAGACGTACCTGCTAACCTCCTTATGTTAGTGGCTGGGATGGGTTGCGGGAAAAGCATGTGTAAGCATTGGGCCTGAACTCCCGTGTATCTGAGTTGAATACAGCGATTTCCAACATCCTTCTTCAATAGGAGTGTAGCTAGGTTCCAACTCCCATGTCCGAGTGGGTAGCAGACATCTGCCTCCCATGCATACACACTTCTGAGAGTTGAGCTTATGGCCTGTAACCCTACATCCTGCCTGCCGCTACCTTTCGCTTCCAAAAGGCCTAGGCTCGCTGCTTGACGCAAGTGTTGGGAGAGGTAACTGGAATCTCCCGGCACACAAGACGAGTGCCTCCAAGCTCAATCAAGCGATTTCCTAGTAATTCCTGGGGTAGACTGGTGCTACATACTAAGTTCCATACGTGAGTATGTAGTTGAACGCCTTGTCCAAAAACACCTTACTTCTCAGAGTTGAGCTCACCCTCAGTCCCTCACAGTTCCACACTGCCTGCAGAGTGAGTTTCGCACGTCTTCACCAGAGACGTTTGCCAGAGGCTTCTGACACGCAAGTTAACAATGCAGACCTGGAGGGTATCTCCAGGTCCAGTAGAGTGGTAACCTGGGAACCTCCTGTCTCAGAATACTGCTACCTTCACCCTGCCATAAGAATGCAGCTAGTTGACAGCTGGCTTCAAGGCCTGCTTCCCTGTGAGAGCTAAGGACATGGCACAACCCTCCCGCATCCTGCTTGACTGTAGAAGGAGCTGCTAACGTCCTCATGTTAGAGGCAGGGAAACGTTGTGAGAAAAGCATGTGGAATCGTTGTGCCTGAACCCACGTGTATCTGAGTTGAATACAGCGATTTCCAAAGTCCTTCTTCATCAGAGTGTAGCTAGGTTCCCACTCGCATGTCCGAGTGGGTAGCAGACATCTGCCTCCCATGTATACACACTTCTGAGAGTTGAGCTTATGGCCTGTAAGCCTACCTCCTGCCTGCAGCTACCTTTCGCTTCCAAAAGGCCTAGGCTCGCTGCTTCACCGAAGTGTTGGGAGAGGTAACTGGAATCTCCCGGCACACAAGACTAGTGCCACCAAGCTCAATCCAGCGATTTCCCAGTAATTCCTGGGGTAGACTGGTGCTACATACTAAGTTCCATATGTGAGAAGGTAGCTGAACGCCTTGTCCAAAATCATCTTACTGCTGAGAGTTGAGCTCACCCTCAGTCCCTCACAGTTCCACACTGCCTGCAGAGTGAGTTTCCCACGTCTTCACCAGAGACTTTTGCCAGAGGCTTCTGAGACGCAAGTTAACAATGCACACCTGGACGGTAACTCCAGGTGCAGTAGAGTGGTAATCTGGGAACGTCCTTACTCAGAATACTGCTACCTTCACACTGTCATAAGAATGCAGCTAGTTGAGAGCTGGCTTCTAGGCATGCTTCCCTGTGAGAGCTGAGGACAGGGCAGAACCCTCCCGCATCCTGCCTGACTGTAGACGTACCTGCTAACCTCCTTATGTTAGTGGCTGGGATGGGTTGCGGGAAAAGCATGTGTAAGCATTGGGCCTGAACTCCCGTGTATCTGAGTTGAATACAGCGATTTCCAACATCCTTCTTCAATAGGAGTGTAGCTAGGTTCCAACTCCCATGTCCGAGTGGGTAGCAGACATCTGCCTCCTATGCATACACACTTCTGAGAGTTGAGCTTATGACCTATAACATCCTGCCTGCCGCTACCTTTCGCTTCCAAAAGGCCTAGGCTCGCTGCTTGACGCAAGTGTTGGGAGAGGTAACTGGAATCTCCCGGCACACAAGACTAGTGCCTCCAAGCTCAATCAAGCGATTTCCTAGTAATTCCTGGGGTAGACTGGTGCTACATACTAAGTTCCATACGTGAGTATGTAGTTGAACGCCTTGTCCAAAAACATCTTACTTCTGAGAGTTGAGCTCACCCTCAGTCCCTCACAGTTCCACACTGCCTGCAGAGTGAGTTTCGCACGTCTTCACCAGAGACGTTTGCCAGAGGCTTCTGAGACGCAAGTTAACAATGCAGACCTGGAGGGTATCTCCAGGTCCAGTAGAGTGGTAACCTGGGAACCTCCTGTCTCAGAATACTGCTACCTTCACCCTGCCATAAGATTGCAGCTAGTTGACAGCTGGCTTCAAGGCCTGCTTCCCTGTGAGAGCTAAGGACAGGGCACAACCCTCCCGCATCCTGCTTGACTGTAGAAGGAGCTGCTAACGTCCTCATGTTAGTGGCAGGGAAACGTTGTGAGAAAAGCATGTGGAATCGTTGTGCCTGAACCCACGTGTATCTGAGTTGAATACAGCGATTTCCAAAGTCCTTCTTCATCAGAGTGTAGCTAGGTTCCCACTCGCATGTCCGAGTGGGTAGCAGACATCTGCCTCCCATGTATACACTCTTCTGAGAGTTGAGCTTATGGCCTGTAAGCCTACCTCCTGCCTGCAGCTACCTTTCGCTTCCAAAAGGCCTAGGCTCGCTGCTTCACCGAAGTGTTGGGAGAGGTAACTGGAATCTCCCGGCACACAAGACTAGTGCCACCAAGCTCAATCCAGCGATTTCCCAGTAATTCCTGGGGTAGACTGGTGCTACATACTAAGTTCCATATGTGAGAAGGTAGCTGAACGCCTTGTCCAAAATCATCTAACTGCTGAGAGTTGAGCTCACCCTCAGTCCCTCACAGTTCCACACTGCCTGCAGAGTGAGTTTCCCTCGTCTTCACCAGAGACTTTTGCCAGAGGCTTCTGAGACGCAAGTTAACAATGCACACCTGGACGGTATCTCCAGTTGCAGTAGAGTGGTAATCTGGGAACCTCCTTACTCAGAATACTGCTACCTTCACACTGTCATAAGAATGCATGTAGTTGAGAGCTGGCTTCTAGGCAAGCTTCCCTGTGAGAGCTGAGGACAGGGCAGAACCCTCCCGCATCCTGCCTGACTGTAGACGTACCTGCTAACCTCCTTATGTTAGTGGCTGGGATGGGTTGCGGGAAAAGCATGTGTAAGCATTGGGCCTGAACTCCCGTGTATCTGAGTTGAATACAGCGATTTCCAACATCCTTCTTCAATAGGAGTGTAGCTAGGTTCCAACTCCCATGTCCGAGTGGGTAGCAGACATCTGCCTCCCATGCATACACACTTCTGAGAGTTGAGCTTATGGCCTGTAACCCTACATCCTGCCTGCCGCTACCTTTCGCTTCCAAAAGGCCTAGGCTCGCTGCTTGACGCAAGTGTTGGGAGAGGTAACTGGAATCTCCCGGCACACAAGACGAGTGCCTCCAAGCTCAATCAAGCGATTTCCTAGTAATTCCTGGGGTAGACTGGTGCTACATACTAAGTTCCATACGTGAGTATGTAGTTGAACGCCTTGTCCAAAAACATCTTACTTCTGAGAGTTGAGCTCACCCTCAGTCCCTCACAGTTCCACACTGCCTGCAGAGTGAGTTTCGCACGTCTTCACCAGAGACGTTTGCCAGAGGCTTCTGAGACGCAAGTTAACAATGCAGACCTGGAGGGTATCTCCAGGTCCAGTAGAGTGGTAACCTGGGAACCTCCTGTCTCAGAATACTGCTACCTTCACCCTGCCATAAGAATGCAGCTAGTTGACAGCTGGCTTCAAGGCCTGCTTCCCTGTGAGAGCTAAGGACAGGGCACAACCCTCCCGCATCCTGCTTGACTGTAGAAGGAGCTGCTAACGTCCTCATGTTAGTGGCAGGGAAACGTTGTGAGAAAAGCATGTGGAATCGTTGTGCCTGAACCCACGTGTATCTGAGTTGAATACAGCGATTTCCAAAGTCCTTCTTCATCAGAGTGTAGCTAGGTTCCCACTCGCATGTCCGAGTGGGTAGCAGACATCTGCCTCCCATGTATACACACTTCTGAGAGTTGAGCTTATGGCCTGTAAGCCTACCTCCTGCCTGCAGCTACCTTTCGCTTCCAAAAGGCCTAGGCTCGCTGCTTCACCGAAGTGTTGGGAGAGGTAACTGGAATCTCCCGGCACACAAGACTAGTGCCACCAAGCTCAATCCAGCGATTTCCCAGTAATTCCTGGGGTAGACTGGTGCTACATACTAAGTTCCATATGTGAGAAGGTAGCTGAACGCCTTGTCCAAAATCATCTTACTGCTGAGAGTTGAGCTCACCCTCAGTCCCTCACAGTTCCACACTGCCTGCAGAGTGAGTTTCCCACGTCTTCACCAGAGACTTTTGCCAGAGGCTTCTGAGACGCAAGTTAACAATGCACACCTGGACGGTATCTCCAGGTGCAGTAGAGTGGTAATCTGGGAACCTCCTTACTCAGAATACTGCTACCTTCACACTGTCATAAGAATGCAGCTAGTTGAGAGCTGGCTTCTAGGCAAGCTTCCCTGTGAGAGCTGAGGACAGGGCAGAACCCTCCCGCATCCTGCCTGACTGTAGACGTACCTGCTAACCTCCTTATGTTAGTGGCTGGGATGGGTTGCGGGAAAAGCATGTGTAAGCATTGGGCCTGAACTCCCGTGTATCTGAGTTGAATACAGCGATTTCCAACATCCTTCTTCAATAGGAGTGTAGCTAGGTTCCAACTCCCATGTCCGAGTGGGTAGCAGACATCTGCCTCCCATGCATACACACTTCTGAGAGTTGAGCTTATGGCCTGTAACCCTACATCCTGCCTGCCGCTACCTTTCGCTTCCAAAAGGCCTAGGCTCGCTGCTTGACGCAAGTGTTGGGAGAGGTAACTGGAATCTCCCGGCACACAAGACGAGTGCCTCCAAGCTCAATCAAGCGATTTCCTAGTAATTCCTGGGGTAGACTGGTGCTACATACTAAGTTCCATACGTGAGTATGTAGTTGAACGCCTTGTCCAAAAACATCTTACTTCTGAGAGTTGAGCTCACCCTCAGTCCCTCACAGTTCCACACTGCCTGCAGAGTGAGTTTCGCACGTCTTCACCAGAGACGTTTGCCAGAGGCTTCTGAGACGCAAGTTAACAATGCAGACCTGGAGGGTATCTCCAGGTGCAGTAGAGTGGTAACCTGGGAACCTCCTGTCTCAGAATCCTGCTACCTTCACCCTGCCATAAGAATGCAGCTAGTTGACAGCTGGCTTCAAGGCCTGCTTCCCTGTGAGAGCTAAGGACAGGGCACAACCCTCCCGCATCCTGCTTGACTGTAGAAGGAGCTGCTAACGTCCTCATGTTAGTGGCAGGGAAACGTTGTGAGAAAAGCATGTGGAATCGTTGTGCCTGAACCCACGTGTATCTGAGTTGAATACAGCGATTTCCAAAGTCCTTCTTCATCAGAGTGTAGCTAGGTTCCCACTCGCATGTCCGAGTGGGTAGCAGACATCTGCCTCCCATGTATACACACTTCTGAGAGTTGAGCTTATGGCCTGTAAGCCTACCTCCTGCCTGCAGCTACCTTTCGCTTCCAAAAGGCCTAGGCTCGCTGCTTCACCGAAGTGTTGGGAGAGGTAACTGGAATCTCCCGGCACACAAGACTAGTGCCACCAAGTTCAATCCAGCGATTTCCCAGTAATTCCTGGGGTAGACTGGTGCTACATACTAAGTTCCATATGTGAGAAGGTAGCTGAACGCCTTGTCCAAAATCATCTTACTGCTGAGAGTTGAGCTCACCCTCAGTCCCTCACAGTTCCACACTGCCTGCAGAGTGAGTTTCCCACGTCTTCACCAGAGACTTTTGCCAGAGGCTTCTGAGACGCAAGTTAACAATGCACACCTGGACGGTATCTCCAGGTGCAGTAGAGTGGTAATCTGGGAACCTCCTTATTCAGAATACTGCTACCTTCACACTGTCATAAGAATGCAGCTAGTTGAGAGCTGGCTTCTAGGCAAGCTTCCCTGTGAGAGCTGAGGACAGGGCAGAACCCTCCCGCATCCTGCCT
The DNA here is from genome assembly GCF_053574225.1 of Canis aureus. Classification (NCBI taxonomy): domain Eukaryota; kingdom Metazoa; phylum Chordata; class Mammalia; order Carnivora; family Canidae; genus Canis; species Canis aureus. The sequence goes on from NW_027554430.1 coordinate 218,519, forward strand.
GACTGTAGACGTACCTGCTAACCTCCTTATGTTAGTGGCTGGGATAGGTTGCGGGAAAAGCATGTGTAAGCATTGGGCCTGAACTCCCGTGTATCTGAGTTGAATACAGCGATTTCCAACATCCTTCTTCAATAGGAGTGTAGCTAGGTTCCAACTCCCATGTCCGAGTGGGTAGCAGACATCTGCCTCCCATGCATACACACTTCTGAGAGTTGAGCTTATGGCCTGTAACCCTACATCCTGCCTGCCGCTACCTTTCGCTTCCAAAAGGCCTAGGCTCGCTGCTTGACGCAAGTGTTGGGAGAGGTAACTGGAATCTCCCGGCACACAAGACGAGTGCCTCCAAGCTCAATCAAGCGATTTCCTAGTAATTCCTGGGGTAGACTGGTGCTACATACTAAGTTCCATACGTGAGTAGGTAGTTGAACGCCTTGTCCAAAAACATCTTACTTCTGAGAGTTGAGCTCACCCTCAGTCCCTCACAGTTCCACACTGCCTGCAGAGTGAGTTTCGCACGTCTTCACCAGAGACGTTTGCCAGAGGCTTCTGAGACGCAAGTTAACAATGCAGACCTGGAGGGTATCTCCAGGTCCAGTAGAGTGGTAACCTGGGAACCTCCTGTCTCAGAATACTGCTACCTTCACCCTGCCATAAGAATGCAGCTAGTTGACAGCTGGCTTCAAGGCCTGCTTCCCTGTGAGAGCTAAACACAGGGCACAACCCTCCCGCATCCTGCTTGACTGTAGAAGGAGCTGCTAACGTCCTCATGTTAGTGGCAGGGAAACGTTGTGAGAAAAGCATGTGGAATCGTTGTGCCTGAACCCACGTGTATCTGAGTTGAATACAGCGATTTCCAAAGTCCTTCTTCATCAGAGTGTAGCTAGGTTCCCACTCGCATGTCCGAGTGGGTAGCAGACATCTGCCTCCCATGTATACACACTTCTGAGAGTTGAGCTTATGGCCTGTAAGCCTACCTCCTGCCTGCAGCTACCTTTCGCTTCCAAAAGGCCTAGGCTCGCTGCTTCACCGAAGTGTTGGGAGAGGTAACTGGAATCTCCCGGCACACAAGACTAGTGCCACCAAGCTCAATCCAGCGATTTCCCAGTAATTCCTGGGGTAGACTGGTGCTACATACTAAGTACCATATGTGAGAAGGTAGCTGAACGCCTTGTCCAAAATCATCTTACTGCTGAGAGTTGAGCTCACCCTCAGTCCCTCACAGTTCCACACTGCCTGCAGAGTGAGTTTCCCACGTCTTCACCAGAGACTTTTGCCAGAGGCTTCTGAGACGCAAGTTAACAATGCACACCTGGACGGTATCTCCAGGTGCAGTAGAGTGGTAATCTGGGAACCTCCTTTCTCAGAATACTGCTACCTTCACACTGTCATAAGAATGCAGCTAGTTGAGAGCTGGCTTCTAGGCAAGCTTCCCTGTGAGAGCTGAGGACAGGGCAGAACCCTCCCGCATCCTGCCTGACTGTAGACGTACCTGCTAACCTCCTTATGTTAGTGGCTGGGATGGGTTGCGGGAAAAGCATGTGTAAGCATTGGGCCTGAACTCCCGTGTATCTGAGTTGAATACAGCGATTTCCAACATCCTTCTTCAATAGGAGTGTAGCTAGGTTCCAACTCCCATGTCCGAGTGGGTAGCAGACATCTGCCTCCCATGCATACACACTTCTGAGATTTGAGCTTATGGCCTGTAAGCCTACCTCCTGCCTGCAGCTACCTTTCGCTTCCAAAAGGCCTAGTTCGCTGCTTCACCGAAGTGTTGGGAGAGGTAACTGGAATCTCCCGGCACACAAGACTAGTGCCACCAAGCTCAATCCAGCGATTTCCCAGTAATTCCTGGGGTAGACTGGTGCTACATACTAAGTTCCATATGTGAGAAGGTAGCTGAACGCCTTGTCCAAAATCATCTTACTGCTGAGAGTTGAGCTCACCCTCAGTCCCTCACAGTTCCACACTGCCTGCAGAGTGAGTTTCCCACGTCTTCACCAGAGACTTTTGCCAGAGGCTTCTGAGACGCAAGTTAACAATGCACACCTGGACGGTATCTCCAGGTGCAGTAGAGTGGTAATCTGGGAACCTCCTTACTCAGAATACTGCTACCTTCACACTGTCATAAGAATACAGCTAGTTGAGAACTGGCTTCTAGGCAAGCTTCCCTGTGAGAGCTGAGGACAGGGCAGAACCCTCCCGCATCCTGCCTGACTGTAGACGTACCTGCTAACCTCCTTATGTTAGTGGCTGGGATGGGTTGCGGGAAAAGCATGTGTAAGCATTGGGCCTGAACTCCCGTGTATCTGAGTTGAATACAGCGATTTCCAACATCCTTCTTCAATAGGAGTGTAGCTAGGTTCCAACTCCCATGTCCGAGTGGGTAGCAGACATCTGCCTCCCATGCATACACACTTCTGAGAGTTGAGCTTATGGCCTGTAAGCCTACCTCCTGCCTGCCGCTACCTTTCGCTTCCAAAAGGCCTAGGCTCGCTGCTTGACGCAAGTGTTGGGAGAGGTAACTGGAATCTCCCGGCACACAAGACGAGTGCCTCCCAGCTCAATCAAGCGATTTCCTAGTAATTCCTGGGGTAGACTGGTGCTACATACTAAGTTCCATACGTGAGTATGTAGTTGAACGCCTTGTCCAAAAACATCTTACTTCTCAGAGTTGAGCTCACCCTCAGTCCCTCACAGTTCCACACTGCCTGCAGAGTGAGTTTCGCACGTCTTCACCAGAGACGTTTGCCAGAGGTTTCTGAGACGCAAGTTAACAATGCAGACCTGGAGGGTACCTCCAGGTCCAGTAGAGTGGTAACCTGGGAACCTCCTGTCTCAGAATCCTGCTACCTTCACCCTGCCATAAGAATGCAGCTAGTTGACAGCTGGCTTCAAGGCCTGCTTCCCTGTGAGAGCTAAGGAGAGGGCACAACCCTCCCGCATCCTGCTTGACTGTAGAAGGAGCTGCTAACGTCCTCATGTTAGTGGCAGGGAAACGTTGGGAGAAAAGCATGTGGAATCGTTGTGCCTGAACCCACGTGTATCTGAGTTGAATACAGCGATTTCCAAAGTCCTTCTTCATCAGAGTGTAGCTAGGTTCCCACTCACATGTCCGAGTGGGTAGCAGACATCTGCCTCCCATGTATACACACTTCTGAGAGTTGAGCTTATGGCCTGTAAGCCTACCTCCTGCCTGCAGCTACCTTTCGCTTCCAAAAGGCCTAGGCTCGCTGCTTCACCGAAGTGTTGGGAGAGGTAACTGGAATCTCCCGGCACACAAGACTAGTGCCACCAAGCTCAATCCAGCGATTTCCCAGTAATTCCTGGGGTAGACTGGTGCTACATACTAAGTTCCATATGTGAGAAGGTAGCTGAACGCCTTGTCCAAAATCATCTTACTGCTGAGAGTTGAGCTCACCCTCAGTCCCTCACAGTTGCACACTGCCTGCAGAGTGAGTTTCCCACGTCTTCACCAGAGACTTTTGCCAGAGGCTTCTGAGACGCAAGTTAACAATGCACACCTGGACGGTATCTCCAGGTGCAGTAGAGTGGTAATCTGGGAACCTCCTTACTCAGAATACTGCTACCTTCACACTGTCATAAGAATGCAGCTAGTTGAGAGCTGGCTTCTAGGCATGCTTCCCTGTGAGAGCTGAGGACAGGGCAGAACCCTCCCGCATCCTGCCTGACTGTAGACGTACCTGCTAACCTCCTTATGTTAGTGGCTGGGATGGGTTGTGGGAAAAGCATGTGTAAGCATTGGGCCTGAACTCCCGTGTATGTGAGTTGAATACAGCGATTTCCAACATCCTTCTTCAATAGGAGTGTAGCTAGGTTCCAACTCCCATGTCCGAGTGGGTAGCAGACATCTGCCTCCTATGCATACACACTTCTAAGAGTTGAGCTTATGGCCTGTAACCCTACATCCTGCCTGCAGCTACCTTTCGCTTCCAAAAGGCCTAGGCTCGCTGCTTGACGCAAGTGTTGGGAGAGGTAACTGGAATCTCCCGGCACACAAGACGAGTGCCTCCAAGCTCAATCAAGCGATTTCCTAGTAATTCCTGGGGTAGACTGGTGCTACATACTAAGTTCCATACGTGAGTATGTAGTTGAACGCCTTGTCCAAAAACATCTTACTTCTGAGAGTTGAGCTCACCCTCAGTCCCTCACAGTTCCACACTGCCTGCAGAGTGAGTTTCGCACGTCTTCACCAGAGACGTTTGTCAGAGGCTTCTGAGACGCAAGTTAACAATGCAGACCTGGAGGGTATCTCCAGGTCCAGTAGAGTGGTAACCTGGGAACCTCCTGTCTCAGAATCCTGCTACCTTCACCCTGCCATAAGAATGCAGCTAGTTGACAGCTGGCTTCAAGGCCTGCTTCCCTGTGAGAGCTAAGGACAGGGCACAACCCTCCCGCATCCTGCTTGACTGTAGAAGGAGCTGCTAACGTCCTCATGTTGATGGCAGGGAAACGTTGTGAGAAAAGCATGTGGAATCGTTGTGCCTGAACCCACGTGTATCTGAGTTGAATACAGCGATTTCCAAAGTCCTTCTTCATCAGAGTGTAGCTAGGTTCCCACTCGCATGTCCGAGTGGGTAGCAGACATCTGCCTCCCATGTATACACACTTCTGAGAGTTGAGCTTATGGCCTGTAAGCCTACCTCCTGCCTGCAGCTACCTTTCGCTTCCAAAAGGCCTAGGCTCGCTGCTTCACCGAAGTGTTGGGAGAGGTAACTGGAATCTCCCGGCACACAAGACTAGTGCCACCAAGCTCAATCCAGCGATTTCCCAGTAATTCCTGGGGTAGACTGGTGCTACATACTAAGTTCCATATGTGAGAAGGTAGCTGAACGCCTTGTCCAAAATCATCTTACTGCTGAGAGTTGAGCTCACCCTCAGTCCCTCACAGTTCCACACTGCCTGCAGAGTGAGTTTCCCACGTCTTCACCAGAGACTTTTGCCAGAGGCTTCTGAGACGCAAGTTAACAATGCACACCTGGACGGTATCTCCAGGTGCAGTAGAGTGGTAATCTGGGAACCTCCTTACTCAGAATACTGCTACCTTCACACTGTCATAAGAATGCAGGTAGTTGAGAGCTGGCTTCTAGGCAAGCTTCCCTGTGAGAGCTGAGGACAGGGCAGAACCCTCCCGCATCCTGCCTGACTGTAGACGTACCTGCTAACCTCCTTATGTTAGTGGCTGGGATGGGTTGCGGGAAAAGCATGTGTAAGCATTGGGCCTGAACTCCCGTGTATCTGAGTTGAATACAGCGATTTCCAACATCCTTCTTCAATAGGAGTGTAGCTAGGTTCCAACTCCCATGTCCGAGTGGGTAGCAGACATCTGCCTCCCATGCATACACACTTCTGAGAGTTGAGCTTATGGCCTGTAACCCTACATCCTGCCTGCCGCTACCTTTCGCTTCCAAAAGGCCTAGGCTCGGTGCTTGACGCAAGTGTTGGGAGAGGTAACTGGAATCTCCCGGCACACAAGACGAGTGCCTCCAAGCTCAATCAAGCGATTTCCTAGTAATTCCTGGGGTAGACTGGTGCTACATACTAAGTTCCATACGTGAGTAGGTAGTTGAACGCCTTGGCCAAAAACATCTTACTTCTGAGAGTTGAGCTCACCCTCAGTCCCTCACAGTTCCACACTGCCTGCAGAGTGAGTTTCGCACGTCTTCACCAGAGACGTTTGCCAGAGGCTTCTGAGACGCAAGTTAACAATGCAGACCTGGAGGGTATCTCCAGGTCCAGTAGAGTGGTAACCTGGGAACCTCCTGTCTCAGAATACTGCTACCTTCACCCTGCCATAAGAATGCAGCTAGTTGACAGCTGGCTTCAAGGCCTGCTTCCCTGTGAGAGCTAAGGACAGGGCACAACCCTCCCGCATCCTGCTTGACTGTAGAAGGAGCTGCTAACGTCCTCATGTTAGTGGCAGGGAAACCTTGTGAGAAAAGCATGTGGAATCGTTGTGCTTGAACCCACGTGTATCTGAGTTGAATACAGCGATTTCCAAAGTCCTTCTTCATCAGAGTGTAGCTAGGTTCCCACTCGCATGTCCGAGTGGGTAGCAGACATCTGCCTCCCATGTATACACACTTCTGAGAGTTGAGCTTATGGCCTGTAAGCCTACTTCCTGCCTGCAGCTACCTTTCGCTTCCAAAAGGCCTAGGCTCGCTGCTTCACCGAAGTGTTGGGAGAGGTAACTGGAATCTCCAGGCACACAAGACTAGTGCCACCAAGCTCAATCCAGCGATTTCCCATTAATTCCAGGGGTAGACTGGTGCTACATACTAAGTTCCATATGTGAGAAGGTAGCTGAACGCCTTGTCCAAAATCATCTTACTGCTGAGAGTTGAGCTCACCCTCAGTCCCTCACAGTTCCACACTGCCTGCAGAGTGAGTTTCCCACGTCTTCACCAGAGACTTTTGCCAGAGGCTTCTGAGACGCAAGTTAACAATGCACACCTGGACGGTATCTCCAGGTGCAGTAGAGTGGTAATCTGGGAACCTCCTTACTCAGAATACTGCTACCTTCACACTGTCATAAGAATGCAGCTAGTTGAGAGCTGGCTTCTAGGCAAGCTTCCCTGTGAGAGCTGAGGACAGGGCAGAACCCTCCCGCATCCTGCCTGACTGTAGACGTACCTGCTAACCTCCTTATGTTAGTGGCTGGGATGGGTTGCGGGAAAAGCATGTGTAAGCATTGGGCCTGAACTCCCGTGTATCTGAGTTGAATACAGCGATTTCCAACATCCTTCTTCAATAGGAGTGTAGCTAGGTTCCAACTCCCATGTCCGAGTGGGTAGCAGACATCTGCCTCCCATGCATACACACTTCTGAGAGTTGAGCTTATGGCCTGTAACCCTACATCCTGCCTGCCGCTACCTTTCGCTTCCAAAAGGCCTAGGCTCGCTGCTTGACGCAAGTGTTGGGAGAGGTAACTGGAATCTCCCGGCACACAAGACTAGTGCCTCCAAGCTCAATCAAGCGATTTCCTAGTAATTCCTGGGGTAGACTGGTGCTACATACTAAGTTCCATACGTGAGTATGTAGTTGAACGCCTTGTCCAAAAACATCTTACTTCTCAGAGTTGAGCTCACCCTCAGTCCCTCACAGTTCCACACTGCCTGCAGAGTGAGTTTCGCACGTCTTCACCAGAGACGTTTGCCAGAGGCTTCTGAGACGCAAGTTAACAATGCAGACCTGGAGGGTATCTCCAGGTGCAGTAGAGTGGTAACCTGGGAACCTCCTGTCTCAGAATACTGCTACCTTCACCCTGCCATAAGAATGCAGCTAGTTGAGAGCTGGCTTCAAGGCCTGCTTCCCTGTGAGAGCTAAGGACAGGGCACAACCCTCCCGCATCCTGCTTGACTGTAGAAGGAGCTGCTAACGTCCTCATGTTAGTGGCAGGGAAACGTTGTGAGAAAAGCATGTGGAATCGTTGTGCCTGAACCCACGTGTATCTGAGTTGAATACAGCGATTTCCAAAGTCCTTCTTCATCAGAGTGTAGCTAGGTTCCCACTCGCATGTCCGAGTGGGTAGCAGACATCTGCCTCCCATGTATACACACTTCTGAGAGTTGAGCTTATGGCCTGTAAGCCTGCTTCCTGCCTGCAGCTACCTTTCGCTTCCAAAAGGCCTAGGCTCGCTGCTTCACCGAAGTGTTGGGAGAGGTAACTGGAATCTCCCGGCACAAAAGACTAGTGCCACCAAGCTCAATCCAGCGATTTCCCAGTAATTCCTGGGGTAGACTGGTGCTACATACTAAGTTGCATATGTGAGAAGGTAGCTGAACGCCTTGTCCAAAATCATCTTACTGCTGAGAGTTGAGCTCACCCTCAGTCCCTCACAGTTCCACACTGCCTGCAGAGTGAGTTTCCCCCGTCTTCACCAGAGACTTTTGCCAGAGGCTTCTGAGACGCAAGTTAACAATGCACACCTGGACGGTATCTCCAGGTGCAGTAGAGTGGTAATCTGGGAACCTCCTTACTCAGAATACTGCTACCTTCACACTGTCATAAGAATGCAGCTAGTTGAGAGCTGGCTTCTAGGCAAGCTTCCCTGTGAGAGCTGAGGACAGGGCAGAACCCTCCCGCATCCTGCCTGACTGTAGACGTACCTGCTAACCTCCTTATGTTAGTGGCTGGGATGGGTTGCGGGAAAAGCATGTGTAAGCATTGGGCCTGAACTCCCGTGTATCTGAGTTGAATACAGCGATTTCCAACATCCTTCTTCAATAGGAGTGTAGCTAGGTTCCAACTCCCATGTCCGAGTGGGTAGCAGACATCTGCCTCCCATGCATACACACTTCTGAGAGTTGAGCTTATGGCCTGTAACCCTACATCCTGCCTGCCGCTACCTTTCGCTTCCAAAAGGCCTAGGCTCGGTGCTTGACGCAAGTGTTGGGAGAGGTAACTGGAATCTCCCGGCACACAAGACGAGTGCCTCCAAGCTCAATCAAGCGATTTCCTAGTAATTCCTGGGGTAGACTGGTGCTACATACTAAGTTCCATACGTGAGTAGGTAGTTGAACGCCTTGGCCAAAAACATCTTACTTCTGAGAGTTGAGCTCACCCTCAGTCCCTCACAGTTCCACACTGCCTGCAGAGTGAGTTTCGCACGTCTTCACCAGAGACGTTTGCCAGAGGCTTCTGAGACGCAAGTTAACAATGCAGACCTGGAGGGTATCTCCAGGTCCAGTAGAGTGGTAACCTGGGAACCTCCTGTCTCAGAATACTGCTACCTTCACCCTGCCATAAGAATGCAGCTAGTTGACAGCTGGCTTCAAGGCCTGCTTCCCTGTGAGAGCTAAGGACAGGGCACAACCCTCCCGCATCCTGCTTGACTGTAGAAGGAGCTGCTAACGTCCTCATGTTAGTGGCAGGGAAACCTTGTGAGAAAAGCATGTGGAATCGTTGTGCTTGAACCCACGTGTATCTGAGTTGAATACAGCGATTTCCAAAGTCCTTCTTCATCAGAGTGTAGCTAGGTTCCCACTCGCATGTCCGAGTGGGTAGCAGACATCTGCCTCCCATGTATACACACTTCTGAGAGTTGAGCTTATGGCCTGTAAGCCTACTTCCTGCCTGCAGCTACCTTTCGCTTCCAAAAGGCCTAGGCTCGCTGCTTCACCGAAGTGTTGGGAGAGGTAACTGGAATCTCCAGGCACACAAGACTAGTGCCACCAAGCTCAATCCAGCGATTTCCCATTAATTCCAGGGGTAGACTGGTGCTACATACTAAGTTCCATATGTGAGAAGGTAGCTGAACGCCTTGTCCAAAATCATCTTACTGCTGAGAGTTGAGCTCACCCTCAGTCCCTCACAGTTCCACACTGCCTGCAGAGTGAGTTTCCCACGTCTTCACCAGAGACTTTTGCCAGAGGCTTCTGAGACGCAAGTTAACAATGCACACCTGGACGGTATCTCCAGGTGCAGTAGAGTGGTAATCTGGGAACCTCCTTACTCAGAATACTGCTACCTTCACACTGTCATAAGAATGCAGCTAGTTGAGAGCTGGCTTCTAGGCAAGCTTCCCTGTGAGAGCTGAGGACAGGGCAGAACCCTCCCGCATCCTGCCTGACTGTAGACGTACCTGCTAACCTCCTTATGTTAGTGGCTGGGATGGGTTGCGGGAAAAGCATGTGTAAGCATTGGGCCTGAACTCCCGTGTATCTGAGTTGAATACAGCGATTTCCAACATCCTTCTTCAATAGGAGTGTAGCTAGGTTCCAACTCCCATGTCCGAGTGGGTAGCAGACATCTGCCTCCCATGCATACACACTTCTGAGAGTTGAGCTTATGGCCTGTAACCCTACATCCTGCCTGCCGCTACCTTTCGCTTCCAAAAGGCCTAGGCTCGCTGCTTGACGCAAGTGTTGGGAGAGGTAACTGGAATCTCCCGGCACACAAGACTAGTGCCTCCAAGCTCAATCAAGCGATTTCCTAGTAATTCCTGGGGTAGACTGGTGCTACATACTAAGTTCCATACGTGAGTATGTAGTTGAACGCCTTGTCCAAAAACATCTTACTTCTCAGAGTTGAGCTCACCCTCAGTCCCTCACAGTTCCACACTGCCTGCAGAGTGAGTTTCGCACGTCTTCACCAGAGACGTTTGCCAGAGGCTTCTGAGACGCAAGTTAACAATGCAGACCTGGAGGGTATCTCCAGGTGCAGTAGAGTGGTAACCTGGGAACCTCCTGTCTCAGAATACTGCTACCTTCACCCTGCCATAAGAATGCAGCTAGTTGAGAGCTGGCTTCAAGGCCTGCTTCCCTGTGAGAGCTAAGGACAGGGCACAACCCTCCCGCATCCTGCTTGACTGTAGAAGGAGCTGCTAACGTCCTCATGTTAGTGGCAGGGAAACGTTGTGAGAAAAGCATGTGGAATCGTTGTGCCTGAACCCACGTGTATCTGAGTTGAATACAGCGATTTCCAAAGTCCTTCTTCATCAGAGTGTAGCTAGGTTCCCACTCGCATGTCCGAGTGGGTAGCAGACATCTGCCTCCCATGTATACACACTTCTGAGAGTTGAGCTTATGGCCTGTAAGCCTGCTTCCTGCCTGCAGCTACCTTTCGCTTCCAAAAGGCCTAGGCTCGCTGCTTCACCGAAGTGTTGGGAGAGGTAACTGGAATCTCCCGGCACAAAAGACTAGTGCCACCAAGCTCAATCCAGCGATTTCCCAGTAATTCCTGGGGTAGACTGGTGCTACATACTAAGTTGCATATGTGAGAAGGTAGCTGAACGCCTTGTCCAAAATCATCTTACTGCTGAGAGTTGAGCTCACCCTCAGTCCCTCACAGTTCCACACTGCCTGCAGAGTGAGTTTCCCCCGTCTTCACCAGAGACTTTTGCCAGAGGCTTCTGAGACGCAAGTTAACAATGCACACCTGGACGGTATCTCCAGGTGCAGTAGAGTGGTAATCTGGGAACCTCCTTACTCAGAATACTGCTACCTTCACACTGTCATAAGAATGCAGCTAGTTGAGAGCTGGCTTCTAGGCAAGCTTCCCTGTGAGAGCTGAGGACAGGGCAGAACCCTCCCGCATCCTGCCTGACTGTAGACGTACCTGCTAACCTCCTTATGTTAGTGGCTGGGATGGGTTGCGGGAAAAGCATGTGTAAGCATTGGGCCTGAACTCCCGTGTATCTGAGTTGAATACAGCGATTTCCAACATCCTTCTTCAATAGGAGTGTAGCTAGGTTCCAACTCCCATGTCCGAGTGGGTAGCAGACATCTGCCTCCCATGCATACACACTTCTGAGAGTTGAGCTTATGGCCTGTAACCCTACATCCTGCCTGCCGCTACCTTTCGCTTCCAAAAGGCCTAGGCTCGCTGCTTGACGCAAGTGTTGGGAGAGGTAACTGGAATCTCCCGGCACACAAGACGAGTGCCTCCAAGCTCAATCAAGCGATTTCCTAGTAATTCCTGGGGTAGACTGGTGCTACATACTAAGTTCCATACGTGAGTAGGTAGTTGAACGCCTTGTCCAAAAACATCTTACTTCTCAGAGTTGAGCTCACCCTCAGTCCCTCACAGTTCCACACTGCCTGCAGAGTGAGTTTCGCACGTCTTCACCAGAGACGTTTGCCAGAGGCTTCTGAGACGCAAGTTAACAATGGAGACCTGGAGGGTATCTCCAGGTCCAGTAGAGTGGTAACCTGGGAACCTCCTGTCTCAGAATCCTGCTACCTTCACCCTGCCATAAGAATGCAGCTAGTTGACAGCTGGCTTCAAGGCCTGCTTCCCTGTGAGAGCTAAGGACAGGGCACAACCCTCCCGCATCCTGCTTGACTGTAGAAGAAGCTGCTAACGTCCTCATGTTAGTGGCAGGGAAACGTTGTGAGAAAAGCATGTGGAATCGTTGTGCCTGAACCCACGTGTATCTGAGTTGAATACAGCGATTTCCAAAGTCCTTCTTCATCAGAGTGTAGCTAGGTTCCCACTGGCATGTCCGAGTGGGTAGCAGACATCTGCCTCCCATGTATACACACTTCTGAGAGTTGAGCTTATGCCCTGTAAGCCTACCTCCTGCCTGCAGCTACCTTTCGCTTCCAAAAGGCCTAGGCTCGCTGCTTCACCGAAGTGTTGGGAGAGGTAACTGGAATCTCCCAGCACACAAGACTAGTGCCACCAAGCTCAATCCAGCGATTTCCCAGTAATTCCTGGGGTAGACTGGTGCTACATACTAAGTTCCATATGTGAGAAGGTAGCTGAACGCCTTGTCCAAAATCATCTTACTGCTGAGAGTTGAGCTCACCCTCAGTCCCTCACAGTTCCACACTGCCTGCAGAGTGAGTTTCCCACGTCTTCACCAGAGACTTTTGCCAGAGGCTTCTGAGACGCAAGTTAACAATGCACACCTGGACGGTATCTCCAGGTGCAGTAGAGTGGTAATCTGGGAACCTCCTTACTCAGAATACTGCTACCTTCACACTGTCATAAGAATGCAGCTAGTTGAGAGCTGGCTCCTAGGCAAGCTTCCCTGTGAGAGCTGAGGACAGGGCAGATCCCTCCCGCATCCTGCCTGACTGTAGACGTAACTGCTAACCTCCTTATGTTAGTGGCTGGGATGGGTTGCGGGAAAAGCATGTGTAAGCATTGGGCCTGAACTCCCGTGTATCTGAGTTGAATACAGCGATTTCCAACATCCTTCTTCAATAGGAGTGTAGCGAGGTTCCAACTCCCATGTCCGAGTGGGCAGCAGACATCTGCCTCCCATGCATACACACTTCTGAGAGTTGAGCTTATGGCCTGTAACCCTACATCCTGCCTGCCGCTACCTTTCGCTTCCAAAAGGCCTAGGCTCGCTGCTTGACGCAAGTGTTGGGAGAGGTAACTGGAATCTCCCGGCACACAAGACGAGTGCCTCCAAGCTCAATCAAGCGATTTCCTAGTAATTCCTGGGGTAGACTGGTGCTACATACTAAGTTCCATACGTGAGTAGGTAGTTGAACGCCTTGTCCAAAAACATCTTACTTCTGAGAGTTGAGCTCACCCTCAGTCCCTCACAGTTCCACACTGCCTGCAGAGTGAGTTTCGCACGTCTTCACCAGAGACGTTTGCCAGAGGCTTCTGAGACGCAAGTTAACAATGCAGACCTGGAGAGTATCTCCAGGTCCAGTAGAGTGGTAACCTGGGAACCTCCTGTCTCAGAATCCTGCTACCTTCACCCTGCAATAAGAATGCAGCTAGTTGACAGCTGGCTTCAAGGCCTGCTTCCCTGTGAGAGCTAAGGACAGGGCACAACCCTCCCGCATCCTGCTTGACTGTAGAAGGAGCTGCTAACGTCCTCATGTTAGTGGCAGGGAAACCTTGTGAGAAAAGCATGTGGAATCGTTGTGCCTGAACCCACGTGTATCTGAGTTGAATACAGCGATTTCCAAAGTCCTTCTTCATCAGAGTGTAGCTAGGTTCCCACTCGCATGTCCGAGTGGGTAGCAGACATCTGCCTCCCATGTATACACACTTCTGAGAGTTGAGCTTATGGCCTGTAAGCCTACCTCCTGCCTGCAGCTACCTTTCGCTTCCAAAAGGCCTAGGCTCGCTGCTTCACGGAAGTGTTGGGAGAGGTAACTGGAATCTCCCGGCACACAAGACTAGTGCCACCAAGCTCAATCCAGCGATTTCCCAGTAATTCCTGGGGTAGACTGGTGCTACATACTAAGTTCCATATGTGAGAAGGTAGCTGAACGCCTTGTCCAAAATCATCTTACTGCTGAGAGTTGAGCTCACCCTCAGTCCCTCACAGTTCCACACTGCCTGCAGAGTGAGTTTCCCACGTCTTCACCAGAGACTTTTGCCAGAGGCTTCTGAGACGCAAGTTAACAATGCACACCTGGACGGTATCTCCAGGTGCAGTAGAGTGGTAATCTGGGAACCTCCTTACTCAGAATACTGCTACCTTCACACTGTCATAAGAATGCAGCTAGTTGAGAGCTGGCTTCTAGGCAAGCTTCCCTGTGAGAGCTGAGGACAGGGCAGAACCCTCCCGCATCCTGCCTGACTGTAGACGTACCTGCTAACCTCCTTATGTTAGTGGCTGGGATGGGTTGCGGGAAAAGCATGTGTAAGCATTGGGCCTGAACTCCCGTGTATCTGAGTTGAATACAGCGATTTCCAACATCCTTCTTCAATAGGAGTGTAGCTAGGTTCCAACTCCCATGTCCGAGTGGGTAGCAGACATCTGCCTCACATGCATACACACTTCTGAGAGTTGAGCTTATGGCCTGTAACCCTACATCCTGCCTGCCGCTACCTTTCGCTTCCAAAAGGCCTAGGCTCGCTGCTTGACGCAAGTGTTGGGAGAGGTAACTGGAATCTCCCGGCACACAAGACGAGTGCCTCCAAGTTCAATCAAGCGATTTCCTAGTAATTCCTGGGGTAGACTGGTGCTACATACTAAGTTCCATACGTGAGTATGTAGTTGAACGCCTTGTCCAAAAACATCTTACTTCTGAGAGTTGAGCTCACCCTCAGTCCCTCACAGTTCCACACTGCCTGCAGAGTGAGTTTCGCACGTCTTCTCCAGAGACGTTTGCCAGAGGCTTCTGAGACGCAAGTTAACAATGCAGACCTGGAGGGTATCTCCAGGTCCAGTAGAGTGGTAACCTGGGAACCTCCTGTCTCAGAATACTGCTACCTTCACCCTGCCATAAGAATGCAGTTAGTTGACAGCTGGCTTCAAGGCCTGCTTCCCTGTGAGAGCTAAGGACAGGGCACAACCCTCCCGCATCCTGCTTGACTGTAGAAGGAGCTGCTAACGTCCTCATGTTAGTGGCAGGGAAACGTTGTGAGAAAAGCATGTGGAATCGTTGTGCCTGAACCCACGTGTATCTGAGTTGAATACAGCGATTTCCAAAGTCCTTCTTCATCAGAGTGTAGCTAGGTTCCCACTCGCATGTCCGAGTGGGTAGCAGACATCTGCCTCCCATGTATACACACTTCTGAGAGTTGAGCTTATGGCCTGTAAGCCTACCTCCTGCCTGCAGCTACCTTTCGCTTCCAAAACGCCTAGGCTCGCTGCTTCACCGAAGTGTTGGGAGAGGTAACTGGAATCTCCCGGCACACAAGACTAGTGCCACCAAGCTCAATCCAGCGATTTCCCAGTAATTCCTGGGGTAGACTGGTGCTACATACTAAGTTCCATATGTGAGAAGGTAGCTGAACGCCTTGTCCAAAATCATCTTACTGCTGAGAGTTGAGCTCACCCTCAGTCCCTCACAGTTCCACACTGCCTGCAGAGTGAGTTTCCCACGTCTTCACCAGAGACTTTTGCCAGAGGCTTCTGAGACGCAAGTTAACAATGCACACCTGGACGGTATCTCCAGGTGCAGTAGAGTGGTAATCTGGGAACCTCCTTACTCAGAATACTGCTACCTTCACACTGTCATAAGAATGCAGCTAGTTGAGAGCTGGCTTCTAGGCAAGCTTCCCTGTGAGAGCTGAGGACAGGGCAGAACCCTCCCGCATCCTGCCTGACTGTAGACGTACCTGATAACCTCCTTATGTTAGTGGCTGGGATGGGTTGAGGGAAAAGCATGTGTAAGCATTGGGCCTGAACTCCCGTGTATCTGAGTTGAATACAGCGATTTCCAACATCCTTCTTCAATAGGAGTGTAGCTAGGTTCCAACTCCCATGTGCGAGTGGGCAGCAGACATCTGCCTCCCATGCATACACACTTCTGAGAGTTGAGCTTATGGCCTGTAACCCTACATCCTGCCTGCCGCTACCTTTCGCTTCCAAAAGGCCTAGGCTCGCTGCTTGACGCAAGTGTTGGGAGAGGTAACTGGAATCTCCCTGCACACAAGACGAGTGCCTCCAAGCTCAATCAAGCGATTTCCTAGTAATTCCTGGGGTAGACTGGTGCTACATACTAAGTTCCATACGTGAGTATGTAGTTGAACGCCTTGTCCAAAAACATCTTACTTCTGAGAGTTGAGCTCACCCTCAGTCCCTCACAGTTCCACACTGCGTGCAGAGTGAGTTTCGCACGTCTTCACCAGAGACGTTTGCCAGAGGCTTCTGAGACGCAAGTTAACAATGCAGACCTGGAGGGTATCTCCAGGTCCAGTAGAGTGGTAACCTGGGAACCTCCTGTCTCAGAATACTGCTACCTTCACCCTGCCATAAGAATGCAGCTAGTTGACAGCTGGCTTCAAGGCCTGCTTCCCTGTGAGAGCTAAGGACAGGGCACAACCCTCCCGCATCCTGCTTGACTGTAGAAGGAGCTGCTAACGTCCTCATGTTAGTGGCAGGGAAACGTTGTGAGAAAAGCATGTGGAATCGTTGTGCCTGAACCCACGTGTATCTGAGTTGAATACAGCGATTTCCAAAGTCCTTCTTCATCAGAGTGTAGCTAGGTTCCCACTCGCATGTCCGAGTGGGTAGCAGACATCTGCCTCCCATGTATACACACTTCTGAGAGTTGAGCTTATGGCCTGTAAGCCTACCTCCTGCCTGCAGCTACCTTTCGCTTCCAAAAGGCCTAGGCTCGCTGCTTCACCGAAGTGTTGGGAGAGGTAACTGGAATCTCCCGGCACACAAGACTAGTGCCACCAAGCTCAATCCAGCGATTTCCCAGTAATTCCTGGGGTAGACTGGTGCTACATACTAAGTTCCATATGTGAGAAGGTAGCTGAACGCCTTGTCCAAAATCATCTTACTGCTGAGAGTTGAGCTCACCCTCAGTCCCTCACAGTTCCACACTGCCTGCAGAGTGAGTTTCCCACGTCTTCACCAGAGACTTTTGCCAGAGGCTTCTGAGACGCAAGTTAACAATGCACACCTGGACGGTATCTCCAGGTGCAGTAGAGTGGTAATCTGGGAACCTCCTTACTCAGAATACTGCTACCTTCACACTGTCATAAGAATGCAGCTAGTTGAGAGCTGGCTTCTAGGCAAGCTTCCCTGTGAGAGCTGAGGACAGGGCAGAACCCTCCCGCATCCTGCCTGACTGTAGACGTACCTGCTAACCTCCTTATGTTAGTGGCTGGGATGGGTTGCGGGAAAAGCATGTGTAAGCATTGGGCCTGAACTCCCGTGTATCTGAGTTGAATACAGCGATTTCCAACATCCTTCTTCAATAGGAGTGTAGCTAGGTTCCAACTCCCATGTCCGAGTGGGTAGCAGACATCTGCCTCCCATGCATACACACTTCTGAGAGTTGAGCTTATGGCCTGTAACCCTACATCCTGCCTGCCGCTACCTTTCGCTTCCAAAAGGCCTAGGCTCGCTGCTTGACGCAAGTGTTGGGAGAGGTAACTGGAATCTCCCGGCACACAAGACGAGTGCCTCCAAGCTCAATCAAGCGATTTCCTAGTAATTCCTGGGGTCGACTGGTGCTACATACTAAGTTCCATACGTGAGTATGTAGTTGAACGCCTTGTCCAAAAACATCTTACTTCTGAGAGTTGAGCTCACCCTCAGTCCCTCACAGTTCCACACTGCCTGCAGAGTGAGTTTCGCACGTCTTCACCAGAGACGTTTGCCAGAGGCTTCTGAGACGCAAGTTAACAATGCAGACCTGGAGGGTATCTCCAGGTGCAGTAGAGTGGTAACCTGGGAACCTCCTGTCTCAGAATCCTGCTACCTTCACCCTGCCATAAGAATGCAGCTAGTTGACAGCTGGCTTCAAGGCCTGCTTCCCTGTGAGAGCTAAGGACAGGGCACAACCCTCCCGCATCCTGCTTGACTGTAGAAGGAGCTGCTAACGTCCTCATGTTAGTGGCAGGGAAACGTTGTGAGAAAAGCATGTGGAATCGTTGTGCCTGAACCCACGTGTATCTGAGTTGAATACAGCGATTTCCAAAGTCCTTCTTCATCAGAGTGTAGCTAGGTTCCCACTCGCATGTCCGAGTGGGTAGCAGACATCTGCCTCCCATGTATACACACTTCTGAGAGTTGAGCTTATGGCCTGTAAGCCTACCTCCTGCCTGCAGCTACCTTTCGCTTCCAAAAGGCCTAGGCTCGCTGCTTCACCGAAGTGTTGGGAGAGGTAACTGGAATCTCCCGGCACACAAGACTAGTGCCACCAAGTTCAATCCAGCGATTTCCCAGTAATTCCTGGGGTAGACTGGTGCTACATACTAAGTTCCATATGTGAGAAGGTAGCTGAACGCCTTGTCCAAAATCATCTTACTGCTGAGAGTTGAGCTCACCCTCAGTCCCTCACAGTTCCACACTGCCTGCAGAGTGAGTTTCCCACGTCTTCACCAGAGACTTTTGCCAGAGGCTTCTGAGACGCAAGTTAACAATGCACACCTGGACGGTATCTCCAGGTGCAGTAGAGTGGTAATCTGGGAACCTCCTTACTCAGAATACTGCTACCTTCACACTGTCATAAGAATGCAGCTAGTTGAGAGCTGGCTTCTAGGCAAGCTTCCCTGTGAGAGCTGAGGACAGGGCAGAACCCTCCCGCATCCTGCCTGACTGTAGACGTACCTGCTAACCTCCTTATGTTAGTGGCTGGGATAGGTTGCGGGAAAAGCATGTGTAAGCATTGGGCCTGAACTCCCGTGTATCTGAGTTGAATACAGCGATTTCCAACATCCTTCTTCAATAGGAGTGTAGCTAGGTTCCAACTCCCATGTCCGAGTGGGTAGCAGACATCTGCCTCCCATGCATACACACTTCTGAGAGTTGAGCTTATGGCCTGTAACCCTACATCCTGCCTGCCGCTACCTTTCGCTTCCAAAAGGCCTAGGCTCGCTGCTTGACGCAAGTGTTGGGAGAGGTAACTGGAATCTCCCGGCACACAAGACGAGTGCCTCCAAGCTCAATCAAGCGATTTCCTAGTAATTCCTGGGGTAGACTGGTGCTACATACTAAGTTCCATACGTGAGTATGTAGTTGAACGCCTTGTCCAAAAACATCTTACTTCTGAGAGTTGAGCTCACCCTCAGTCCCTCACAGTTCCACACTGCCTGCAGAGTGAGTTTCGCACGTCTTCACCAGAGACGTTTGCCAGAGGCTTCTGAGACGCAAGTTAACAATGCAGACCTGGAGGGTATCTCCAGGTCCAGTAGAGTGGTAACCTGGGAACCTCCTGTCTCAGAATCCTGCTACCTTCACCCTGCCATAAGAATGCAGCTAGTTGACAGCTGGCTTCAAGGCCTGCTTCCCTGTGAGAGCTAAACAGAGGGCACAACCCTCCCGCATCCTGCTTGACTGTAGAAGGAGCTGCTAACGTCCTCATGTTAGTGGCAGGGAAACGTTGTGAGAAAAGCATGTGGAATCGTTGTGCCTGAACCCACGTGTATCTGAGTTGAATACAGCGATTTCCAAAGTCCTTCTTCATCAGAGTGTAGCTAGGTTCCCACTCGCATGTCCGAGTGGGTAGCAGACATCTGCCTCCCATGTATACACACTTCTGAGAGTTGAGCTTATGGCCTGTAAGCCTACCTCCTGCCTGCAGCTACCTTTCGCTTCCAAAAGGCCTAGGCTCGCTGCTTCACCGAAGTGTTGGGAGAGGTAACTGGAATCTCCCGGCACACAAGACTAGTGCCACCAAGCTCAATCCAGCGATTTCCCAGTAATTCCTGGGGTAGACTGGTGCTACATACTAAGTACCATATGTGAGAAGGTAGCTGAACGCCTTGTCCAAAATCATCTTACTGCTGAGAGTTGAGCTCACCCTCAGTCCCTCACAGTTCCACACTGCCTGCAGAGTGAGTTTCCCACGTCTTCACCAGAGACTTTTGCCAGAGGCTTCTGAGACGCAAGTTAACAATGCACACCTGGACGGTATCTCCAGGTGCAGTAGAGTGGTAATCTGGGAACCTCCTTACTCAGAATACTGCTACCTTCACACTGTCATAAGAATGCAGCTAGTTGAGAGCTGGCTTCTAGGCAAGCTTCCCTGTGAGAGCTGAGGACAGGGCAGAACCCTCCCGCATCCTGCCTGACTGTAGACGTACCTGCTAACCTCCTTATGTTAGTGGCTGGGATGGGTTGCGGGAAAAGCATGTGTAAGCATTGGGCCTGAACTCCCGTGTATCTGAGTTGAATACAGCGATTTCCAACATCCTTCTTCAATAGGAGTGTAGCTAGGTTCCAACTCCCATGTCCGAGTGGGTAGCAGACATCTGCCTCCCATGCATACACACTTCTGAGAGTTGAGCTTATGGCCTGTAAGCCTACCTCCTGCCTGCCGCTACCTTTCGCTTCCAAAAGGCCTAGGCTCGCTGCTTGACGCAAGTGTTGGGAGAGGTAACTGGAATCTCCCGGCACACAAGACGAGTGCCTCCCAGCTCAATCAAGCGATTTCCTAGTAATTCCTGGGGTAGACTGGTGCTACATACTAAGTTCCATACGTGAGTATGTAGTTGAACGCCTTGTCCAAAAACATCTTACTTCTCAGAGTTGAGCTCACCCTCAGTCCCTCACAGTTCCACACTGCCTGCAGAGTGAGTTTCGCACGTCTTCACCAGAGACGTTTGCCAGAGGTTTCTGAGACGCAAGTTAACAATGCAGACCTGGAGGGTACCTCCAGGTCCAGTAGAGTGGTAACCTGGGAACCTCCTGTCTCAGAATCCTGCTACCTTCACCCTGCCATAAGAATGCAGCTAGTTGACAGCTGGCTTCAAGGCCTGCTTCCCTGTGAGAGCTAAGGAGAGGGCACAACCCTCCCGCATCCTGCTTGACTGTAGAAGGAGCTGCTAACGTCCTCATGTTAGTGGCAGGGAAACGTTGGGAGAAAAGCATGTGGAATCGTTGTGCCTGAACCCACGTGTATCTGAGTTGAATACAGCGATTTCCAAAGTCCTTCTTCATCAGAGTGTAGCTAGGTTCCCACTCACATGTCCGAGTGGGTAGCAGACATCTGCCTCCCATGTATACACACTTCTGAGAGTTGAGCTTATGGCCTGTAAGCCTACCTCCTGCCTGCAGCTACCTTTCGCTTCCAAAAGGCCTAGGCTCGCTGCTTCACCGAAGTGTTGGGAGAGGTAACTGGAATCTCCCGGCACACAAGACTAGTGCCACCAAGCTCAATCCAGCGATTTCCCAGTAATTCCTGGGGTAGACTGGTGCTACATACTAAGTTCCATATGTGAGAAGGTAGCTGAACGCCTTGTCCAAAATCATCTTACTGCTGAGAGTTGAGCTCACCCTCAGTCCCTCACAGTTGCACACTGCCTGCAGAGTGAGTTTCCCACGTCTTCACCAGAGACTTTTGCCAGAGGCTTCTGAGACGCAAGTTAACAATGCACACCTGGACGGTATCTCCAGGTGCAGTAGAGTGGTAATCTGGGAACCTCCTTACTCAGAATACTGCTACCTTCACACTGTCATAAGAATGCAGCTAGTTGAGAGCTGGCTTCTAGGCATGCTTCCCTGTGAGAGCTGAGGACAGGGCAGAACCCTCCCGCATCCTGCCTGACTGTAGACGTACCTGCTAACCTCCTTATGTTAGTGGCTGGGATGGGTTGTGGGAAAAGCATGTGTAAGCATTGGGCCTGAACTCCCGTGTATGTGAGTTGAATACAGCGATTTCCAACATCCTTCTTCAATAGGAGTGTAGCTAGGTTCCAACTCCCATGTCCGAGTGGGTAGCAGACATCTGCCTCCTATGCATACACACTTCTGAGAGTTGAGCTTATGGCCTGTAACCCTACATCCTGCCTGCAGCTACCTTTCGCTTCCAAAAGGCCTAGGCTCGCTGCTTGACGCAAGTGTTGGGAGAGGTAACTGGAATCTCCCGGCACACAAGACGAGTGCCTCCAAGCTCAATCAAGCGATTTCCTAGTAATTCCTGGGGTAGACTGGTGCTACATACTAAGTTCCATACGTGAGTATGTAGTTGAACGCCTTGTCCAAAAACATCTTACTTCTGAGAGTTGAGCTCACCCTCAGTCCCTCACAGTTCCACACTGCCTGCAGAGTGAGTTTCGCACGTCTTCACCAGAGACGTTTGTCAGAGGCTTCTGAGACGCAAGTTAACAATGCAGACCTGGAGGGTATCTCCAGGTCCAGTAGAGTGGTAACCTGGGAACCTCCTGTCTCAGAATCCTGCTACCTTCACCCTGCCATAAGAATGCAGCTAGTTGACAGCTGGCTTCAAGGCCTGCTTCCCTGTGAGAGCTAAGGACAGGGCACAACCCTCCCGCATCCTGCTTGACTGTAGAAGGAGCTGCTAACGTCCTCATGTTGATGGCAGGGAAACGTTGTGAGAAAAGCATGTGGAATCGTTGTGCCTGAACCCACGTGTATCTGAGTTGAATACAGCGATTTCCAAAGTCCTTCTTCATCAGAGTGTAGCTAGGTTCCCACTCGCATGTCCGAGTGGGTAGCAGACATCTGCCTCCCATGTATACACACTTCTGAGAGTTGAGCTTATGGCCTGTAAGCCTACCTCCTGCCTGCAGCTACCTTTCGCTTCCAAAAGGCCTAGGCTCGCTGCTTCACCGAAGTGTTGGGAGAGGTAACTGGAATCTCCCGGCACACAAGACTAGTGCCACCAAGCTCAATCCAGCGATTTCCCAGTAATTCCTGGGGTAGACTGGTGCTACATACTAAGTTCCATATGTGAGAAGGTAGCTGAACGCCTTGTCCAAAATCATCTTACTGCTGAGAGTTGAGCTCACCCTCAGTCCCTCACAGTTCCACACTGCCTGCAGAGTGAGTTTCCCACGTCTTCACCAGAGACTTTTGCCAGAGGCTTCTGAGACGCAAGTTAACAATGCACACCTGGACGGTATCTCCAGGTGCAGTAGAGTGGTAATCTGGGAACCTCCTTACTCAGAATACTGCTACCTTCACACTGTCATAAGAATGCAGCTAGTTGAGAGCTGGCTTCTAGGCAAGCTTCCCTGTGAGAGCTGAGGACAGGGCAGAACCCTCCCGCATCCTGCCTGACTGTAGACGTACCTGCTAACCTCCTTATGTTAGTGGCTGGGATGGGTTGCGGGAAAAGCATGTGTAAGCATTGGGCCTGAACTCCCGTGTATCTGAGTTGAATACAGCGATTTCCAACATCCTTCTTCAATAGGAGTGTAGCTAGGTTCCAACTCCCATGTCCGAGTGGGTAGCAGACATCTGCCTCCCATGCATACACACTTCTGAGAGTTGAGCTTATGGCCTGTAACCCTACATCCTGCCTGCCGCTACCTTTCGCTTCCAAAAGGCCTAGGCTCGCTGCTTGACGCAAGTGTTGGGAGAGGTAACTGGAATCTCCCGGCACACAAGACGAGTGCCTCCAAGCTCAATCAAGCGATTTCCTAGTAATTCCTGGGGTAGACTGGTGCTACATACTAAGTTCCATACGTGAGTAGGTAGTTGAACGCCTTGTCCAAAAACATCTTACTTCTGAGAGTTGAGCTCACCCTCAGTCCCTCACAGTTCCACACTGCCTGCAGAGTGAGTTTCGCACGTCTTCACCAGAGACCTTTGCCAGAGGCTTCTGAGACGCAAGTTAACAATGCAGACCTGGAGGGTATCTCCAGGTCCAGTAGAGTGGTAACCTGGGAACCTCCTGTCTCAGAATCCTGCTACCTTCACCCTGCCATAAGAATGCAGCTAGTTGACAGCTGGCTTCAAGGCCTGCTTCCCTGTGAGAGCTAAGGACAGGGCACAACCCTCCCGCATCCTGCTTGACTGTAGAAGGCGCTGCTAACGTCCTCATGTTAGTGGCAGGGAAACGTTGTGAGAAAAGCATGTGGAATCGTTGTGCCTGAACCCACGTGTATCTGAGTTGAATACAGCGATTTCCAAAGTCCTTCTTCATCAGAGTGTAGCTAGGTTCCCACTCGCATGTCCGAGTGGGTAGCAGACATCTGCCTCCCATGTATACACACTTCTGAGAGTTGAGCTTATGGCCTGTAAGCCTACCTCCTGCCTGCAGCTACCTTTCGCTTCCAAAAGGCCTAGGCTCGCTGCTTCACCGAAGTGTTGGGAGAGGTAACTGGAATCTCCCGGCACACAAGACTAGTGCCACCAAGCTCAATCCAGCGATTTCCCAGTAATTCCTGGGGTAGACTGGTGCTACATACTAAGTTCCATATGTGAGAAGGTAGCTGAACGCCTTGTCCAAAATCATCTTACTGCTGAGAGTTGAGCTCACCCTCAGTCCCTCACAGTTCCACACTGCCTGCAGAGTGAGTTTCCCACGTCTTCACCAGAGACTTTTGCCAGAGGCTTCTGAGACGCAAGTTAACAATGCACACCTGGACGGTATCTCCAGGTGCAGTAGAGTGGTAATCTGGGAACCTCCTTACTCAGAATACTGCTACCTTCACACTGTCATAAGAATGCAGCTAGTTGAGAGCTGGCTTCTAGGCAAGCTTCCCTGTGAGAGCTGAGGACAGGGCAGAACCCTCCCGCATCCTGCCTGACTGTAGACGTACCTGATAAACTCTTTATGTTAGTGGCTGGGATGGGTTGCGGGAAAAGCATGTGTAAGCATTGGGCCTGAACTCCCGTGTATCTGAGTTGAATACAGCGATTTCCAACATCCTTCTTCAATAGGAGTGTAG
Source organism: Canis aureus (assembly GCF_053574225.1). Lineage (NCBI taxonomy): Eukaryota > Metazoa > Chordata > Mammalia > Carnivora > Canidae > Canis > Canis aureus. The sequence goes on from NW_027554430.1 coordinate 242,999, forward strand.
CTAGGTTCCAACTCCCATGTACGAGTGGGTAGCAGACATCTGCCTCCCATGCATACACACTTCTGAGAGTTGAGCTTATGGCCTGCAACCCTACATCCTGCCTGCCGCTACCTTTCGCTTCCAAAAGGCCTAGGCTCGCTGCTTGACCCAAGTGTTGGGAGAGGTAACTGGAATCTCCCGGCACACAAGACGAGTGCCTCCAAGCTCAATCAAGCGATTTCCTAGTAATTCCTGGGGTAGACTGGTGCTACATACTAAGTTCCATACGTGAGTAGGTAGTTGAACGCCTTGTCCAAAAACATCTTACTTCTGAGAGTTGAGCTCACCCTCAGTCCCTCACAGTTCCACACTGCCTGCAGAGTGAGTTTCGCACGTCTTCACCAGAGACGTTTGCCAGAGGCTTCTGAGACGCAAGTTAACAATGCAGACCTGGAGGGTATCTCCAGGTCCAGTAGAGTGGTAACCTGGGAACCTCCTGTCTCAGAATCCTGCTACCTTCACCCTGCCATAAGAATGCAGCTAGTTGACAGCTGGCTTCAAGGCCTGCTTCCCTGTGAGAGCTAAGGACAGGGCACAACCCTCCCGCATCCTGCTTGACTGTAGAAGGCGCTGCTAACGTCCTCATGTTAGTGGCAGGGAAACGTTGTGAGAAAAGCATGTGGAATCGTTGTGCCTGAACCCACGTGTATCTGAGTTGAATACAGCGATTTCCAAAGTCCTTCTTCATCAGAGTGTAGCTAGGTTCCCACTCGCATGTCCGAGTGGGTAGCAGACATCTGCCTCCCATGTATACACACTTCTGAGAGTTGAGCTTATGGCCTGTAAGCCTACCTCCTGCCTGCAGCTACCTTTCGCTTCCAAAAGGCCTAGGCTCGCTGCTTCACCGAAGTGTTGGGAGAGGTAACTGGAATCTCCCGGCACACAAGACTAGTGCCACCAAGCTCAATCCATCGATTTCCCAGTAATTCCTGGGGTAGACTGGTGCTACGTACTAAGTTCCATATGTGAGAAGGTAGCTGAACGCCTTGTCCAAAATCATCTTACTGCTGAGAGTTGAGCTCACCCTCAGTCCCTCACAGTTCCACACTGCCTGCAGAGTGAGTTTCCCACGTCTTCACCAGAGACTTTTGCCAGAGGCTTCTGAGACGCAAGTTAACAATGCACACCTGGACGGTATCTCCAGGTGCAGTAGAGTGGTAATCTGGGAACCTCCTTACTCAGAATACTGCTACCTTCACACTGTCATAAGAATGCAGCTAGTTGAGAGCTGGCTTCTAGGCAAGCTTCCCTGTGAGAGCTGAGGACAGGGCAGAACCCTCCCGCATCCTGCCTGACTGTAGACGTACCTGCTAACCTCCTTATGTTAGTGGCTGGGATGGGTTGCGGGAAAAGCATGTGTAAGCATTGGGCCTGAACTCCCGTGTATCTGAGTTGAATACAGCGATTTCCAACATCCTTCTTCAATAGGAGTGTAGCTAGGTTCCAACTCCCATGTCCGAGTGGGCAGCAGACATCTGCCTCCCATGCATACACACTTCTGAGAGTTGAGCTTATGGCCTGTAACCCTACATCCTGCCTGCCGCTACCTTTCGCTTCCAAAAGGCCTAGGCTCGCTGCTTGACGCAAGTGTTGGGAGAGGTAACTGAAATCTCCCGGCACACAAGACGAGTGCCTCCAAGCTCAATCAAGCGATTTCCTAGTAATTCCTGGGGTAGACTGGTGCTACATACTAAGTTCCATACGTGAGTAGGTAGTTGAACGCCTTGTCCAAAAACATCTTACTTCTGAGAGTTGAGCTCACCCTCAGTCCCTCACAGTTCCACACTGCCTGCAGAGTGAGTTTCGCACGTCTTCACCAGAGACGTTTGCCAGAGGCTTCTGAGACGCAAGTTAACAATGCAGACCTGGAGGGTATCTCCAGGTCCAGTAGAGTGGTAACCTGGGAACCTCCTGTCTCAGAATCCTGCTACATTCACCCTGCCATAAGAATGCAGCTAGTTGACAGCTGGCTTCAAGGCCTGCTTCCCTGTGAGAGCTAAGGACAGGGCACAACCCTCCCGCATCCTGCTTGACTGTAGAAGGCGCTGCTAACGTCCTCATGTTAGTGGCAGGGAAACGTTGTGAGAAAAGCATGTGGAATCGTTGTGCCTGAACCCACGTGTATCTGAGTTGAATACAGCGATTTCCAAAGTCCTTCTTCATCAGAGTGTAGCTAGGTTCCCACTCGCATGTCCGAGTGGGTAGCAGACATCTGCCTCCCATGTATACACACTTCTGAGAGTTGAGCTTATGGCCTGTAAGCCTACCTCCTGCCTGCAGCTACCTTTCGCTTCCAAAAGGCCTAGGCTCGCTGCTTCACCGAAGTGTTGGGAGAGGTAACTGGAATCTCCCGGCACACAAGACTAGTGCCACCAAGCTCAATCCAGCGATTTCCCAGTAATTCCTGGGGTAGACTGGTGCTACATACTAAGTTCCATATGTGAGAAGGTAGCTGAACGCCTTGTCCAAAATCATCTTACTGCTGAGAGTTGAGCTCACCCTCAGTCCCTCACAGTTCCACACTGCCTGCAGAGTGAGTTTCCCACGTCTTCACCAGAGACTTTTGCCAGAGGCTTCTGAGACGCAAGTTAACAATGCACACCTGGACGGTATCTCCAGGTGCAGTAGAGTGGTAATCTGGGAACCTCCTTACTCAGAATACTGCTACCTTCACACTGTCATAAGAATGCAGCTAGTTGAGAGCTGGCTTCTAGGCAAGCTTCCCTGTGAGAGCTGAGGACAGGGCAGAACCCTCCCGCATCCTGCCTGACTGTAGACGTACCTGCTAACCTCCTTATGTTAGTGGCTGGGATGGGTTGCGGGAAAAGCATGTGTAAGCATTGGGCCTGAACTCCCGTGTATCTGAGTTGAATACAGCGATTTCCAACATCCTTCTTCAATAGGAGTGTAGCTAGGTTCCAACTCCCATGTCCGAGTGGGCAGCAGACATCTGCCTCCCATGCATACACACTTCTGAGAGTTGAGCTTATGGCCTGTAACCCTACATCCTGCCTGCCGCTACCTTTCGCTTCCAAAAGGCCTAGGCTCGCTGCTTGACGCAAGTGTTGGGAGAGGTAACTGGAATCTCCCGGCACACAAGACGAGTGCCTCCAAGCTCAATCAAGCGATTTCCTAGTAATTCCTGGGGTAGACTGGTGCTACATACTAAGTTCCATACGTGAGTATGTAGTTGAACGCCTTGTCCAAAAACATCTTACTTCTGAGAGTTGAGCTCACCCTCAGTCCCTCACAGTTCCACACTGCCTGCAGAGTGAGTTTCGCACGTCTTCACCAGAGACGTTTGCCAGAGGCTTCTGAGACGCAAGTTAACAATGCAGACCTGGAGGGTATCTCCAGGTCCAGTAGAGTGGTAACCTGGGAACCTCCTGTCTCAGAATACTGCTACCTTCACCCTGCCATAAGAATGCAGCTAGTTGACAGCTGGCTTCAAGGCCTGCTTCCCTGTGAGAGCTAAGGACAGGGCACAACCCTCCCGCATCCTGCTTGACTGTAGAAGGAGCTGCTAACGTCCTCATGTTAGTGGCAGGGAAACGTTGTGAGAAAAGCATGTGGAATCGTTATGCCTGAACCCACGTGTATCTGAGTTGAATACAGCGATTTCCAAAGTCCTTCTTCATCAGAGTGTAGCTAGGTTCCCACTCGCATGTCCGAGTGGGTAGCAGACATCTGCCTCCCATGTATACACACTTCTGAGAGTTGAGCTTATGGCCTGTAAGCCTACCTCCTGCCTGCAGCTACCTTTCGCTTCCAAAAGGCCTAGGCTCGCTGCTTCACCGAAGTGTTGGGAGAGGTAACTGGAAACTCCCGGCACACAAGACTAGTGCCACCAAGCTCAATCCAGCGATTTCCCAGTAATTCCTGGGGTAGACTGGTGCTACATACTAAGTTCCATATGTGAGAAGGTAGCTGAACGCCTTGTCCAAAATCATCTTACTGCTGAGAGTTGAGCTCACCCTCAGTCCCTCACAGTTCCACACTGCCTGCAGAGTGAGTTTCCCACGTCTTCACCAGAGACTTTTGCCAGAGGCTTCTGAGACGCAAGTTAACAATGCACACCTGGACGGTATCTCCAGGTGCAGTAGAGTGGTAATCTGGGAACCTCCTTACTCAGAATACTGCTACCTTCACACTGTCATAAGAATGCAGCTAGTTGAGAGCTGGCTTCTAGGCAAGCTTCCCTGTGAGAGCTGAGGACAGGGCAGAACCCTCCCGCATCCTGCCTGACTGTAGACGTACCTGCTAACCTCCTTATGTTAGTGGCTTGGATGGGTTGCGGGAAAAGCATGTGTAAGCATTGGGCCTGAACTCCCGTGTATCTGAGTTGAATACAGCGATTTCCAACATCCCTCTTCAATAGGAGTGTAGCTAGGTTCCAACTCCCATGTCCGAGTGGGTAGCAGACATCTGCCTCCCATGCATACACACTTCTGAGAGTTGAGCTTATGGCCTGTAACCCTACATCCTGCCTGCCGCTACCTTTCGCTTCCAAAAGGCCTAGGCTCGCTGCTTGACGCAAGTGTTGGGAGAGGTAACTGGAATCTCCCGGCACACAAGACGAGTGCCTCCAAGCTCAATCAAGCGATTTCCTAGTAATTCCTGGGGTAGACTGGTGCTACATACTAAGTTCCATACGTGAGTAGGTAGTTGAACGCCTTGTCCAAAAACATCTTACTTCTGAGAGTTGAGCTCACCCTCAGTCCCTCACAGTTCCACACTGCCTGCAGAGTGAGTTTCGCACGTCTTCACCAGAGACGTTTGCCAGAGGCTTCTGAGACGCAAGTTAACAATGCAGACCTGGAGGGTATCTCCAGGTGCAGTAGAGTGGTAACCTGGGAACCTCCTGTCTCAGAATCCTGCTACCTTCACCCTGCCATAAGAATGCAGCTAGTTGACAGCTGGCTTCAAGGCCTGCTTCCCTGTGAGAGCTAAGGACAGGGCACAACCCTCCCGCATCCTGCTTGACTGTAGAAGGAGCTGCTAACGTCCTCATGTTAGTGGCAGGGAAACGTTGTGAGAAAAGCATGTGGAATCGTTGTGCCTGAACCCACGTGTATCTGAGTTGAATACAGCGATTTCCAAAGTCCTTCTTCATCAGAGTGTAGCTAGGTTCCCACTCGCATGTCCGAGTGGGTAGCAGACATCTGCCTCCCATGTATACACACTTCTGAGAGTTGAGATTATGGCCTGTAAGCCTACCTCCTGCCTGCAGCTACCTTTCGCTTCCAAAAGGCCTAGGCTCGCTGCTTCACCGAAGTGTTGGGAGAGGTAACTGGAATCTCCCGGCACACAAGACTAGTGCCACCAAGCTCAATCCATCGATTTCCCAGTAATTCCTGGGGTAGACTGGTGCTACATACTAAGTTCCATATGTGAGAAGGTAGCTGAACGCCTTGTCCAAAATCATCTTACTGCTGAGAGTTGAGCTCACCCTCAGTCCCTCACAGTTCCACACTGCCTGCAGAGTGAGTTTCCCACGTCTTCACCAGAGACTTTTGCCAGAGGCTTCTGAGACGCAAGTTAACAATGCACACCTGGACGGTATCTCCAGGTGCAGTAGAGTGGTAATCTGGGAACCTCCTTACTCAGAATACTGCTACCTTCACACTGTCATAAGAATGCAGCTAGTTGAGAGCTGGCTTCTAGGCAAGCTTCCCTGTGAGAGCTGAGGACAGGGCAGAACCCTCCCGCATCCTGCCTGACTGTAGACGTACCTGATAACCTCCTTATGTTAGTGGCTGGGATGGGTTGCGGGAAAAGCATGTGTAAGCATTGGGCCTGAACTCCCGTGTATCTGAGTTGAATACAGCGATTTCCAACATCCTTCTTCAATAGGAGTGTAGCTGGGTTCCAACTCCCATGTCCGAGTGGGTAGCAGACATCTGCCTCCCATGCATACACACTTCTGAGAGTTGAGCTTATGGCCTGTAACCCTACATCCTGCCTGCCGCTACCTTTCGCTTCCAAAAGGCCTAGGCTCGCTGCTTGACGCAAGTGTTGGGAGAGGTAACTGGAATCTCCCGGCACACAAGACGAGTGCCTCCAAGCTCAATCAAGCGATTTCCTAGTAATTCCTGGGGTAGACTGGTGCTACATACTAAGTTCCATACGTGAGTAGGTAGTTGAACGCCTTGTCCAAAAACATCTTACTTCTGAGAGTTGAGCTCACCCTCAGTCCCTCACAGTTCCACACTGCCTGCAGAGTGAGTTTCGCACGTCTTCACCAGAGACGTTTGCCAGAGGCTTCTGAGACGCAAGTTAACAATGCAGACCTGGAGGGTATCTCCAGGTCCAGTAGAGTGGTAACCTGGGAACCTCCTGTCTCAGAATCCTGCTACCTTCACCCTGCCATAAGAATGCAGCTAGTTGACAGCTGGCTTCAAGGCCTGCTTCCCTGTGAGAGCTAAGGACAGGGCACAACCCTCCCGCATCCTGCTTGACTGTAGAAGGCGCTGCTAACGTCCTCATGTTAGTGGCAGGGAAACGTTGTGAGAAAAGCATGTGGAATCGTTGTGCCTGAACCCACGTGTATCTGAGTTGAATACAGCGATTTCCAAAGTCCTTCTTCATCAGAGTGTAGCTAGGTTCCCACTCGCATGTCCGAGTGGGTAGCAGACATCTGCCTCCCATGTATACACACTTCTGAGAGTTGAGCTTATGGCCTGTAAGCCTACCTCCTGCCTGCAGCTACCTTTCGCTTCCAAAAGGCCTAGGCTCGCTGCTTCACCGAAGTGTTGGGAGAGGTAACTGGAATCTCCCGGCACACAAGACTAGTGCCACCAAGCTCAATCCAGCGATTTCCCAGTAATTCCTGGGGTAGACTGGTGCTACATACTAAGTTCCATATGTGAGAAGGTAGCTGAACGCCTTGTTCAAAATCATCTTACTGCTGAGAGTTGAGCTCACCCTCAGTCCCTCACAGTTCCACACTGCCTGCAGAGTGAGTTTCCCACGTCTTCACCAGAGACTTTTGCCAGAGGCTTCTGAGACGCAAGTTAACAATGCACACCTGGACGGTATCTCCAGGTGCAGTAGAGTGGTAATCTGGGAACCTCCTTACTCAGAATACTGCTACCTTCACACTGTCATAAGAATGCAGCTAGTTGAGAGCTGGCTTCTAGGCAAGCTTCCCTGTGAGAGCTGAGGACAGGGCAGAACCCTCCCGCATCCTGCCTGACTGTAGACGTACCTGCTAACCTCCTTATGTTAGTGGCTGGGATGGGTTGCGGGAAAAGCATGTGTAAGCATTGGGCCTGAACTCCCGTGTATCTGAGTTGAATACAGCGATTTCCAACATCCTTCTTCAATAGGAGTGTAGCTAGGTTCCAACTCCCATGTCCGAGTGGGCAGCAGACATCTGCCTCCCATGCATACACACTTCTGAGAGTTGAGCTTATGGCCTGTAACCCTACATCCTGCCTGCCGCTACCTTTCGCTTCCAAAAGGCCTAGGCTCGCTGCTTGACGCAAGTGTTGGGAGAGGTAACTGGAATCTCCCGGCACACAAGACGAGTGCCTCCAAGCTCAATCAAGCGATTTCCTAGTAATTCCTGGGGTAGACTGGTGCTACATACTAAGTTCCATACGTGAGTAGGTAGTTGAACGCCTTGTCCAAAAACATCTTACTTCTGAGAGTTGAGCTCACCCTCAGTCCCTCACAGTTCCACACTGCCTGCAGAGTGAGTTTCGCACGTCTTCACCAGAGACGTTTGCCAGAGGCTTCTGAGACGCAAGTTAACAATGCAGACCTGGAGGGTATCTCCAGGTCCAGTAGAGTGGTAACCTGGGAACCTCCTGTCTCAGAATCCTGCTACCTTCACCCTGCCATAAGAATGCAGCTAGTTGACAGCTGGCTTCAAGGCCTGCTTCCCTGTGAGAGCTAAGGACAGGGCACAACCCTCCCGCATCCTGCTTGACTGTAGAAGGAGCTGCTAACGTCCTCATGTTAGTGGCAGGGAAACGTTGTGAGAAAAGCATGTGGAATCGTTGTGCCTGAACCCACGTGTATCTGAGTTGAATACAGCGATTTCCAAAGTCCTTCTTCATCAGAGTGTAGCTAGGTTCCCACTCGCATGTCCGAGTGGGTAGCAGACATCTGCCTCCCATGTATACACACTTCTGAGAGTTGAGCTTATGGCCTGTAAGCCTACCTCCTGCCTGCAGCTACCTTTCGCTTCCAAAAGGCCTAGGCTCGCTGCTTCACCGAAGTGTTGGGAGAGGTAACTGGAATCTCCCGGCACACAAGACTAGTGCCACCAAGCTCAATCCAGCGATTTCCCAGTAATTCCTGGGGTAGACTGGTGCTACATACTAAGTTCCATATGTGAGAAGGTAGCTGAACGCCTTGTCCAAAATCATCTTACTGCTGAGAGTTGAGCTCACCCTCAGTCCCTCACAGTTCCACACTGCCTGCAGAGTGAGTTTCCCACGTCTTCACCAGAGACTTTTGCCAGAGGCTTCTGAGACGCAAGTTAACAATGCACACCTGGACGGTATCTCCAGGTGCAGTAGAGTGGTAATCTGGGAACCTCCTTACTCAGAATACTGCTACCTTCACACTGTCATAAGAATGCAGCTAGTTGAGAGCTGGCTTCTAGGCAAGCTTCCCTGTGAGAGCTGAGGACAGGGCAGAACCCTCCCGCATCCTGCCTGACTGTAGACGTACCTGCTAACCTCCTTATGTTAGTGGCTGGGATGGGTTGCGGGAAAAGCATGTGTAAGCATTGGGCCTGAACTCCCGTGTATCTGAGTTGAATACAGCGATTTCCAACATCCTTCTTCAATAGGAGTGTAGCTAGGTTCCAACTCCCATGTCCGAGTGGGTAGCAGACATCTGCCTCCCATGCATACACACTTCTGAGAGTTGAGCTTATGGCCTGTAACCCTACATCCTGCCTGCCGCTACCTTTCGCTTCCAAAAGGCCTAGGCTCGCTGCTTGACGCAAGTGTTGGGAGAGGTAACTGGAATCTCCCGGCACACAAGACGAGTGCCTCCAAGCTCAATCAAGCGATTTCCTAGTAATTCCTGGGGTAGACTGGTGCTACATACTAAGTTCCATACGTGAGTAGGTAGTTGAACGCCTTGTCCAAAAACATCTTACTTCTGAGAGTTGAGCTCACCCTCAGTCCCTCACAGTTCCACACTGCCTGCAGAGTGAGTTTCGCACGTCTTCACCAGAGACGTTTGCCAGAGGCTTCTGAGACGCAAGTTAACAATGCAGACCTGGAGGGTATCTCCAGGTCCAGTAGAGTGGTAACCTGGGAACCTCCTGTCTCAGAATCCTGCTACCTTCACCCTGCCATAAGAATGCAGCTAGTTGACAGCTGGCTTCAAGGCCTGCTTCCCTGTGAGAGCTAAGGACAGGGCACAACCCTCCCGCATCCTGCTTGACTGTAGAAGGCGCTGCTAACGTCCTCATGTTAGTGGCAGGGAAACGTTGTGAGAAAAGCATGTGGAATCGTTGTGCCTGAACCCACGTGTATCTGAGTTGAATACAGCGATTTCCAAAGTCCTTCTTCATCAGAGTGTAGCTAGGTTCCCACTCGCATGTCCGAGTGGGTAGCAGACATCTGCCTCCCATGTATACACACTTCTGAGAGTTGAGCTTATGGCCTGTAAGCCTACCTCCTGCCTGCAGCTACCTTTCGCTTCCAAAAGGCCTAGGCTCGCTGCTTCACCGAAGTGTTGGGAGAGGTAACTGGAATCTCCCGGCACACAAGACTAGTGCCACCAAGCTCAATCCAGCGATTTCCCAGTAATTCCTGGGGTAGACTGGTGCTACATACTAAGTTCCATATGTGAGAAGGTAGCTGAACGCCTTGTCCAAAATCATCTTACTGCTGAGAGTTGAGCTCACCCTCAGTCCCTCACAGTTCCACACTGCCTGCAGAGTGAGTTTCCCACGTCTTCACCAGAGACTTTTGCCAGAGGCTTCTGAGACGCAAGTTAACAATGCACACCTGGACGGTATCTCCAGGTGCAGTAGAGTGGTAATCTGGGAACCTCCTTACTCAGAATACTGCTACCTTCACACTGTCATAAGAATGCAGCTAGTTGAGAGCTGGCTTCTAGGCAAGCTTCCCTGTGAGAGCTGAGGACAGGGCAGAACCCTCCCGCATCCTGCCTGACTGTAGACGTACCTGCTAACCTCCTTATGTTAGTGGCTGGGATGGGTTGCGGGAAAAGCATGTGTAAGCATTGGGCCTGAACTCCCGTGTATCTGAGTTGAATACAGCGATTTCCAACATCCTTCTTCAATAGGAGTGTAGCTAGGTTCCAACTCCCATGTCCGAGTGGGCAGCAGACATCTGCCTCCCATGCATACACACTTCTGAGAGTTGAGCTTATGGCCTGTAACCCTACATCCTGCCTGCCGCTACCTTTCGCTTCCAAAAGGCCTAGGCTCGCTGCTTGACGCAAGTGTTGGGAGAGGTAACTGGAATCTCCCGGCACACAAGACGAGTGCCTCCAAGCTCAATCAAGCGATTTCCTAGTAATTCCTGGGGTAGACTGGTGCTACATACTAAGTTCCATACGTGAGTAGGTAGTTGAACGCCTTGTCCAAAAACATCTTACTTCTGAGAGTTGAGCTCACCCTCAGTCCCTCACAGTTCCACACTGCCTGCAGAGTGAGTTTCGCACGTCTTCACCAGAGACGTTTGCCAGAGGCTTCTGAGACGCAAGTTAACAATGCAGACCTGGAGGGTATCTCCAGGTCCAGTAGAGTGGTAACCTGGGAACCTCCTGTCTCAGAATCCTGCTACCTTCACCCTGCCATAAGAATGCAGCTAGTTGACAGCTGGCTTCAAGGCCTGCTTCCCTGTGAGAGCTAAGGACAGGGCACAACCCTCCCGCATCCTGCTTGACTGTAGAAGGCGCTGCTAACGTCCTCATGTTAGTGGCAGGGAAACGTTGTGAGAAAAGCATGTGGAATCGTTGTGCCTGAACCCACGTGTATCTGAGTTGAATACAGCGATTTCCAAAGTCCTTCTTCATCAGAGTGTAGCTAGGTTCCCACTCGCATGTCCGAGTGGGTAGCAGACATCTGCCTCCCATGTATACACACTTCTGAGAGTTGAGCTTATGGCCTGTAAGCCTACCTCCTGCCTGCAGCTACCTTTCGCTTCCAAAAGGCCTAGGCTCGCTGCTTCACCGAAGTGTTGGGAGAGGTAACTGGAATCTCCCGGCACACAAGACTAGTGCCACCAAGCTCAATCCAGCGATTTCCCAGTAATTCCTGGGGTAGACTGGTGCTACATACTAAGTTCCATATGTGAGAAGGTAGCTGAACGCCTTGTCCAAAATCATCTTACTGCTGAGAGTTGAGCTCACCCTCAGTCCCTCACAGTTCCACACTGCCTGCAGAGTGAGTTTCCCACGTCTTCACCAGAGACTTTTGCCAGAGGCTTCTGAGACGCAAGTTAACAATGCACACCTGGACGGTATCTCCAGGTGCAGTAGAGTGGTAATCTGGGAACCTCCTTACTCAGAATACTGCTACCTTCACACTGTCATAAGAATGCAGCTAGTTGAGAGCTGGCTTCTAGGCAAGCTTCCCTGTGAGAGCTGAGGACAGGGCAGAACCCTCCCGCATCCTGCCTGACTGTAGACGTACCTGCTAACCTCCTTATGTTAGTGGCTGGGATGGGTTGCGGGAAAAGCATGTGTAAGCATTGGGCCTGAACTCCCGTGTATCTGAGTTGAATACAGCGATTTCCAACATCCTTCTTCAATAGGAGTGTAGCTAGGTTCCAACTCCCATGTCCGAGTGGGCAGCAGACATCTGCCTCCCATGCATACACACTTCTGAGAGTTGAGCTTATGGCCTGTAACCCTACATCCTGCCTGCCGCTACCTTTCGCTTCCAAAAGGCCTAGGCTCGCTGCTTGACGCAAGTGTTGGGAGAGGTAACTGGAATCTCCCGGCACACAAGACGAGTGCCTCCAAGCTCAATCAAGCGATTTCCTAGTAATTCCTGGGGTAGACTGGTGCTACATACTAAGTTCCATACGTGAGTAGGTAGTTGAACGCCTTGTCCAAAAACATCTTACTTCTGAGAGTTGAGCTCACCCTCAGTCCCTCACAGTTCCACACTGCCTGCAGAGTGAGTTTCGCACGTCTTCAGCAGAGACGTTTGCCAGAGGCTTCTGAGACGCAAGTTAACAATGCAGACCTGGAGGGTATCTCCAGGTCCAGTAGAGTGGTAACCTGGGAACCTCCTGTCTCAGAATCCTGCTACCTTCACCCTGCCATAAGAATGCAGCTAGTTGACAGCTGGCTTCAAGGCCTGCTTCCCTGTGAGAGCTAAGGACAGGGCACAACCCTCCCGCATCCTGCTTGACTGTAGAAGGAGCTGCTAACGTCCTCATGTTAGTGGCAGGGAAACGTTGTGAGAAAAGCATGTGGAATCGTTGTGCCTGAACCCACGTGTATCTGAGTTGAATACAGCGATTTCCAAAGTCCTTCTTCATCAGAGTGTAGCTAGGTTCCCACTCGCATGTCCGAGTGGGTAGCAGACATCTGCCTCCCATGTATACACACTTCTGAGAGTTGATCTTATGGCCTGTAAGCCTACCTCCTGCCTGCAGCTACCTTTCGCTTCCAAAAGGCCTAGGCTCGCTGCTTCACCGAAGTGTTGGGAGAGGTAACTGGAATCTCCCGGCACACAAGACTAGTGCCACCAAGCTCAATCCAGCGATTTCCCAGTAATTCCTGGGGTAGACTGGTGCTACATACTAAGTTCCATATGTGAGAAGGTAGCTGAACGCCTTGTCCAAAATCATCTTACTGCTGAGAGTTGAGCTCACCCTCAGTCCCTCACAGTTCCACACTGCCTGCAGAGTGAGTTTCCCACGTCTTCACCAGAGACTTTTGCCAGAGGCTTCTGAGACGCAAGTTAACAATGCACACCTGGACGGTATCTCCAGGTGCAGTAGAGTGGTAATCTGGGAACCTCCTTACTCAGAATACTGCTACCTTCACACTGTCATAAGAATGCAGCTAGTTGAGAGCTGGCTTCTAGGCAAGCTTCCCTGTGAGAGCTGAGGACAGGGCAGAACCCTCCCGCATCCTGCCTGACTGTAGACGTACCTGATAACCTCCTTATGTTAGTGGCTGGGATGGGTTGAGGGAAAAGCATGTGTAAGCATTGGGCCTGAACTCCCGTGTATCTGAGTTGAATACAGCGATTTCCAACATCCTTCTAAAATAGGAGTGTAGCTAGGTTCCAACTCCCATGTGCGAGTGGGCAGCAGACATCTGCCTCCCATGCATACACACTTCTGAGAGTTGAGCTTATGGCCTGTAACCCTACATCCTGCCTGCCGCTACCTTTCGCTTCCAAAAGGCCTAGGCTCGCTGCTTGACGCAAGTGTTGGGAGAGGTAACTGGAATCTCCCGGCACACAAGACGAGTGCCTCCAAGCTCAATCAAGCGATTTCCTAGTAATTCCTGGGGTAGACTGGTGCTACATACTAAGTTCCATACGTGAGTAGGTAGTTGAACGCCTTGTCCAAAAACATCTTACTTCTGAGAGTTGAGCTCACCCTCAGTCCCTCACAGTTCCACACTGCCTGCAGAGTGAGTTTCGCACGTCTTCACCAGAGACGTTTGCCAGAGGCTTCTGAGACGCAAGTTAACAATGCAGACCTGGAGGGTATCTCCAGGTCCAGTAGAGTGGTAACCTGGGAACCTCCTGTCTCAGAATCCTGCTACCTTCACCCTGCCATAAGAATGCAGCTAGTTGACAGCTGGCTTCAAGGCCTGCTTCCCTGTGAGAGCTAAGGACAGGGCACAACCCTCCCGCATCCTGCTTGACTGTAGAAGGAGCTGCTAACGTCCTCATGTTAGTGGCAGGGAAACGTTGTGAGAAAAGCATGTGGAATCGTTGTGCCTGAACCCACGTGTATCTGAGTTGAATACAGCGATTTCCAAAGTCCTTCTTCATCAGAGTGTAGCTAGGTTCCCACTCGCATGTCCGAGTGGGTAGCAGACATCTGCCTCCCATGTATACACACTTCTGAGAGTTGAGCTTATGCCCTGTAAGCCTACCTCCTGCCTGCAGCTACCTTTCGCTTCCAAAAGGCCTAGGCTCGCTGCTTCACCGAAGTGTTGGGAGAGGTAACTGGAATCTCCCGGCACACAAGACTAGTGCCACCAAGCTCAATCCAGCGATTTCCCAGTAATTCCTGGGGTAGACTGGTGCTACATACTAAGTTCCATATGTGAGAAGGTAGCTGAACGCCTTGTCCAAAATCATCTTACTGCTGAGAGTTGAGCTCACCCTCAGTCCCTCACAGTTCCACACTGCCTGCAGAGTGAGTTTCCCACGTCTTCACCAGAGACTTTTGCCAGAGGCTTCTGAGACGCAAGTTAACAATGCACACCTGGACGGTATCTCCAGGTGCAGTAGAGTGGTAATCTGGGAACCTCCTTACTCAGAATACTGCTACCTTCACACTGTCATAAGAATGCAGCTAGTTGAGAGCTGGCTTCTAGGCAAGCTTCCCTGTGAGAGCTGAGGACAGGGCAGAACCCTCCCGCATCCTGCCTGACTGTAGACGTACCTGATAACCTCCTTATGTTAGTGGCTGGGATGGGTTGCGGGAAAAGCATGTGTAAGCATTGGGCCTGAACTCCCGTGTATCTGAGTTGAATACAGCGATTTCCAACATCCTTCTAAAATAGGAGTGTAGCTAGGTTCCAACTCCCATGTCCGAGTGGGTAGCAGACATCTGCCTCCCATGCATACACACTTCTGAGAGTTGAGCTTATGGCCTGTAACCCTACATCCTGCCTGCCGCTACCTTTCGCTTCCAAAAGGCCTAGGCTCGCTGCTTGACGCAAGTGTTGGGAGAGGTAACTGGAATCTCCCGGCACACAAGACGAGTGCCTCCAAGCTCAATCAAGCGATTTCCTAGTAATTCCTGGGGTAGACTGGTGCTACATACTAAGTTCCATACGTGAGTAGGTAGTTGAACGCCTTGTCCAAAAACATCTTACTTCTGAGAGTTGAGCTCACCCTCAGTCCCTCACAGTTCCACACTGCCTGCAGAGTGAGTTTCGCACGTCTTCACCAGAGACGTTTGCCAGAGGCTTCTGAGACGCAAGTTAACAATGCAGACCTGGAGGGTATCTCCAGGTCCAGTAGAGTGGTAACCTGGGAACCTCCTGTCTCAGAATCCTGCTACCTTCACCCTGCCATAAGAATGCAGCTAGTTGACAGCTGGCTTCAAGGCCTGCTTCCCTGTGAGAGCTAAGGACAGGGCACAACCCTCCCGCATCCTGCTTGACTGTAGAAGGAGCTGCTAACGTCCTCATGTTAGTGGCAGGGAAACGTTGTGAGAAAAGCATGTGGAATCGTTGTGCCTGAACCCACGTGTATCTGAGTTGAATACAGCGATTTCCAAAGTCCTTCTTCATCAGAGTGTAGCTAGGTTCCCACTCGCATGTCCGAGTGGGTAGCAGACATCTGCCTCCCATGTATACACACTTCTGAGAGTTGAGCTTATGGCCTGTAAGCCTACCTCCTGCCTGCAGCTACCTTTCGCTTCCAAAAGGCCTAGGCTCGCTGCTTCACCGAAGTGTTGGGAGAGGTAACTGGAATCTCCCGGCACACAAGACTAGTGCCACCAAGCTCAATCCAGCGATTTCCCAGTAATTCCTGGGGTAGACTGGTGCTACATACTAAGTTCCATATGTGAGAAGGTAGCTGAACGCCTTGTCCAAAATCATCTTACTGCTGAGAGTTGAGCTCACCCTCAGTCCCTCACAGTTCCACACTGCCTGCAGAGTGAGTTTCCCACGTCTTCACCAGAGACTTTTGCCAGAGGCTTCTGAGACGCAAGTTAACAATGCACACCTGGACGGTATCTCCAGGTGCAGTAGAGTGGTAATCTGGGAACCTCCTTACTCAGAATACTGCTACCTTCACACTGTCATAAGAATGCAGCTAGTTGAGAGCTGGCTTCTAGGCAAGCTTCCCTGTGAGAGCTGAGGACAGGGCAGAACCCTCCCGCATCCTGCCTGACTGTAGACGTACCTGCTAACCTCCTTATGTTAGTGGCTGGGATGGGTTGCGGGAAAAGCATGTGTAAGCATTGGGCCTGAACTCCCGTGTATCTGAGTTGAATACAGCGATTTCCAACATCCTTCTTCAATAGGAGTGTAGCTAGGTTCCAACTCCCATGTCCGAGTGGGTAGCAGACATCTGCCTCCCATGCATACACACTTCTGAGAGTTGAGCTTATGGCCTGTAACCCTACATCCTGCCTGCCGCTACCTTTCGCTTCCAAAAGGCCTAGGCTCGCTGCTTGACGCAAGTGTTGGGAGAGGTAACTGGAATCTCCCGGCACACAAGACGAGTGCCTCCAAGCTCAATCAAGCGATTTCCTAGTAATTCCTGGGGTAGACTGGTGCTACATACTAAGTTCCATACGTGAGTAGGTAGTTGAACGCCTTGTCCAAAAACATCTTACTTCTGAGAGTTGAGCTCACCCTCAGTCCCTCACAGTTCCACACTGCCTGCAGAGTGAGTTTCGCACGTCTTCACCAGAGACGTTTGCCAGAGGCTTCTGAGACGCAAGTTAACAATGCAGACCTGGAGGGTATCTCCAGGTCCAGTAGAGTGGTAACCTGGGAACCTCCTGTCTCAGAATCCTGCTACCTTCACCCTGCCATAAGAATGCAGCTAGTTGACAGCTGGCTTCAAGGCCTGCTTCCCTGTGAGAGCTAAGGACAGGGCACAACCCTCCCGCATCCTGCTTGACTGTAGAAGGCGCTGCTAACGTCCTCATGTTAGTGGCAGGGAAACGTTGTGAGAAAAGCATGTGGAATCGTTGTGCCTGAACCCACGTGTATCTGAGTTGAATACAGCGATTTCCAAAGTCCTTCTTCATCAGAGTGTAGCTAGGTTCCCACTCGCATGTCCGAGTGGGTAGCAGACATCTGCCTCCCATGTATACACACTTCTGAGAGTTGAGCTTATGCCCTGTAAGCCTACCTCCTGCCTGCAGCTACCTTTCGCTTCCAAAAGGCCTAGGCTCGCTGCTTCACCGAAGTGTTGGGAGAGGTAACTGGAATCTCCCGGCACACAAGACTAGTGCCACCAAGCTCAATCCAGCGATTTCCCAGTAATTCCTGGGGTAGACTGGTGCTACATACTAAGTTCCATATGTGAGAAGGTAGCTGAACGCCTTGTCCAAAATCATCTTACTGCTGAGAGTTGAGCTCACCCTCAGTCCCTCACAGTTCCACACTGCCTGCAGAGTGAGTTTCCCACGTCTTCACCAGAGACTTTTGCCAGAGGCTTCTGAGACGCAAGTTAACAATGCACACCTGGACGGTATCTCCAGGTGCAGTAGAGTGGTAATCTGGGAACCTCCTTACTCAGAATACTGCTACCTTCACACTGTCATAAGAATGCAGCTAGTTGAGAGCTGGCTTCTAGGCAAGCTTCCCTGTGAGAGCTGAGGACAGGGCAGAACCCTCCCGCATCCTGCCTGACTGTAGACGTACCTGCTAACCTCCTTATGTTAGTGGCTGGGATGGGTTGCGGGAAAAGCATGTGTAAGCATTGGGCCTGAACTCCCGTGTATCTGAGTTGAATACAGCGATTTCCAACATCCTTCTTCAATAGGAGTGTAGCTAGGTTCCAACTCCCATGTCCGAGTGGGCAGCAGACATCTGCCTCCCATGCATACACACTTCTGAGAGTTGAGCTTATGGCCTGTAACCCTACATCCTGCCTGCCGCTACCTTTCGCTTCCAAAAGGCCTAGGCTCGCTGCTTGACGCAAGTGTTGGGAGAGGTAACTGGAATCTCCCGGCACACAAGACGAGTGCCTCCAAGCTCAATCAAGCGATTTCCTAGTAATTCCTGGGGTAGACTGGTGCTACATACTAAGTTCCATACGTGAGTAGGTAGTTGAACGCCTTGTCCAAAAACATCTTACTTCTGAGAGTTGAGCTCACCCTCAGTCCCTCACAGTTCCACACTGCCTGCAGAGTGAGTTTCGCACGTCTTCACCAGAGACGTTTGCCAGAGGCTTCTGAGACGCAAGTTAACAATGCAGACCTGGAGGGTATCTCCAGGTCCAGTAGAGTGGTAACCTGGGAACCTCCTGTCTCAGAATCCTGCTACCTTCACCCTGCCATAAGAATGCAGCTAGTTGACAGCTGGCTTCAAGGCCTGCTTCCCTGTGAGAGCTAAGGACAGGGCACAACCCTCCCGCATCCTGCTTGACTGTAGAAGGCGCTGCTAACGTCCTCATGTTAGTGGCAGGGAAACGTTGTGAGAAAAGCATGTGGAATCGTTGTGCCTGAACCCACGTGTATCTGAGTTGAATACAGCGATTTCCAAAGTCCTTCTTCATCAGAGTGTAGCTAGGTTCCCACTCGCATGTCCGAGTGGGTAGCAGACATCTGCCTCCCATGTATACACACTTCTGAGAGTTGAGCTTATGGCCTGTAAGCCTACCTCCTGCCTGCAGCTACCTTTCGCTTCCAAAAGGCCTAGGCTCGCTGCTTCACCGAAGTGTTGGGAGAGGTAACTGGAATCTCCCGGCACACAAGACTAGTGCCACCAAGCTCAATCCAGCGATTTCCCAGTAATTCCTGGGGTAGACTGGTGCTACATACTAAGTTCCATATGTGAGAAGGTAGCTGAACGCCTTGTCCAAAATCATCTTACTGCTGAGAGTTGAGCTCACCCTCAGTCCCTCACAGTTCCACACTGCCTGCAGAGTGAGTTTCCCACGTCTTCACCAGAGACTTTTGCCAGAGGCTTCTGAGACGCAAGTTAACAATGCACACCTGGACGGTATCTCCAGGTGCAGTAGAGTGGTAATCTGGGAACCTCCTTACTCAGAATACTGCTACCTTCACACTGTCATAAGAATGCAGCTAGTTGAGAGCTGGCTTCTAGGCAAGCTTCCCTGTGAGAGCTGAGGACAGGGCAGAACCCTCCCGCATCCTGCCTGACTGTAGACGTACCTGCTAACCTCCTTATGTTAGTGGCTGGGATGGGTTGCGGGAAAAGCATGTGTAAGCATTGGGCCTGAACTCCCGTGTATCTGAGTTGAATACAGCGATTTCCAACATCCTTCTTCAATAGGAGTGTAGCTAGGTTCCAACTCCCATGTCCGAGTGGGCAGCAGACATCTGCCTCCCATGCATACACACTTCTGAGAGTTGAGCTTATGGCCTGTAACCCTACATCCTGCCTGCCGCTACCTTTCGCTTCCAAAAGGCCTAGGCTCGCTGCTTGACGCAAGTGTTGGGAGAGGTAACTGGAATCTCCCGGCACACAAGACGAGTGCCTCCAAGCTCAATCAAGCGATTTCCTAGTAATTCCTGGGGTAGACTGGTGCTACATACTAAGTTCCATACGTGAGTAGGTAGTTGAACGCCTTGTCCAAAAACATCTTACTTCTGAGAGTTGAGCTCACCCTCAGTCCCTCACAGTTCCACACTGCCTGCAGAGTGAGTTTCGCACGTCTTCACCAGAGACGTTTGCCAGAGGCTTCTGAGACGCAAGTTAACAATGCAGACCTGGAGGGTATCTCCAGGTCCAGTAGAGTGGTAACCTGGGAACCTCCTGTCTCAGAATCCTGCTACCTTCACCCTGCCATAAGAATGCAGCTAGTTGACAGCTGGCTTCAAGGCCTGCTTCCCTGTGAGAGCTAAGGACAGGGCACAACCCTCCCGCATCCTGCTTGACTGTAGAAGGAGCTGCTAACGTCCTCATGTTAGTGGCAGGGAAACGTTGTGAGAAAAGCATGTGGAATCGTTGTGCCTGAACCCACGTGTATCTGAGTTGAATACAGCGATTTCCAAAGTCCTTCTTCATCAGAGTGTAGCTAGGTTCCCACTCGCATGTCCGAGTGGGTAGCAGACATCTGCCTCCCATGTATACACACTTCTGAGAGTTGAGCTTATGGCCTGTAAGCCTACCTCCTGCCTGCAGCTACCTTTCGCTTCCAAAAGGCCTAGGCTCGCTGCTTCACCGAAGTGTTGGGAGAGGTAACTGGAATCTCCCGGCACACAAGACTAGTGCCACCAAGCTCAATCCAGCGATTTCCCAGTAATTCCTGGGGTAGACTGGTGCTACATACTAAGTTCCATATGTGAGAAGGTAGCTGAACGCCTTGTCCAAAATCATCTTACTGCTGAGAGTTGAGCTCACCCTCAGTCCCTCACAGTTCCACACTGCCTGCAGAGTGAGTTTCCCACGTCTTCACCAGAGACTTTTGCCAGAGGCTTCTGAGACGCAAGTTAACAATGCACACCTGGACGGTATCTCCAGGTGCAGTAGAGTGGTAATCTGGGAACCTCCTTACTCAGAATACTGCTACCTTCACACTGTCATAAGAATGCAGCTAGTTGAGAGCTGGCTTCTAGGCAAGCTTCCCTGTGAGAGCTGAGGACAGGGCAGAACCCTCCCGCATCCTGCCTGACTGTAGACGTACCTGATAACCTCCTTATGTTAGTGGCTGGGATGGGTTGAGGGAAAAGCATGTGTAAGCATTGGGCCTGAACTCCCGTGTATCTGAGTTGAATACAGCGATTTCCAACATCCTTCTAAAATAGGAGTGTAGCTAGGTTCCAACTCCCATGTGCGAGTGGGCAGCAGACATCTGCCTCCCATGCATACACACTTCTGAGAGTTGAGCTTATGGCCTGTAACCCTACATCCTGCCTGCCGCTACCTTTCGCTTCCAAAAGGCCTAGGCTCGCTGCTTGACGCAAGTGTTGGGAGAGGTAACTGGAATCTCCCGGCACACAAGACGAGTGCCTCCAAGCTCAATCAAGCGATTTCCTAGTAATTCCTGGGGTAGACTGGTGCTACATACTAAGTTCCATACGTGAGTAGGTAGTTGAACGCCTTGTCCAAAAACATCTTACTTCTGAGAGTTGAGCTCACCCTCAGTCCCTCACAGTTCCACACTGCCTGCAGAGTGAGTTTCGCACGTCTTCACCAGAGACGTTTGCCAGAGGCTTCTGAGACGCAAGTTAACAATGCAGACCTGGAGGGTATCTCCAGGTCCAGTAGAGTGGTAACCTGGGAACCTCCTGTCTCAGAATCCTGCTACCTTCACCCTGCCATAAGAATGCAGCTAGTTGACAGCTGGCTTCAAGGCCTGCTTCCCTGTGAGAGCTAAGGACAGGGCACAACCCTCCCGCATCCTGCTTGACTGTAGAAGGAGCTGCTAACGTCCTCATGTTAGTGGCAGGGAAACGTTGTGAGAAAAGCATGTGGAATCGTTGTGCCTGAACCCACGTGTATCTGAGTTGAATACAGCGATTTCCAAAGTCCTTCTTCATCAGAGTGTAGCTAGGTTCCCACTCGCATGTCCGAGTGGGTAGCAGACATCTGCCTCCCATGTATACACACTTCTGAGAGTTGAGCTTATGCCCTGTAAGCCTACCTCCTGCCTGCAGCTACCTTTCGCTTCCAAAAGGCCTAGGCTCGCTGCTTCACCGAAGTGTTGGGAGAGGTAACTGGAATCTCCCGGCACACAAGACTAGTGCCACAAAGCTCAATCCAGCGATTTCCCAGTAATTCCTGGGGTAGACTGGTGCTACATACTAAGTTCCATATGTGAGAAGGTAGCTGAACGCCTTGTCCAAAATCATCTTACTGCTGAGAGTTGAGCTCACCCTCAGTCCCTCACAGTTCCACACTGCCTGCAGAGTGAGTTTCCCACGTCTTCACCAGAGACTTTTGCCAGAGGCTTCTGAGACGCAAGTTAACAATGCACACCTGGACGGTATCTCCAGGTGCAGTAGAGTGGTAATCTGGGAACCTCCTTACTCAGAATACTGCTACCTTCACACTGTCATAAGAATGCAGCTAGTTGAGAGCTGGCTTCTAGGCAAGCTTCCCTGTGAGAGCTGAGGACAGGGCAGAACCCTCCCGCATCCTGCCTGACTGTAGACGTACCTGATAACCTCCTTATGTTAGTGGCTGGGATGGGTTGCGGGAAAAGCATGTGTAAGCATTGGGCCTGAACTCCCGTGTATCTGAGTTGAATACAGCGATTTCCAACATCCTTCTAAAATAGGAGTGTAGCTAGGTTCCAACTCCCATGTCCGAGTGGGTAGCAGACATCTGCCTCCCATGCATACACACTTCTGAGAGTTGAGCTTATGGCCTGTAACCCTACATCCTGCCTGCCGCTACCTTTCGCTTCCAAAAGGCCTAGGCTCGCTGCTTGACGCAAGTGTTGGGAGAGGTAACTGGAATCTCCCGGCACACAAGACGAGTGCCTCCAAGCTCAATCAAGCGATTTCCTAGTAATTCCTGGGGTAGACTGGTGCTACATACTAAGTTCCATACGTGAGTAGGTAGTTGAACGCCTTGTCCAAAAACATCTTACTTCTGAGAGTTGAGCTCACCCTCAGTCCCTCACAGTTCCACACTGCCTGCAGAGTGAGTTTCGCACGTCTTCACCAGAGACGTTTGCCAGAGGCTTCTGAGACGCAAGTTAACAATGCAGACCTGGAGGGTATCTCCAGGTCCAGTAGAGTGGTAACCTGGGAACCTCCTGTCTCAGAATCCTGCTACCTTCACCCTGCCATAAGAATGCAGCTAGTTGACAGCTGGCTTCAAGGCCTGCTTCCCTGTGAGAGCTAAGGACAGGGCACAACCCTCCCGCATCCTGCTTGACTGTAGAAGGCGCTGCTAACGTCCTCATGTTAGTGGCAGGGAAACGTTGTGAGAAAAGCATGTGGAATCGTTGTGCCTGAACCCACGTGTATCTGAGTTGAATACAGCGATTTCCAAAGTCCTTCTTCATCAGAGTGTAGCTAGGTTCCCACTCGCATGTCCGAGTGGGTAGCAGACATCTGCCTCCCATGTATACACACTTCTGAGAGTTGAGCTTATGGCCTGTAAGCCTACCTCCTGCCTGCAGCTACCTTTCGCTTCCAAAAGGCCTAGGCTCGCTGCTTCACCGAAGTGTTGGGAGAGGTAACTGGAATCTCCCGGCACACAAGACTAGTGCCACCAAGCTCAATCCAGCGATTTCCCAGTAATTCCTGGGGTAGACTGGTGCTACATACTAAGTTCCATATGTGAGAAGGTAGCTGAACGCCTTGTCCAAAATCATCTTACTGCTGAGAGTTGAGCTCACCCTCAGTCCCTCACAGTTCCACACTGCCTGCAGAGTGAGTTTCCCACGTCTTCACCAGAGACTTTTGCCAGAGGCTTCTGAGACGCAAGTTAACAATGCACACCTGGACGGTATCTCCAGGTGCAGTAGAGTGGTAATCTGGGAACCTCCTTACTCAGAATACTGCTACCTTCACACTGTCATAAGAATGCAGCTAGTTGAGAGCTGGCTTCTAGGCAAGCTTCCCTGTGAGAGCTGAGGACAGGGCAGAACCCTCCCGCATCCTGCCTGACTGTAGACGTACCTGCTAACCTCCTTATGTTAGTGGCTGGGATGGGTTGCGGGAAAAGCATGTGTAAGCATTGGGCCTGAACTCCCGTGTATCTGAGTTGAATACAGCGATTTCCAACATCCTTCTTCAATAGGAGTGTAGCTAGGTTCCAACTCCCATGTCCGAGTGGGCAGCAGACATCTGCCTCCCATGCATACACACTTCTGAGAGTTGAGCTTATGGCCTGTAACCCTACATCCTGCCTGCCGCTACCTTTCGCTTCCAAAAGGCCTAGGCTCGCTGCTTGACGCAAGTGTTGGGAGAGGTAACTGGAATCTCCCGGCACACAAGACGAGTGCCTCCAAGCTCAATCAAGCGATTTCCTAGTAATTCCTGGGGTAGACTGGTGCTACATACTAAGTTCCATACGTGAGTAGGTAGTTGAACGCCTTGTCCAAAAACATCTTACTTCTGAGAGTTGAGCTCACCCTCAGTCCCTCACAGTTCCACACTGCCTGCAGAGTGAGTTTCGCACGTCTTCACCAGAGACGTTTGCCAGAGGCTTCTGAGACGCAAGTTAACAATGCAGACCTGGAGGGTATCTCCAGGTCCAGTAGAGTGGTAACCTGGGAACCTCCTGTCTCAGAATCCTGCTACCTTCACCCTGCCATAAGAATGCAGCTAGTTGACAGCTGGCTTCAAGGCCTGCTTCCCTGTGAGAGCTAAGGACAGGGCACAACCCTCCCGCATCCTGCTTGACTGTAGAAGGCGCTGCTAACGTCCTCATGTTAGTGGCAGGGAAACGTTGTGAGAAAAGCATGTGGAATCGTTGTGCCTGAACCCACGTGTATCTGAGTTGAATACAGCGATTTCCAAAGTCCTTCTTCATCAGAGTGTAGCTAGGTTCCCACTCGCATGTCCGAGTGGGTAGCAGACATCTGCCTCCCATGTATACACACTTCTGAGAGTTGAGCTTATGGCCTGTAAGCCTACCTCCTGCCTGCAGCTACCTTTCGCTTCCAAAAGGCCTAGGCTCGCTGCTTCACCGAAGTGTTGGGAGAGGTAACTGGAATCTCCCGGCACACAAGACTAGTGCCACCAAGCTCAATCCAGCGATTTCCCAGTAATTCCTGGGGTAGACTGGTGCTACATACTAAGTTCCATATGTGAGAAGGTAGCTGAACGCCTTGTCCAAAATCATCTTACTGCTGAGAGTTGAGCTCACCCTCAGTCCCTCACAGTTCCACACTGCCTGCAGAGTGAGTTTCCCACGTCTTCACCAGAGACTTTTGCCAGAGGCTTCTGAGACGCAAGTTAACAATGCACACCTGGACGGTATCTCCAGGTGCAGTAGAGTGGTAATCTGGGAACCTCCTTACTCAGAATACTGCTACCTTCACACTGTCATAAGAATGCAGCTAGTTGAGAGCTGGCTTCTAGGCAAGCTTCCCTGTGAGAGCTGAGGACAGGGCAGAACCCTCCCGCATCCTGCCTGACTGTAGACGTACCTGCTAACCTCCTTATGTTAGTGGCTGGGATGGGTTGCGGGAAAAGCATGTGTAAGCATTGGGCCTGAACTCCCGTGTATCTGAGTTGAATACAGCGATTTCCAACATCCTTCTTCAATAGGAGTGTAGCTAGGTTCCAACTCCCATGTCCGAGTGGGCAGCAGACATCTGCCTCCCATGCATACACACTTCTGAGAGTTGAGCTTATGGCCTGTAACCCTACATCCTGCCTGCCGCTACCTTTCGCTTCCAAAAGGCCTAGGCTCGCTGCTTGACGCAAGTGTTGGGAGAGGTAACTGGAATCTCCCGGCACACAAGACGAGTGCCTCCAAGCTCAATCAAGCGATTTCCTAGTAATTCCTGGGGTAGACTGGTGCTACATACTAAGTTCCATACGTGAGTATGTAGTTGAACGCCTTGTCCAAAAACATCTTACTTCTGAGAGTTGAGCTCACCCTCAGTCCCTCACAGTTCCACACTGCCTGCAGAGTGAGTTTCGCACGTCTTCACCAGAGACGTTTGCCAGAGGCTTCTGAGACGCAAGTTAACAATGCAGACCTGGAGGGTATCTCCAGGTCCAGTAGAGTGGTAACCTGGGAACCTCCTGTCTCAGAATCCTGCTACCTTCACCCTGCCATAAGAATGCAGCTAGTTGACAGCTGGCTTCAAGGCCTGCTTCCCTGTGAGTGCTAAGGACAGGGCACAACCCTCCCGCATCCTGCTTGACTGTAGAAGGAGCTGCTAACGTCCTCATGTTAGTGGCAGGGAAACGTTGTGAGAAAAGCATGTGGAATCGTTGTGCCTGAACCCACGTGTATCTGAGTTGAATACAGCGATTTCCAAAGTCCTTCTTCATCAGAGTGTAGCTAGGTTCCCACTCGCATGTCCGAGTGGGTAGCAGACATCTGCCTCCCATGTATACACACTTCTGAGAGTTGAGCTTATGGCCTGTAAGCCTACCTCCTGCCTGCAGCTACCTTTCGCTTCCAAAAGGCCTAGGCTCGCTGCTTCACCGAAGTGTTGGGAGAGGTAACTGGAATCTCCCGGCACACAAGACTAGTGCCTCCAAGCTCAATCCAGCGATTTCCCAGTAATTCCTGGGGTAGACTGGTGCTACATACTAAGTTCCATATGTGAGAAGGTAGCTGAACGCCTTGTCCAAAATCATCTTACTGCTGAGAGTTGAGCTCACCCTCAGTCCCTCACAGTTCCACACTGCCTGCAGAGTGAGTTTCCCACGTCTTCACCAGAGACTTTTGCCAGAGGCTTCTGAGACGGAAGTTAACAATGCACACCTGGACGGTATCTCCAGGTGCAGTAGAGTGGTAATCTGGGAACCTCCTTACTCAGAATACTGCTACCTTCACACTGTCATAAGAATGCAGCTAGTTGAGAGCTGGCTTCTAGGCAAGCTTCCCTGTGAGAGCTGAGGACAGGGCAGAACCCTCCCGCATCCTGCCTGACTGTAGACGTACCTGCTAACCTCCTTATGTTAGTGGCTGGGATGGGTTGCGGGAAAAGCATGTGTAAGCATTGGGCCTGAACTCCCGTGTATCTGAGTTGAATACAGCGATTTCCAACATCCTTCTTCAATAGGAGTGTAGCTAGGTTCCAACTCCCATGTCCGAGTGGGTAGCAGACATCTGCCTCCCATGCATACACACTTCTGAGAGTTGAGCTTATGGCCTGTAACCCTACATCCTGCCTGCCGCTACCTTTCGCTTCCAAAAGGCCTAGGCTCGCTGCTTGACGCAAGTGTTGGGAGAGGTAACTGGAATCTCCCGGCACACAAGACGAGTGCCTCCAAGCTCAATCAAGCGATTTCCTAGTAATTCCTGGGGTAGACTGGTGCTACATACTAAGTTCCATACGTGAGTATGTAGTTGAACGCCTTGTCCAAAAACATCTTACTTCTGAGAGTTGAGCTCACCCTCAGTCCCTCACAGTTCCACACTGCCTGCAGAGTGAGTTTCGCACGTCTTCACCAGAGACGTTTGCCAGAGGCTTCTGAGACGCAAGTTAACAATGCAGACCTGGAGGGTATCTCCACGTCCAGTAGAGTGGTAACCTGGGAACCTCCTGTCTCAGAATCCTGCTACCTTCACCCTGCCATAAGAATGCAGCTAGTTGACAGCTGGCTTCAAGGCCTGCTTCCCTGTGAGAGCTAAGGACAGGGCACAACCCTCCCGCATCCTGCTTGACTGTAGAAGGCGCTGCTAACGTCCTCATGTTAGTGGCAGGGAAACGTTGTGAGAAAAGCATGTGGAATCGTTGTGCCTGAACCCACGTGTATCTGAGTTGAATACAGCGATTTCCAAAGTCCTTCTTCATCAGAGTGTAGCTAGGTTCCCACTCGCATGTCCGAGTGGGTAGCAGACATCTGCCTCCCATGTATACACACTTCTGAGAGTTGAGCTTATGGCCTGTAAGCCTACCTCCTGCCTGCAGCTACCTTTCGCTTCCAAAAGGCCTAGGCTCGCTGCTTCACCGAAGTGTTGGGAGAGGTAACTGGAATCTCCCGGCACACAAGACTAGTGCCACCAAGCTCAATCCAGCGATTTCCCAGTAATTCCTGGGGTAGACTGGTGCTACATACTAAGTTCCATATGTGAGAAGGTAGCTGAACGCCTTGTCCAAAATCATCTTACTGCTGAGAGTTGAGCTCACCCTCAGTCCCTCACAGTTCCACACTGCCTGCAGAGTGAGTTTCCCACGTCTTCACCAGAGACTTTTGCCAGAGGCTTCTGAGACGCAAGTTAACAATGCACACCTGGACGGTATCTCCAGGTGCAGTAGAGTGGTAATCTGGGAACCTCCTTACTCAGAATACTGCTACCTTCACACTGTCATAAGAATGCAGCTAGTTGAGAGCTGGCTTCTAGGCAAGCTTCCCTGTGAGAGCTGAGGACAGGGCAGAACCCTCCCGCATCCTGCCTGACTGTAGACGTACCTGCTAACCTCCTTATGTTAGTGGCTGGGATGGGTTGCGGGAAAAGCATGTGTAAGCATTGGGCCTGAACTCCCGTGTATCTGAGTTGAATACAGCGATTTCCAACATCCTTCTTCAATAGGAGTGTAGCTAGGTTCCAACTCCCATGTCCGAGTGGGTAGCAGACATCTGCCTCCCATGCATACACACTTCTGAGAGTTGAGCTTATGGCCTGTAACCCTACATCCTGCCTGCCGCTACCTTTCGCTTCCAAAAGGCCTAGGCTCGCTGCTTGACGCAAGTGTTGGGAGAGGTAACTGGAATCTCCCGGCACACAAGACGAGTGCCTCCAAGCTCAATCAAGCGATTTCCTAGTAATTCCTGGGGTAGACTGGTGCTACATACTAAGTTCCATACGTGAGTAGGTAGTTGAACGCCTTGTCCAAAAACATCTTACTTCTGAGAGTTGAGCTCACCCTCAGTCCCTCACAGTTCCACACTGCCTGCAGAGTGAGTTTCGCACGTCTTCACCAGAGACGTTTGCCAGAGGCTTCTGAGACGCAAGTTAACAATGCAGACCTGGAGGGTATCTCCAGGTCCAGTAGAGTGGTAACCTGGGAACCTCCTGTCTCAGAATCCTGCTACCTTCACCCTGCCATAAGAATGCAGCTAGTTGACAGCTGGCTTCAAGGCCTGCTTCCCTGTGAGAGCTAAGGACAGGGCACAACCCTCCCGCATCCTGCTTGACTGTAGAAGGAGCTGCTAACGTCCTCATGTTAGTGGCAGGGAAACGTTGTGAGAAAAGCATGTGGAATCGTTGTGCCTGAACCCACGTGTATCTGAGTTGAATACAGCGATTTCCAAAGTCCTTCTTCATCAGAGTGTAGCTAGGTTCCCACTCGCATGTCCGAGTGGGTAGCAGACATCTGCCTCCCATGTATACACACTTCTGAGAGTTGAGCTTATGGCCTGTAAGCCTACCTCCTGCCTGCAGCTACCTTTCGCTTCCAAAAGGCCTAGGCTCGCTGCTTCACCGAAGTGTTGGGAGAGGTAACTGGAATCTCCCGGCACACAAGACTAGTGCCACCAAGCTCAATCCAGCGATTTCCCAGTAATTCCTGGGGTAGACTGGTGCTACATACTAAGTTCCATATGTGAGAAGGTAGCTGAACGCCTTGTCCAAAATCATCTTACTGCTGAGAGTTGAGCTCACCCTCAGTCCCTCACAGTTCCACACTGCCTGCAGAGTGAGTTTCCCACGTCTTCACCAGAGACTTTTGCCAGAGGCTTCTGAGACGCAAGTTAACAATGCACACCTGGACGGTATCTCCAGGTGCAGTAGAGTGGTAATCTGGGAACCTCCTTACTCAGAATACTGCTACCTTCACACTGTCATAAGAATGCAGCTAGTTGAGAGCTGGCTTCTAGGCAAGCTTCCCTGTGAGAGCTGAGGACAGGGCAGAACCCTCCCGCATCCTGCCTGACTGTAGACGTACCTGCTAACCTCCTTATGTTAGTGGCTGGGATGGGTTGCGGGAAAAGCATGTGTAAGCATTGGGCCTGAACTCCCGTGTATCTGAGTTGAATACAGCGATTTCCAACATCCTTCTTCAATAGGAGTGTAGCTAGGTTCCAACTCCCATGTCCGAGTGGGTAGCAGACATCTGCCTCCCATGCATACACACTTCTGAGAGTTGAGCTTATGGCCTGTAACCCTACATCCTGCCTGCCGCTACCTTTCGCTTCCAAAAGGCCTAGGCTCGCTGCTTGACGCAAGTGTTGGGAGAGGTAACTGGAATCTCCCGGCACACAAGACGAGTGCCTCCAAGCTCAATCAAGCGATTTCCTAGTAATTCCTGGGGTAGACTGGTGCTACATACTAAGTTCCATACGTGAGTAGGTAGTTGAACGCCTTGTCCAAAAACATCTTACTTCTGAGAGTTGAGCTCACCCTCAGTCCCTCACAGTTCCACACTGCCTGCAGAGTGAGTTTCGCACGTCTTCACCAGAGACGTTTGCCAGAGGCTTCTGAGACGCAAGTTAACAATGCAGACCTGGAGGGTATCTCCAGGTCCAGTAGAGTGGTAACCTGGGAACCTCCTGTCTCAGAATCCTGCTACCTTCACCCTGCCATAAGAATGCAGCTAGTTGACAGCTGGCTTCAAGGCCTGCTTCCCTGTGAGAGCTAAGGACAGGGCACAACCCTCCCGCATCCTGCTTGACTGTAGAAGGCGCTGCTAACGTCCTCATGTTAGTGGCAGGGAAACGTTGTGAGAAAAGCATGTGGAATCGTTGTGCCTGAACCCACGTGTATCTGAGTTGAATACAGCGATTTCCAAAGTCCTTCTTCATCAGAGTGTAGCTAGGTTCCCACTCGCATGTCCGAGTGGGTAGCAGACATCTGCCTCCCATGTATACACACTTCTGAGAGTTGAGCTTATGGCCTGTAAGCCTACCTCCTGCCTGCAGCTACCTTTCGCTTCCAAAAGGCCTAGGCTCGCTGCTTCACCGAAGTGTTGGGAGAGGTAACTGGAATCTCCCGGCACACAAGACTAGTGCCACCAAGCTCAATCCAGCGATTTCCCAGTAATTCCTGGGGTAGACTGGTGCTACATACTAAGTTCCATATGTGAGAAGGTAGCTGAACGCCTTGTCCAAAATCATCTTACTGCTGAGAGTTGAGCTCACCCTCAGTCCCTCACAGTTCCACACTGCCTGCAGAGTGAGTTTCCCACGTCTTCACCAGAGACTTTTGCCAGAGGCTTCTGAGACGCAAGTTAACAATGCACACCTGGACGGTATCTCCAGGTGCAGTAGAGTGGTAATCTGGGAACCTCCTTACTCAGAATACTGCTACCTTCACACTGTCATAAGAATGCAGCTAGTTGAGAGCTGGCTTCTAGGCAAGCTTCCCTGTGAGAGCTGAGGACAGGGCAGAACCCTCCCGCATCCTGCCTGACTGTAGACGTACCTGCTAACCTCCTTATGTTAGTGGCTGGGATGGGTTGCGGGAAAAGCATGTGTAAGCATTGGGCCTGAACTCCCGTGTATCTGAGTTGAATACAGCGATTTCCAACATCCTTCTTCAATAGGAGTGTAGCTAGGTTCCAACTCCCATGTCCGAGTGGGCAGCAGACATCTGCCTCCCATGCATACACACTTCTGAGAGTTGAGCTTATGGCCTGTAACCCTACATCCTGCCTGCCGCTACCTTTCGCTTCCAAAAGGCCTAGGCTCGCTGCTTGACGCAAGTGTTGGGAGAGGTAACTGGAATCTCCCGGCACACAAGACGAGTGCCTCCAAGCTCAATCAAGCGATTTCCTAGTAATTCCTGGGGTAGACTGGTGCTACATACTAAGTTCCATACGTGAGTAGGTAGTTGAACGCCTTGTCCAAAAACATCTTACTTCTGAGAGTTGAGCTCACCCTCAGTCCCTCACAGTTCCACACTGCCTGCAGAGTGAGTTTCGCACGTCTTCACCAGAGACGTTTGCCAGAGGCTTCTGAGACGCAAGTTAACAATGCAGACCTGGAGGGTATCTCCAGGTGCAGTAGAGTGGTAACCTGGGAACCTCCTGTCTCAGAATCCTGCTACCTTCACCCTGCCATAAGAATGCAGCTAGTTGACAGCTGGCTTCAAGGCCTGCTTCCCTGTGAGAGCTAAGGACAGGGCACAACCCTCCCGCATCCTGCTTGACTGTAGAAGGAGCTGCTAACGTCCTCATGTTAGTGGCAGGGAAACGTTGTGAGAAAAGCATGTGGAATCGTTGTGCCTGAACCCACGTGTATCTGAGTTGAATACAGCGATTTCCAAAGTCCTTCTTCATCAGAGTGTAGCTAGGTTCCCACTCGCATGTCCGAGTGGGTAGCAGACATCTGCCTCCCATGTATACACACTTCTGAGAGTTGAGCTTATGGCCTGTAAGCCTACCTCCTGCCTGCAGCTACCTTTCGCTTCCAAAAGGCCTAGGCTCGCTGCTTCACCGAAGTGTTGGGAGAGGTAACTGGAATCTCCCGGCACACAAGACTAGTGCCACCAAGCTCAATCCAGCGATTTCCCAGTAATTCCTGGGGTAGACTGGTGCTACATACTAAGTTCCATATGTGAGAAGGTAGCTGAACGCCTTGTCCAAAATCATCTTACTGCTGAGAGTTGAGCTCACCCTCAGTCCCTCACAGTTCCACACTGCCTGCAGAGTGAGTTTCCCACGTCTTCACCAGAGACTTTTGCCAGAGGCTTCTGAGACGCAAGTTAACAATGCACACCTGGACGGTATCTCCAGGTGCAGTAGAGTGGTAATCTGGGAACCTCCTTACTCAGAATACTGCTACCTTCACACTGTCATAAGAATGCAGCTAGTTGAGAGCTGGCTTCTAGGCAAGCTTCCCTGTGAGAGCTGAGGACAGGGCAGAACCCTCCCGCATCCTGCCTGACTGTAGACGTACCTGCTAACCTCCTTATGTTAGTGGCTGGGATGGGTTGCGGGAAAAGCATGTGTAAGCATTGGGCCTGAACTCCCGTGTATCTGAGTTGAATACAGCGATTTCCAACATCCTTCTTCAATAGGAGTGTAGCTAGGTTCCAACTCCCATGTCCGAGTGGGCAGCAGACATCTGCCTCCCATGCATACACACTTCTGAGAGTTGAGCTTATGGCCTGTAACCCTACATCCTGCCTGCCGCTACCTTTCGCTTCCAAAAGGCCTAGGCTCGCTGCTTGACGCAAGTGTTGGGAGAGGTAACTGGAATCTCCCGGCACACAAGACGAGTGCCTCCAAGCTCAATCAAGCGATTTCCTAGTAATTCCTGGGGTAGACTGGTGCTACATACTAAGTTCCATACGTGAGTAGGTAGTTGAACGCCTTGTCCAAAAACATCTTACTTCTGAGAGTTGAGCTCACCCTCAGTCCCTCACAGTTCCACACTGCCTGCAGAGTGAGTTTCGCACGTCTTCACCAGAGACGTTTGCCAGAGGCTTCTGAGACGCAAGTTAACAATGCAGACCTGGAGGGTATCTCCAGGTCCAGTAGAGTGGTAACCTGGGAACCTCCTGTCTCAGAATCCTGCTACCTTCACCCTGCCATAAGAATGCAGCTAGTTGACAGCTGGCTTCAAGGCCTGCTTCCCTGTGAGAGCTAAGGACAGGGCACAACCCTCCCGCATCCTGCTTGACTGTAGAAGGAGCTGCTAACGTCCTCATGTTAGTGGCAGGGAAACGTTGTGAGAAAAGCATGTGGAATCGTTGTGCCTGAACCCACGTGTATCTGAGTTGAATACAGCGATTTCCAAAGTCCTTCTTCATCAGAGTGTAGCTAGGTTCCCACTCGCATGTCCGAGTGGGTAGCAGACATCTGCCTCCCATGTATACACACTTCTGAGAGTTGAGCTTATGGCCTGTAAGCCTACCTCCTGCCTGCAGCTACCTTTCGCTTCCAAAAGGCCTAGGCTCGCTGCTTCACCGAAGTGTTGGGAGAGGTAACTGGAATCTCCCGGCACACAAGACTAGTGCCACCAAGCTCAATCCAGCGATTTCCCAGTAATTCCTGGGGTAGACTGGTGCTACATACTAAGTTCCATATGTGAGAAGGTAGCTGAACGCCTTGTCCAAAATCATCTTACTGCTGAGAGTTGAGCTCACCCTCAGTCCCTCACAGTTCCACACTGCCTGCAGAGTGAGTTTCCCACGTCTTCACCAGAGACTTTTGCCAGAGGCTTCTGAGACGCAAGTTAACAATGCACACCTGGACGGTATCTCCAGGTGCAGTAGAGTGGTAATCTGGGAACCTCCTTACTCAGAATACTGCTACCTTCACACTGTCATAAGAATGCAGCTAGTTGAGAGCTGGCTTCTAGGCAAGCTTCCCTGTGAGAGCTGAGGACAGGGCAGAACCCTCCCGCATCCTGCCTGACTGTAGACGTACCTGCTAACCTCCTTATGTTAGTGGCTGGGATGGGTTGCGGGAAAAGCATGTGTAAGCATTGGGCCTGAACTCCCGTGTATCTGAGTTGAATACAGCGATTTCCAACATCCTTCTTCAATAGGAGTGTAGCTAGGTTCCAACTCCCATGTCCGAGTGGGTAGCAGACATCTGCCTCCCATGCATACACACTTCTGAGAGTTGAGCTTATGGCCTGTAACCCTACATCCTGCCTGCCGCTACCTTTCGCTTCCAAAAGGCCTAGGCTCGCTGCTTGACGCAAGTGTTGGGAGAGGTAACTGGAATCTCCCGGCACACAAGACGAGTGCCTCCAAGCTCAATCAAGCGATTTCCTAGTAATTCCTGGGGTAGACTGGTGCTACATACTAAGTTCCATACGTGAGTAGGTAGTTGAACGCCTTGTCCAAAAACATCTTACTTCTGAGAGTTGAGCTCACCCTCAGTCCCTCACAGTTCCACACTGCCTGCAGAGTGAGTTTCGCACGTCTTCACCAGAGACGTTTGCCAGAGGCTTCTGAGACGCAAGTTAACAATGCAGACCTGGAGGGTATCTCCAGGTCCAGTAGAGTGGTAACCTGGGAACCTCCTGTCTCAGAATCCTGCTACCTTCACCCTGCCATAAGAATGCAGCTAGTTGACAGCTGGCTTCAAGGCCTGCTTCCCTGTGAGAGCTAAGGACAGGGCACAACCCTCCCGCATCCTGCTTGACTGTAGAAGGCGCTGCTAACGTCCTCATGTTAGTGGCAGGGAAACGTTGTGAGAAAAGCATGTGGAATCGTTGTGCCTGAACCCACGTGTATCTGAGTTGAATACAGCGATTTCCAAAGTCCTTCTTCATCAGAGTGTAGCTAGGTTCCCACTCGCATGTCCGAGTGGGTAGCAGACATCTGCCTCCCATGTATACACACTTCTGAGAGTTGAGCTTATGGCCTGTAAGCCTACCTCCTGCCTGCAACTACCTTTCGCTTCCAAAAGGCCTAGGCTCGCTGCTTCACCGAAGTGTTGGGAGAGGTAACTGGAATCTCCCGGCACACAAGACTAGTGCCACCAAGCTCAATCCAGCGATTTCCCAGTAATTCCTGGGGTAGACTGGTGCTACATACTAAGTTCCATATGTGAGAAGGTAGCTGAACGCCTTGTCCAAAATCATCTTACTGCTGAGAGTTGAGCTCACCCTCAGTCCCTCACAGTTCCACACTGCCTGCAGAGTGAGTTTCCCACGTCTTCACCAGAGACTTTTGCCAGAGGCTTCTGAGACGCAAGTTAACAATGCACACCTGGACGGTATCTCCAGGTGCAGTAGAGTGGTAATCTGGGAACCTCCTTACTCAGAATACTGCTACCTTCACACTGTCATAAGAATGCAGCTAGTTGAGAGCTGGCTTCTAGGCAAGCTTCCCTGTGAGAGCTGAGGACAGGGCAGGACCCTCCCGCATCCTGCCTGACTGTAGACGTACCTGCTAACCTCCTTATGTTAGTGGCTGGGATGGGTTGCGGGAAAAGCATGTGTAAGCATTGGGCCTGAACTCCCGTGTATCTGAGTTGAATACAGCGATTTCCAACATCCTTCTTCAATAGGAGTGTAGCTAGGTTCCAACTCCCATGTCCGAGTGGGTAGCAGACATCTGCCTCCCATGCATACACACTTCTGAGAGTTGAGCTTATGGCCTGTAACCCTACATCCTGCCTGCCGCTACCTTTCGCTTCCAAAAGGCCTAGGCTCGCTGCTTGACGCAAGTGTTGGGAGAGGTAACTGGAATCTCCCGGCACACAAGACGAGTGCCTCCAAGCTCAATCAAGCGATTTCCTAGTAATTCCTGGGGTAGAGTGGTGCTACATACTAAGTTCCATACGTGAGTAGGTAGTTGAACGCCTTGTCCAAAAACATCTTACTTCTGAGAGTTGAGCTCACCCTCAGTCCCTCACAGTTCCACACTGCCTGCAGAGTGAGTTTCGCACGTCTTCACCAGAGACGTTTGCCAGAGGCTTCTGAGACGCAAGTTAACAATGCAGACCTGGAGGGTATCTCCAGGTCCAGTAGAGTGGTAACCTGGGAACCTCCTGTCTCAGAATCCTGCTACCTTCACCCTGCCATAAGAATGCAGCTAGTTGACAGCTGGCTTCAAGGCCTGCTTCCCTGTGAGAGCTAAGGACAGGGCACAACCCTCCCGCATCCTGCTTGACTGTAGAAGGCGCTGCTAACGTCCTCATGTTAGTGGCAGGGAAACGTTGTGAGAAAAGCATGTGGAATCGTTGTGCCTGAACCCACGTGTATCTGAGTTGAATACAGCGATTTCCAAAGTCCTTCTTCATCAGAGTGTAGCTAGGTTCCCACTCGCATGTCCGAGTGGGTAGCAGACATCTGCCTCCCATGTATACACACTTCTGAGAGTTGAGCTTATGGCCTGTAAGCCTACCTCCTGCCTGCAGCTACCTTTCGCTTCCAAAAGGCCTAGGCTCGCTGCTTCACCGAAGTGTTGGGAGAGGTAACTGGAATCTCCCGGCACACAAGACTAGTGCCACCAAGCTCAATCCAGCGATTTCCCAGTAATTCCTGGGGTAGACTGGTGCTACATACTAAGTTCCATATGTGAGAAGGTAGCTGAACGCCTTGTCCAAAATCATCTTACTGCTGAGAGTTGAGCTCACCCTCAGTCCCTCACAGTTCCACACTGCCTGCAGAGTGAGTTTCCCACGTCTTCACCAGAGACTTTTGCCAGAGGCTTCTGAGACGCAAGTTAACAATGCACACCTGGACGGTATCTCCAGGTGCAGTAGAGTGGTAATCTGGGAACCTCCTTACTCAGAATACTGCTACCTTCACACTGTCATAAGAATGCAGCTAGTTGAGAGCTGGCTTCTAGGCAAGCTTCCCTGTGAGAGCTGAGGACAGGGCAGAACCCTCCCGCATCCTGCCTGACTGTAGACGTACCTGCTAACCTCCTTATGTTAGTGGCTGGGATGGGTTGCGGGAAAAGCATGTGTAAGCATTGGGCCTGAACTCCCGTGTATCTGAGTTGAATACAGCGATTTCCAACATCCTTCTTCAATAGGAGTGTAGCTAGGTTCCAACTCCCATGTCCGAGTGGGCAGCAGACATCTGCCTCCCATGCATACACACTTCTGAGAGTTGAGCTTATGGCCTGTAACCCTACATCCTGCCTGCCGCTACCTTTCGCTTCCAAAAGGCCTAGGCTCGCTGCTTGACGCAAGTGTTGGGAGAGGTAACTGGAATCTCCCGGCACACAAGACGAGTGCCTCCAAGCTCAATCAAGCGATTTCCTAGTAATTCCTGGGGTAGACTGGTGCTACATACTAAGTTCCATACGTGAGTAGGTAGTTGAACGCCTTGTCCAAAAACATCTTACTTCTGAGAGTTGAGCTCACCCTCAGTCCCTCACAGTTCCACACTGCCTGCAGAGTGAGTTTCGCACGTCTTCACCAGAGACGTTTGCCAGAGGCTTCTGAGACGCAAGTTAACAATGCAGACCTGGAGGGTATCTCCAGGTCCAGTAGAGTGGTAACCTGGGAACCTCCTGTCTCAGAATCCTGCTACCTTCACCCTGCCATAAGAATGCAGCTAGTTGACAGCTGGCTTCAAGGCCTGCTTCCCTGTGAGAGCTAAGGACAGGGCACAACCCTCCCGCATCCTGCTTGACTGTAGAAGGAGCTGCTAACGTCCTCATGTTAGTGGCAGGGAAACGTTGTGAGAAAAGCATGTGGAATCGTTGTGCCTGAACCCACGTGTATCTGAGTTGAATACAGCGATTTCCAAAGTCCTTCTTCATCAGAGTGTAGCTAGGTTCCCACTCGCATGTCCGAGTGGGTAGCAGACATCTGCCTCCCATGTATACACACTTCTGAGAGTTGAGCTTATGGCCTGTAAGCCTACCTCCTGCCTGCAGCTACCTTTCGCTTCCAAAAGGCCTAGGCTCGCTGCTTCACCGAAGTGTTGGGAGAGGTAACTGGAATCTCCCGGCACACAAGACTAGTGCCACCAAGCTCAATCCAGCGATTTCCCAGTAATTCCTGGGGTAGACTGGTGCTACATACTAAGTTCCATATGTGAGAAGGTAGCTGAACGCCTTGTCCAAAATCATCTTACTGCTGAGAGTTGAGCTCACCCTCAGTCCCTCACAGTTCCACACTGCCTGCAGAGTGAGTTTCCCACGTCTTCACCAGAGACTTTTGCCAGAGGCTTCTGAGACGCAAGTTAACAATGCACACCTGGACGGTATCTCCAGGTGCAGTAGAGTGGTAATCTGGGAACCTCCTTACTCAGAATACTGCTACCTTCACACTGTCATAAGAATGCAGCTAGTTGAGAGCTGGCTTCTAGGCAAGCTTCCCTGTGAGAGCTGAGGACAGGGCAGAACCCTCCCGCATCCTGCCTGACTGTAGACGTACCTGCTAACCTCCTTATGTTAGTGGCTGGGATGGGTTGCGGGAAAAGCATGTGTAAGCATTGGGCCTGAACTCCCGTGTATCTGAGTTGAATACAGCGATTTCCAACATCCTTCTTCAATAGGAGTGTAGCTAGGTTCCAACTCCCATGTCCGAGTGGGTAGCAGACATCTGCCTCCCATGCATACACACTTCTGAGAGTTGAGCTTATGGCCTGTAACCCTACATCCTGCCTGCCGCTACCTTTCGCTTCCAAAAGGCCTAGGCTCGCTGCTTGACGCAAGTGTTGGGAGAGGTAACTGGAATCTCCCGGCACACAAGACGAGTGCCTCCAAGCTCAATCAAGCGATTTCCTAGTAATTCCTGGGGTAGACTGGTGCTACATACTAAGTTCCATACGTGAGTAGGTAGTTGAACGCCTTGTCCAAAAACATCTTACTTCTGAGAGTTGAGCTCACCCTCAGTCCCTCACAGTTCCACACTGCCTGCAGAGTGAGTTTCGCACGTCTTCACCAGAGACGTTTGCCAGAGGCTTCTGAGACGCAAGTTAACAATGCAGACCTGGAGGGTATCTCCAGGTCCAGTAGAGTGGTAACCTGGGAACCTCCTGTCTCAGAATCCTGCTACCTTCACCCTGCCATAAGAATGCAGCTAGTTGACAGCTGGCTTCAAGGCCTGCTTCCCTGTGAGAGCTAAGGACAGGGCACAACCCTCCCGCATCCTGCTTGACTGTAGAAGGCGCTGCTAACGTCCTCATGTTAGTGGCAGGGAAACGTTGTGAGAAAAGCATGTGGAATCGTTGTGCCTGAACCCACGTGTATCTGAGTTGAATACAGCGATTTCCAAAGTCCTTCTTCATCAGAGTGTAGCTAGGTTCCCACTCGCATGTCCGAGTGGGTAGCAGACATCTGCCTCCCATGTATACACACTTCTGAGAGTTGAGCTTATGGCCTGTAAGCCTACCTCCTGCCTGCAGCTACCTTTCGCTTCCAAAAGGCCTAGGCTCGCTGCTTCACCGAAGTGTTGGGAGAGGTAACTGGAATCTCCCGGCACACAAGACTAGTGCCACCAAGCTCAATCCAGCGATTTCCCAGTAATTCCTGGGGTAGACTGGTGCTACATACTAAGTTCCATATGTGAGAAGGTAGCTGAACGCCTTGTCCAAAATCATCTTACTGCTGAGAGTTGAGCTCACCCTCAGTCCCTCACAGTTCCACACTGCCTGCAGAGTGAGTTTCCCACGTCTTCACCAGAGACTTTTGCCAGAGGCTTCTGAGACGCAAGTTAACAATGCACACCTGGACGGTATCTCCAGGTGCAGTAGAGTGGTAATCTGGGAACCTCCTTACTCAGAATACTGCTACCTTCACACTGTCATAAGAATGCAGCTAGTTGAGAGCTGGCTTCTAGGCAAGCTTCCCTGTGAGAGCTGAGGACAGGGCAGAACCCTCCCGCATCCTGCCTGACTGTAGACGTACCTGCTAACCTCCTTATGTTAGTGGCTGGGATGGGTTGCGGGAAAAGCATGTGTAAGCATTGGGCCTGAACTCCCGTGTATCTGAGTTGAATACAGCGATTTCCAACATCCTTCTTCAATAGGAGTGTAGCTAGGTTCCAACTCCCATGTCCGAGTGGGTAGCAGACATCTGCCTCCCATGCATACACACTTCTGAGAGTTGAGCTTATGGCCTGTAACCCTACATCCTGCCTGCCGCTACCTTTCGCTTCCAAAAGGCCTAGGCTCGCTGCTTGACGCAAGTGTTGGGAGAGGTAACTGGAATCTCCCGGCACACAAGACGAGTGCCTCCAAGCTCAATCAAGCGATTTCCTAGTAATTCCTGGGGTAGACTGGTGCTACATACTAAGTTCCATACGTGAGTAGGTAGTTGAACGCCTTGTCCAAAAACATCTTACTTCTGAGAGTTGAGCTCACCCTCAGTCCCTCACAGTTCCACACTGCCTGCAGAGTGAGTTTCGCACGTCTTCACCAGAGACGTTTGCCAGAGGCTTCTGAGACGCAAGTTAACAATGCAGACCTGGAGGGTATCTCCAGGTCCAGTAGAGTGGTAACCTGGGAACCTCCTGTCTCAGAATCCTGCTACCTTCACCCTGCCATAAGAATGCAGCTAGTTGACAGCTGGCTTCAAGGCCTGCTTCCCTGTGAGAGCTAAGGACAGGGCACAACCCTCCCGCATCCTGCTTGACTGTAGAAGGCGCTGCTAACGTCCTCATGTTAGTGGCAGGGAAACGTTGTGAGAAAAGCATGTGGAATCGTTGTGCCTGAACCCACGTGTATCTGAGTTGAATACAGCGATTTCCAAAGTCCTTCTTCATCAGAGTGTAGCTAGGTTCCCACTCGCATGTCCGAGTGGGTAGCAGACATCTGCCTCCCATGTATACACACTTCTGAGAGTTGAGCTTATGGCCTGTAAACCTACCTCCTGCCTGCAGCTACCTTTCGCTTCCAAAAGGCCTAGGCTCGCTGCTTCACCGAAGTGTTGGGAGAGGTAACTGGAATCTCCCGGCACACAAGACTAGTGCCACCAAGCTCAATCCAGCGATTTCCCAGTAATTCCTGGGGTAGACTGGTGCTACATACTAAGTTCCATATGTGAGAAGGTAGCTGAACGCCTTGTCCAAAATCATCTTACTGCTGAGAGTTGAGCTCACCCTCAGTCCCTCACAGTTCCACACTGCCTGCAGAGTGAGTTTCCCACGTCTTCACCAGAGACTTTTGCCAGAGGCTTCTGAGACGCAAGTTAACAATGCACACCTGGACGGTATCTCCAGGTGCAGTAGAGTGGTAATCTGGGAACCTCCTTACTCAGAATACTGCTACCTTCACACTGTCATAAGAATGCAGCTAGTTGAGAGCTGGCTTCTAGGCAAGCTTCCCTGTGAGAGCTGAGGACAGGGCAGGACCCTCCCGCATCCTGCCTGACTGTAGACGTACCTGCTAACCTCCTTATGTTAGTGGCTGGGATGGGTTGCGGGAAAAGCATGTGTAAGCATTGGGCCTGAACTCCCGTGTATCTGAGTTGAATACAGCGATTTCCAACATCCTTCTTCAATAGGAGTGTAGCTAGGTTCCAACTCCCATGTCCGAGTGGGCAGCAGACATCTGCCTCCCATGCATACACACTTCTGAGAGTTGAGCTTATGGCCTGTAACCCTACATCCTGCCTGCCGCTACCTTTCGCTTCCAAAAGGCCTAGGCTCGCTGCTTGACGCAAGTGTTGGGAGAGGTAACTGGAATCTCCCGGCACACAAGACGAGTGCCTCCAAGCTCAATCAAGCGATTTCCTAGTAATTCCTGGGGTAGACTGGTGCTACATACTAAGTTCCATACGTGAGTAGGTAGTTGAACGCCTTATCCAAAAACATCTTACTTCTGAGAGTTGAGCTCACCCTCAGTCCCTCACAGTTCCACACTGCCTGCAGAGTGAGTTTCGCACGTCTTCACCAGAGACGTTTGCCAGAGGCTTCTGAGACGCAAGTTAACAATGCAGACCTGGAGGGTATCTCCAGGTCCAGTAGAGTGGTAACCTGGGAAACTCCTGTCTCAGAATCCTGCTACCTTCACCCTGCCATAAGAATGCAGCTAGTTGACAGCTGGCTTCAAGGCCTGCTTCCCTGTGAGAGCTAAGGACAGGGCACAACCCTCCCGCATCCTGCTTGACTGTAGAAGGCGCTGCTAACGTCCTCATGTTAGTGGCAGTGAAACGTTGTGAGAAAAGCATGTGGAATCGTTGTGCCTGAACCCACGTGTATCTGAGTTGAATACAGCGATTTCCAAAGTCCTTCTTCATCAGAGTGTAGCTAGGTTCCCACTCGCATGTCCGAGTGGGTAGCAGACATCTGCCTCCCATGTATACACACTTCTGAGAGTTGAGCTTATGGCCTGTAAGCCTACCTCCTGCCTGCAGCTACCTTTCGCTTCCAAAAGGCCTAGGCTCGCTGCTTCACCGAAGTGTTGGGAGAGGTAACTGGAATCTCCCGGCACACAAGACTAGTGCCACCAAGCTCAATCCAGCGATTTCCCAGTAATTCCTGGGGTAGACTGGTGCTACATACTAAGTTCCATATGTGAGAAGGTAGCTGAACGCCTTGTCCAAAATCATCTTACTGCTGAGAGTTGAGCTCACCCTCAGTCCCTCACAGTTCCACACTGCCTGCAGAGTGAGTTTCCCACGTCTTCACCAGAGACTTTTGCCAGAGGCTTCTGAGACGCAAGTTAACAATGCACACCTGGACGGTATCTCCAGGTGCAGTAGAGTGGTAATCTGGGAACCTCCTTACTCAGAATACTGCTACCTTCACACTGTCATAAGAATGCAGCTAGTTGAGAGCTGGCTTCTAGGCAAGCTTCCCTGTGAGAGCTGAGGACAGGGCAGAACCCTCCCGCATCCTGCCTGACTGTAGACGTACCTGCTAACCTCCTTATGTTAGTGGCTGGGATGGGTTGCGGGAAAAGCATGTGTAAGCATTGGGCCTGAACTCCCGTGTATCTGAGTTGAATACAGCGATT
This sequence comes from Canis aureus, assembly GCF_053574225.1. Classification (NCBI taxonomy): domain Eukaryota; kingdom Metazoa; phylum Chordata; class Mammalia; order Carnivora; family Canidae; genus Canis; species Canis aureus. Next base: position 285,745 of record NW_027554430.1, read on the forward strand.
TCCAACATCCTTCTTCAATAGGAGTGTAGCTAGGTTCCAACTCCCATGTCCGAGTGGGTAGCAGACATCTGCCTCCCATGCATACACACTTCTGAGAGTTGAGCTTATGGCCTGTAACCCTACATCCTGCCTGCCGCTACCTTTCGCTTCCAAAAGGCCTAGGCTCGCTGCTTGACGCAAGTGTTGGGAGAGGTAACTGGAATCTCCCGGCACACAAGACGAGTGCCTCCAAGCTCAATCAAGCGATTTCCTAGTAATTCCTGGGGTAGACTGGTGCTACATACTAAGTTCCATACGTGAGTAGGTAGTTGAACGCCTTGTCCAAAAACATCTTACTTCTGAGAGTTGAGCTCACCCTCAGTCCCTCACAGTTCCACACTGCCTGCAGAGTGAGTTTCGCACGTCTTCACCAGAGACGTTTGCCAGAGGCTTCTGAGACGCAAGTTAACAATGCAGACCTGGAGGGTATCTCCAGGTCCAGTAGAGTGGTAACCTGGGAACCTCCTGTCTCAGAATCCTGCTACCTTCACCCTGCCATAAGAATGCAGCTAGTTGACAGCTGGCTTCAAGGCCTGCTTCCCTGTGAGAGCTAAGGACAGGGCACAACCCTCCCGCATCCTGCTTGACTGTAGAAGGCGCTGCTAACGTCCTCATGTTAGTGGCAGGGAAACGTTGTGAGAAAAGCATGTGGAATCGTTGTGCCTGAACCCACGTGTATCTGAGTTGAATACAGCGATTTCCAAAGTCCTTCTTCATCAGAGTGTAGCTAGGTTCCCACTCGCATGTCCGAGTGGGTAGCAGACATCTGCCTCCCATGCATACACACTTCTGAGAGTTGAGCTTATGGCCTGTAAGCCTACCTCCTGCCTGCAGCTACCTTTCGCTTCCAAAAGGCCTAGGCTCGCTGCTTCACCGAAGTGTTGGGAGAGGTAACTGGAATCTCCCGGCACACAAGACTAGTGCCACCAAGCTCAATCCAGCGATTTCCCAGTAATTCCTGGGGTAGACTGGTGCTACATACTAAGTTCCATATGTGAGAAGGTAGCTGAACGCCTTGTCCAAAATCATCTTACTGCTGAGAGTTGAGCTCACCCTCAGTCCCTCACAGTTCCACACTGCCTGCAGAGTGAGTTTCCCACGTCTTCACCAGAGACTTTTGCCAGAGGCTTCTGAGACGCAAGTTAACAATGCACACCTGGACGGTATCTCCAGGTGCAGTAGAGTGGTAATCTGGGAACCTCCTTACTCAGAATACTGCTACCTTCACACTGTCATAAGAATGCAGCTAGTTGAGAGCTGGCTTCTAGGCAAGCTTCCCTGTGAGAGCTGAGGACAGGGCAGAACCCTCCCGCATCCTGCCTGACTGTAGACGTACCTGCTAACCTCCTTATGTTAGTGGCTGGGATGGGTTGCGGGAAAAGCATGTGTAAGCATTGGGCCTGAACTCCCGTGTATCTGAGTTGAATACAGCGATTTCCAACATCCTTCTTCAATAGGAGTGTAGCTAGGTTCCAACTCCCATGTCCGAGTGGGCAGCAGACATCTGCCTCCCATGCATACACACTTCTGAGAGTTGAGCTTATGGCCTGTAACCCTACATCCTGCCTGCCGCTACCTTTCGCTTCCAAAAGGCCTAGGCTCGCTGCTTGACGCAAGTGTTGGGAGAGGTAACTGGAATCTCCCGGCACACAAGACGAGTGCCTCCAAGCTCAATCAAGCGATTTCCTAGTAATTCCTGGGGTAGACTGGTGCTACATACTAAGTTCCATACGTGAGTATGTAGTTGAACGCCTTGTCCAAAAACATCTTACTTCTGAGAGTTGAGCTCACCCTCAGTCCCTCACAGTTCCACACTGCCTGCAGAGTGAGTTTCGCACGTCTTCACCAGAGACGTTTGCCAGAGGCTTCTGAGACGCAAGTTAACAATGCAGACCTGGAGGGTATCTCCAGGTGCAGTAGAGTGGTAACCTGGGAACCTCCTGTCTCAGAATCCTGCTACCTTCACCCTGCCATAAGAATGCAGCTAGTTGACAGCTGGCTTCAAGGCCTGCTTCCCTGTGAGAGCTAAGGACAGGGCACAACCCTCCCGCATCCTGCTTGACTGTAGAAGGAGCTGCTAACGTCCTCATGTTAGTGGCAGGGAAACGTTGTGAGAAAAGCATGTGGAATCGTTGTGCCTGAACCCACGTGTATCTGAGTTGAATACAGCGATTTCCAAAGTCCTTCTTCATCAGAGTGTAGCTAGGTTCCCACTCGCATGTCCGAGTGGGTAGCAGACATCTGCCTCCCATGTATACACACTTCTGAGAGTTGAGCTTATGGCCTGTAAGCCTACCTCCTGACTGCACCGACCTTTCGCTTCCAAAAGGCCTAGGCTCGCTGCTTCACCGAAGTGTTGGGAGAGGTAACTGGAATCTCCCGGCACACAAGACTAGTGCCACCAAGCTCAATCCAGCGATTTCCCAGTAATTCCTGGGGTAGACTGGTGCTACATACTAAATTCCATATGTGAGAAGGTAGCTGAACGCCTTGTCCAAAATCATCTTACTGCTGAGAGTTGAGCTCACCCTCAGTCCCTCACAGTTCCACACTGCCTGCAGAGTGAGTTTCCCACGTCTTCACCAGAGACTTTTGCCAGAGGCTTCTGAGACGCAAGTTAAAAATGCACACCTGGACGGTATCTCCAGGTGCAGTAGAGTGGTAATCTGGGAACCTCCTTACTCAGAATACTGCTACCTTCACACTGTCATAAGAATGCAGCTAGTTGAGAGCTGGCTTCTAGGCAAGCTTCCCTGTGAGTGCTGAGGACAGGGCAGAACCCTCCCGCATCCTGCCTGACTGTAGACGTACCTGATAACCTCCTTATGTTAGTGGCTGGGATGGGTTGCGGGAAAAGCATGTGTAAGCATTGGGCCTGAACTCCCGTGTATCTGAGTTGAATACAGCGATTTCCAACATCCTTCTTCAATAGGAGTGTAGCTAGGTTCCAACTCCCATGTCCGAGTGGGCAGCAGACATCTGCCTCCCATGCATACACACTTCTGAGAGTTGAGCTTATGGCCTGTAACCCTACATCCTGCCTGCCGCTACCTTTCGCTTCCAAAAGGCCTAGGCTCGCTGCTTGACGCAAGTGTTGGGAGAGGTAACTGGAATCTCCCGGCACACAAGACGAGTGCCTCCAAGCTCAATCAAGCGATTTCCTAGTAATTCCTGGGGTAGACTGGTGCTACATACTAAGTTCCATACGTGAGTAGGTAGTTGAACGCCTTGTCCAAAAACATCTTACTTCTGAGAGTTGAGCTCACCCTCAGTCCCTCACAGTTCCACACTGCCTGCAGAGTGAGTTTCGCACGTCTTCACCAGAGACGTTTGCCAGAGGCTTCTGAGACGCAAGTTAACAATGCAGACCTGGAGGGTATCTCCAGGTCCAGTAGAGTGGTAACCTGGGAACCTCCTGTCTCAGAATCCTGCTACCTTCACCCTGCCATAAGAATGCAGCTAGTTGACAGCTGGCTTCAAGGCCTGCTTCCCTGTGAGAGCTAAGGACAGGGCACAACCCTCCCGCATCCTGCTTGACTGTAGAAGGCGCTGCTAACGTCCTCATGTTAGTGGCAGGGAAACGTTGTGAGAAAAGCATGTGGAATCGTTGTGCCTGAACCCACGTGTATCTGAGTTGAATACAGCGATTTCCAAAGTCCTTCTTCATCAGAGTGTAGCTAGGTTCCCACTCGCATGTCCGAGTGGGTAGCAGACATCTGCCTCCCATGTATACACACTTCTGAGAGTTGAGCTTATGGCCTGTAAGCCTACCTCCTGCCTGCAGCTACCTTTCGCTTCCAAAAGGCCTAGGCTCGCTGCTTCACCGAAGTGTTGGGAGAGGTAACTGGAATCTCCCGGCACACAAGACTAGTGCCACCAAGCTCAATCCAGCGATTTCCCAGTAATTCCTGGGGTAGACTGGTGCTACATACTAAGTTCCATATGTGAGAAGGTAGCTGAACGCCTTGTCCAAAATCATCTTACTGCTGAGAGTTGAGCTCACCCTCAGTCCCTCACAGTTCCACACTGCCTGCAGAGTGAGTTTCCCACGTCTTCACCAGAGACTTTTGCCAGAGGCTTCTGAGACGCAAGTTAACAATGCACACCTGGACGGTATCTCCAGGTGCAGTAGAGTGGTAATCTGGGAACCTCCTTACTCAGAATACTGCTACCTTCACACTGTCATAAGAATGCAGCTAGTTGAGAGCTGGCTTCTAGGCAAGCTTCCCTGTGAGAGCTGAGGACAGGGCAGAACCCTCCCGCATCCTGCCTGACTGTAGACGTACCTGCTAACCTCCTTATGTTAGTGGCTGGGATGGGTTGCGGGAAAAGCATGTGTAAGCATTGGGCCTGAACTCCCGTGTATCTGAGTTGAATACAGCGATTTCCAACATCCTTCTTCAATAGGAGTGTAGCTAGGTTCCAACTCCCATGTCCGAGTGGGTAGCAGACATCTGCCTCCCATGCATACACACTTCTGAGAGTTGAGCTTATGGCCTGTAACCCTACATCCTGCCTGCCGCTACCTTTCGCTTCCAAAAGGCCTAGGCTCGCTGCTTGACGCAAGTGTTGGGAGAGGTAACTGGAATCTCCCGGCACACAAGACGAGTGCCTCCAAGCTCAATCAAGCGATTTCCTAGTAATTCCTGGGGTAGACTGGTGCTACATACTAAGTTCCATACGTGAGTAGGTAGTTGAACGCCTTGTCCAAAAACATCTTACTTCTGAGAGTTGAGCTCACCCTCAGTCCCTCACAGTTCCACACTGCCTGCAGAGTGAGTTTCCCACGTCTTCACCAGAGACGTTTGCCAGAGGCTTCTGAGACGCAAGTTAACAATGCAGACCTGGAGGGTATCTCCAGGTCCAGTAGAGTGGTAACCTGGGAACCTCCTGTCTCAGAATCCTGCTACCTTCACCCTGCCATAAGAATGCAGCTAGTTGACAGCTGGCTTCAAGGCCTGCTTCCCTGTGAGAGCTAAGGACAGGGCACAACCCTCCCGCATCCTGCTTGACTGTAGAAGGCGCTGCTAACGTCCTCATGTTAGTGGCAGGGAAACGTTGTGAGAAAAGCATGTGGAATCGTTGTGCCTGAACCCACGTGTATCTGAGTTGAATACAGCGATTTCCAAAGTCCTTCTTCATCAGAGTGTAGCTAGGTTCCCACTCGCATGTCCGAGTGGGTAGCAGACATCTGCCTCCCATGTATACACACTTCTGAGAGTTGAGCTTATGGCCTGTAAGCCTACCTCCTGCCTGCAGCTACCTTTCGCTTCCAAAAGGCCTAGGCTCGCTGCTTCACCGAAGTGTTGGGAGAGGTAACTGGAATCTCCCGGCACACAAGACTAGTGCCACCAAGCTCAATCCAGCGATTTCCCAGTAATTCCTGGGGTAGACTGGTGCTACATACTAAGTTCCATATGTGAGAAGGTAGCTGAACACCTTGTCCAAAATCATCTTACTGCTGAGAGTTGAGCTCACCCTCAGTCCCTCACAGTTCCACACTGCCTGCAGAGTGAGTTTCCCACGTCTTCACCAGAGACTTTTGCCAGAGGCTTCTGAGACGCAAGTTAACAATGCACACCTGGACGGTATCTCCAGGTGCAGTAGAGTGGTAATCTGGGAACCTCCTTACTCAGAATACTGCTACCTTCACACTGTCATAAGAATGCAGCTAGTTGAGAGCTGGCTTCTAGGCAAGCTTCCCTGTGAGAGCTGAGGACAGGGCAGAACCCTCCCGCATCCTGCCTGACTGTAGACGTACCTGCTAACCTCCTTATGTTAGTGGCTGGGATGGGTTGCGGGAAAAGCATGTGTAAGCATTGGGCCTGAACTCCCGTGTATCTGAGTTGAATACAGCGATTTCCAACATCCTTCTTCAATAGGAGTGTAGCTAGGTTCCAACTCCCATGTCCGAGTGGGCAGCAGACATCTGCCTCCCATGCATACACACTTCTGAGAGTTGAGCTTATGGCCTGTAACCCTACATCCTGCCTGCCGCTACCTTTCGCTTCCAAAAGGCCTAGGCTCGCTGCTTGACGCAAGTGTTGGGAGAGGTAACTGGAATCTCCCGGCACACAAGACGAGTGCCTCCAAGCTCAATCAAGCGATTTCCTAGTAATTCCTGGGGTAGACTGGTGCTACATACTAAGTTCCATACGTGAGTAGGTAGTTGAACGCCTTGTCCAAAAACATCTTACTTCTGAGAGTTGAGCTCACCCTCAGTCCCTCACAGTTCCACACTGCCTGCAGAGTGAGTTTCGCACGTCTTCACCAGAGACGTTTGCCAGAGGCTTCTGAGACGCAAGTTAACAATGCAGACCTGGAGGGTATCTCCAGGTCCAGTAGAGTGGTAACCTGGGAACCTCCTGTCTCAGAATCCTGCTACCTTCACCCTGCCATAAGAATGCAGCTAGTTGACAGCTGGCTTCAAGGCCTGCTTCCCTGTGAGAGCTAAGGACAGGGCACAACCCTCCCGCATCCTGCTTGACTGTAGAAGGCGCTGCTAACGTCCTCATGTTAGTGGCAGGGAAACGTTGTGAGAAAAGCATGTGGAATCGTTGTGCCTGAACCCACGTGTATCTGAGTTGAATACAGCGATTTCCAAAGTCCTTCTTCATCAGAGTGTAGCTAGGTTCCCACTCGCATGTCCGAGTGGGTAGCAGACATCTGCCTCCCATGTATACACACTTCTGAGAGTTGAGCTTATGGCCTGTAAGCCTACCTCCTGCCTGCAGCTACCTTTCGCTTCCAAAAGGCCTAGGCTCGCTGCTTCACCGAAGTGTTGGGAGAGGTAACTGGAATCTCCCGGCACACAAGACTAGTGCCACCAAGCTCAATCCAGCGATTTCCCAGTAATTCCTGGGGTAGACTGGTGCTACATACTAAGTTCCATATGTGAGAAGGTAGCTGAACGCCTTGTCCAAAATCATCTTACTGCTGAGAGTTGAGCTCACCCTCAGTCCCTCACAGTTCCACACTGCCTGCAGAGTGAGTTTCCCACGTCTTCACCAGAGACTTTTGCCAGAGGCTTCTGAGACGCAAGTTAACAATGCACACCTGGACGGTATCTCCAGGTGCAGTAGAGTGGTAATCTGGGAACCTCCTTACTCAGAATACTGCTACCTTCACACTGTCATAAGAATGCAGCTAGTTGAGAGCTGGCTTCTAGGCAAGCTTCCCTGTGAGAGCTGAGGACAGGGCAGAACCCTCCCGCATCCTGCCTGACTGTAGACGTACCTGCTAACCTCCTTATGTTAGTGGCTGGGATGGGTTGCGGGAAAAGCATGTGTAAGCATTGGGCCTGAACTCCCGTGTATCTGAGTTGAATACAGCGATTTCCAACATCCTTCTTCAATAGGAGTGTAGCTAGGTTCCAACTCCCATGTCCGAGTGGGCAGCAGACATCTGCCTCCCATGCATACACACTTCTGAGAGTTGAGCTTATGGCCTGTAACCCTACATCCTGCCTGCCGCTACCTTTCGCTTCCAAAAGGCCTAGGCTCGCTGCTTGACGCAAGTGTTGGGAGAGGTAACTGGAATCTCCCGGCACACAAGACGAGTGCCTCCAAGCTCAATCAAGCGATTTCCTAGTAATTCCTGGGGTAGACTGGTGCTACATACTAAGTTCCATACGTGAGTATGTAGTTGAACGCCTTGTCCAAAAACATCTTACTTCTGAGAGTTGAGCTCACCCTCAGTCCCTCACAGTTCCACACTGCCTGCAGAGTGAGTTTCGCACGTCTTCACCAGAGACGTTTGCCAGAGGCTTCTGAGACGCAAGTTAACAATGCAGACCTGGAGGGTATCTCCAGGTCCAGTAGAGTGGTAACCTGGGAACCTCCTGTCTCAGAATCCTGCTACCTTCACCCTGCCATAAGAATGCAGCTAGTTGACAGCTGGCTTCAAGGCCTGCTTCCCTGTGAGAGCTAAGGACAGGGCACAACCCTCCCGCATCCTGCTTGACTGTAGAAGGAGCTGCTAACGTCCTCATGTTAGTGGCAGGGAAACGTTGTGAGAAAAGCATGTGGAATCGTTGTGCCTGAACCCACGTGTATCTGAGTTGAATACAGCGATTTCCAAAGTCCTTCTTCATCAGAGTGTAGCTAGGTTCCCACTCGCATGTCCGAGTGGGTAGCAGACATCTGCCTCCCATGTATACACACTTCTGAGAGTTGAGCTTATGGCCTGTAAGCCTACCTCCTGCCTGCAGCTACCTTTCGCTTCCAAAAGGCCTAGGCTCGCTGCTTCACCGAAGTGTTGGGAGAGGTAACTGGAATCTCCCGGCACACAAGACTAGTGCCACCAAGCTCAATCCAGCGATTTCCCAGTAATTCCTGGGGTAGACTGGTGCTACATACTAAGTTCCATATGTGAGAAGGTAGCTGAACGCCTTGTCCAAAATCATCTTACTGCTGAGAGTTGAGCTCACCCTCAGTCCCTCACAGTTCCACACTGCCTGCAGAGTGAGTTTCCCACGTCTTCACCAGAGACTTTTGCCAGAGGCTTCTGAGACGCAAGTTAACAATGCACACCTGGACGGTATCTCCAGGTGCAGTAGAGTGGTAATCTGGGAACCTCCTTACTCAGAATACTGCTACCTTCACACTGTCATAAGAATGCAGCTAGTTGAGAGCTGGCTTCTAGGCAAGCTTCCCTGTGAGAGCTGAGGACAGGGCAGAACCCTCCCGCATCCTGCCTGACTGTAGACGTACCTGATAACCTCCTTATGTTAGTGGCTGGGATGGGTTGCGGGAAAAGCATGTGTAAGCATTGGGCCTGAACTCCCGTGTATCTGAGTTGAATACAGCGATTTCCAACATCCTTCTTCAATAGGAGTGTAGCTAGGTTCCAACTCCCATGTCCGAGTGGGTAGCAGACATCTGCCTCCCATGCATACACACTTCTGAGAGTTGAGCTTATGGCCTGTAACCCTACATCCTGCCTGCCGCTACCTTTCGCTTCCAAAAGGCCTAGGCTCGCTGCTTGACGCAAGTGTTGGGAGAGGTAACTGGAATCTCCCGGCACACAAGACGAGTGCCTCCAAGCTCAATCAAGCGATTTCCTAGTAATTCCTGGGGTAGACTGGTGCTACATACTAAGTTCCATACGTGAGTAGGTAGTTGAACGCCTTGTCCAAAAACATCTTACTTCTGAGAGTTGAGCTCACCCTCAGTCCCTCACAGTTCCACACTGCCTGCAGAGTGAGTTTCGCACGTCTTCACCAGAGACGTTTGCCAGAGGCTTCTGAGACGCAAGTTAACAATGCAGACCTGGAGGGTATCTCCAGGTCCAGTAGAGTGGTAACCTGGGAACCTCCTGTCTCAGAATCCTGCTACCTTCACCCTGCCATAAGAATGCAGCTAGTTGACAGCTGGCTTCAAGGCCTGCTTCCCTGTGAGAGCTAAGGACAGGGCACAACCCTCCCGCATCCTGCTTGACTGTAGAAGGCGCTGCTAACGTCCTCATGTTAGTGGCAGGGAAACGTTGTGAGAAAAGCATGTGGAATCGTTGTGCCTGAACCCACGTGTATCTGAGTTGAATACAGCGATTTCCAAAGTCCTTCTTCATCAGAGTGTAGCTAGGTTCCCACTCGCATGTCCGAGTGGGTAGCAGACATCTGCCTCCCATGTATACACACTTCTGAGAGTTGAGCTTATGGCCTGTAAGCCTACCTCCTGCCTGCAGCTACCTTTCGCTTCCAAAAGGCCTAGGCTCGCTGCTTCACCGAAGTGTTGGGAGAGGTAACTGGAATCTCCCGGCACACAAGACTAGTGCCACCAAGCTCAATCCAGCGATTTCCCAGTAATTCCTGGGGTAGACTGGTGCTACATACTAAGTTCCATATGTGAGAAGGTAGCTGAACGCCTTGTCCAAAATCATCTTACTGCTGAGAGTTGAGCTCACCCTCAGTCCCTCACAGTTCCACACTGCCTGCAGAGTGAGTTTCCCACGTCTTCACCAGAGACTTTTGCCAGAGGCTTCTGAGACGCAAGTTAACAATGCACACCTGGACGGTATCTCCAGGTGCAGTAGAGTGGTAATCTGGGAACCTCCTTACTCAGAATACTGCTACCTTCACACTGTCATAAGAATGCAGCTAGTTGAGAGCTGGCTTCTAGGCAAGCTTCCCTGTGAGAGCTGAGGACAGGGCAGAACCCTCCCGCATCCTGCCTGACTGTAGACGTACCTGCTAACCTCCTTATGTTAGTGGCTGGGATGGGTTGCGGGAAAAGCATGTGTAAGCATTGGGCCTGAACTCCCGTGTATCTGAGTTGAATACAGCGATTTCCAACATCCTTCTTCAATAGGAGTGTAGCTAGGTTCCAACTCCCATGTCCGAGTGGGTAGCAGACATCTGCCTCCCATGCATACACACTTCTGAGAGTTGAGCTTATGGCCTGTAACCCTACATCCTGCCTGCCGCTACCTTTCGCTTCCAAAAGGCCTAGGCTCGCTGCTTGACGCAAGTGTTGGGATAGGTAACTGGAATCTCCCGGCACACAAGACGAGTGCCTCCAAGCTCAATCAAGCGATTTCCTAGTAATTCCTGGGGTAGACTGGTGCTACATACTAAGTTCCATACGTGAGTAGGTAGTTGAACGCCTTGTCCAAAAACATCTTACTTCTGAGAGTTGAGCTCACCCTCAGTCCCTCACAGTTCCACACTGCCTGCAGAGTGAGTTTCGCACGTCTTCACCAGAGACATTTGCCAGAGGCTTCTGAGACGCAAGTTAACAATGCAGACCTGGAGGGTATCTCCAGGTCCAGTAGAGTGGTAACCTGGGAAACTCCTGTCTCAGAATCCTGCTACCTTCACCCTGCCATAAGAATGCAGCTAGTTGACAGCTGGCTTCAAGGCCTGCTTCCCTGTGAGAGCTAAGGACAGGGCACAACCCTCCCGCATCCTGCTTGACTGTAGAAGGCGCTGCTAACGTCCTCATGTTAGTGGCAGGGAAACGTTGTGAGAAAAGCATGTGGAATCGTTGTGCCTGAACCCACGTGTATCTGAGTTGAATACAGCGATTTCCAAAGTCCTTCTTCATCAGAGTGTAGCTAGGTTCCCACTCGCATGTCCGAGTGGGTAGCAGACATCTGCCTCCCATGTATACACACTTCTGAGAGTTGAGCTTATGGCCTGTAAGCCTACCTCCTGCCTGCAGCTACCTTTCGCTTCCAAAAGGCCTAGGCTCGCTGCTTCACCGAAGTGTTGGGAGAGGTAACTGGAATCTCCCGGCACACAAGACTAGTGCCACCAAGCTCAATCCAGCGATTTCCCAGTAATTCCTGGGGTAGACTGGTGCTACATACTAAGTTCCATATGTGAGAAGGTAGCTGAACGCCTTGTCCAAAATCATCTTACTGCTGAGAGTTGAGCTCACCCTCAGTCCCTCACAGTTCCACACTGCCTGCAGAGTGAGTTTCCCACGTCTTCACCAGAGACTTTTGCCAGAGGCTTCTGAGACGCAAGTTAACAATGCACACCTGGACGGTATCTCCAGGTGCAGTAGAGTGGTAATCTGGGAACCTCCTTACTCAGAATACTGCTACCTTCACACTGTCATAAGAATGCAGCTAGTTGAGAGCTGGCTTCTAGGCAAGCTTCCCTGTGAGAGCTGAGGACAGGGCAGAACCCTCCCGCATCCTGCCTGACTGTAGACGTACCTGCTAACCTCCTTATGTTAGTGGCTGGGATGGGTTGCGGGAAAAGCATGTGTAAGCATTGGGCCTGAACTCCCGTGTATCTGAGTTGAATACAGCGATTTCCAACATCCTTCTTCAATAGGAGTGTAGCTAGGTTCCAACTCCCATGTCCGAGTGGGTAGCAGACATCTGCCTCCCATGCATACACACTTCTGAGAGTTGAGCTTATGGCCTGTAACCCTACATCCTGCCTGCCGCTACCTTTCGCTTCCAAAAGGCCTAGGCTCGCTGCTTGACGCAAGTGTTGGGAGAGGTAACTGGAATCTCCCGGCACACAAGACGAGTGCCTCCAAGCTCAATCAAGCGATTTCCTAGTAATTCCTGGGGTAGACTGGTGCTACATACTAAGTTCCATACGTGAGTAGGTAGTTGAACGCCTTGTCCAAAAACATCTTACTTCTGAGAGTTGAGCTCACCCTCAGTCCCTCACAGTTCCACACTGCCTGCAGAGTGAGTTTCGCACGTCTTCACCAGAGACGTTTGCCAGAGGCTTCTGAGACGCAAGTTAACAATGCAGACCTGGAGGGTATCTCCAGGTCCAGTAGAGTGGTAACCTGGGAAACTCCTGTCTCAGAATCCTGCTACCTTCACCCTGCCATAAGAATGCAGCTAGTTGACAGCTGGCTTCAAGGCCTGCTTCCCTGTGAGAGCTAAGGACAGGGCACAACCCTCCCGCATCCTGCTTGACTGTAGAAGGCGCTGCTAACGTCCTCATGTTAGTGGCAGGGAAACGTTGTGAGAAAAGCATGTGGAATCGTTGTGCCTGAACCCACGTGTATCTGAGTTGAATACAGCGATTTCCAAAGTCCTTCTTCATCAGAGTGTAGCTAGGTTCCCACTCGCATGTCCGAGTGGGTAGCAGACATCTGCCTCCCATGTATACACACTTCTGAGAGTTGAGCTTATGGCCTGTAAGCCTACCTCCTGCCTGCAGCTACCTTTCGCTTCCAAAAGGCCTAGGCTCGCTGCTTCACCGAAGTGTTGGGAGAGGTAACTGGAATCTCCCGGCACACAAGACTAGTGCCACCAAGCTCAATCCAGCGATTTCCCAGTAATTCCTGGGGTAGACTGGTGCTACATACTAAGTTCCATATGTGAGAAGGTAGCTGAACGCCTTGTCCAAAATCATCTTACTGCTGAGAGTTGAGCTCACCCTCAGTCCCTCACAGTTCCACACTGCCTGCAGAGTGAGTTTCCCACGTCTTCACCAGAGACTTTTGCCAGAGGCTTCTGAGACGCAAGTTAACAATGCACACCTGGACGGTATCTCCAGGTGCAGTAGAGTGGTAATCTGGGAACCTCCTTACTCAGAATACTGCTACCTTCACACTGTCATAAGAATGCAGCTAGTTGAGAGCTGGCTTCTAGGCAAGCTTCCCTGTGAGAGCTGAGGACAGGGCAGAACCCTCCCGCATCCTGCCTGACTGTAGACGTACCTGCTAACCTCCTTATGTTAGTGGCTGGGATGGGTTGCGGGAAAAGCATGTGTAAGCATTGGGCCTGAACTCCCGTGTATCTGAGTTGAATACAGCGATTTCCAACATCCTTCTTCAATAGGAGTGTAGCTAGGTTCCAACTCCCATGTCCGAGTGGGCAGCAGACATCTGCCTCCCATGCATACACACTTCTGAGAGTTGAGCTTATGGCCTGTAACCCTACATCCTGCCTGCCGCTACCTTTCGCTTCCAAAAGGCCTAGGCTCGCTGCTTGACGCAAGTGTTGGGAGAGGTAACTGGAATCTCCCGGCACACAAGACGAGTGCCTCCAAGCTCAATCAAGCGATTTCCTAGTAATTCCTGGGGTAGACTGGTGCTACATACTAAGTTCCATACGTGAGTAGGTAGTTGAACGCCTTGTCCAAAAACATCTTACTTCTGAGAGTTGAGCTCACCCTCAGTCCCTCACAGTTCCACACTGCCTGCAGAGTGAGTTTCGCACGTCTTCACCAGAGACGTTTGCCAGAGGCTTCTGAGACGCAAGTTAACAATGCAGACCTGGAGGGTATCTCCAGGTCCAGTAGAGTGGTAACCTGGGAACCTCCTGTCTCAGAATCCTGCTACCTTCACCCTGCCATAAGAATGCAGCTAGTTGACAGCTGGCTTCAAGGCCTGCTTCCCTGTGAGAGCTAAGGACAGGGCACAACCCTCCCGCATCCTGCTTGACTGTAGAAGGCGCTGCTAACGTCCTCATGTTAGTGGCAGGGAAACGTTGTGAGAAAAGCATGTGGAATCGTTGTGCCTGAACCCACGTGTATCTGAGTTGAATACAGCGATTTCCAAAGTCCTTCTTCATCAGAGTGTAGCTAGGTTCCCACTCGCATGTCCGAGTGGGTAGCAGACATCTGCCTCCCATGTATACACACTTCTGAGAGTTGAGCTTATGGCCTGTAAGCCTACCTCCTGCCTGCAGCTACCTTTCGCTTCCAAAAGGCCTAGGCTCGCTGCTTCACCGAAGTGTTGGGAGAGGTAACTGGAATCTCCCGGCACACAAGACTAGTGCCACCAAGCTCAATCCAGCGATTTCCCAGTAATTCCTGGGGTAGACTGGTGCTACATACTAAGTTCCATATGTGAGAAGGTAGCTGAACGCCTTGTCCAAAATCATCTTACTGCTGAGAGTTGAGCTCACCCTCAGTCCCTCACAGTTCCACACTGCCTGCAGAGTGAGTTTCCCACGTCTTCACCAGAGACTTTTGCCAGAGGTTTCTGAGACGCAAGTTAACAATGCACACCTGGACGGTATCTCCAGGTGCAGTAGAGTGGTAATCTGGGAACCTCCTTACTCAGAATACTGCTACCTTCACACTGTCATAAGAATGCAGCTAGTTGAGAGCTGGCTTCTAGGCAAGCTTCCCTGTGAGAGCTGAGGACAGGGCAGAACCCTCCCGCATCCTGCCTGACTGTAGACGTACCTGATAACCTCCTTATGTTAGTGGCTGGGATGGGTTGCGGGAAAAGCATGTGTAAGCATTGGGCCTGAACTCCCGTGTATCTGAGTTGAATACAGCGATTTCCAACATCCTTCTTCAATAGGAGTGTAGCTAGGTTCCAACTCCCATGTCCGAGTGGGCAGCAGACATCTGCCTCCCATGCATACACACTTCTGAGAGTTGAGCTTATGGCCTGTAACCCTACATCCTGCCTGCCGCTACCTTTCGCTTCCAAAAGGCCTAGGCTCGCTGCTTGACGCAAGTGTTGGGAGAGGTAACTGGAATCTCCCGGCACACAAGACGAGTGCCTCCAAGCTCAATCAAGCGATTTCCTAGTAATTCCTGGGGTAGACTGGTGCTACATACTAAGTTCCATACGTGAGTAGGTAGTTGAACGCCTTGTCCAAAAACATCTTACTTCTGAGAGTTGAGCTCACCCTCAGTCCCTCACAGTTCCACACTGCCTGCAGAGTGAGTTTCGCACGTCTTCACCAGAGACGTTTGCCAAAGGCTTCTGAGACGCAAGTTAACAATGCAGACCTGGAGGGTATCTCCAGGTCCAGTAGAGTGGTAACCTGGGAACCTCCTGTCTCAGAATCCTGCTACCTTCACCCTGCCATAAGAATGCAGCTAGTTGACAGCTGGCTTCAAGGCCTGCTTCCCTGTGAGAGCTAAGGACAGGGCACAACCCTCCCGCATCCTGCTTGACTGTAGAAGGAGCTGCTAACGTCCTCATGTTAGTGGCAGGGAAACGTTGTGAGAAAAGCATGTGGAATCGTTGTGCCTGAACCCACGTGTATCTGAGTTGAATACAGCGATTTCCAAAGTCCTTCTTCATCAGAGTGTAGCTAGGTTCCCACTCGCATGTCCGAGTGGGTAGCAGACATCTGCCTCCCATGTATACACACTTCTGAGAGTTGAGCTTATGGCCTGTAAGCCTACCTCCTGCCTGCAGCTACCTTTCGCTTCCAAAAGGCCTAGGCTCGCTGCTCCACCGAAGTGTTGGGAGAGGTAACTGGAATCTCCCGGCACACAAGACTAGTGCCACCAAGCTCAATCCAGCGATTTCCCAGTAATTCCTGGGGTAGACTGGTGCTACATACTAAATTCCATATGTGAGAAGGTAGCTGAACGCCTTGTCCAAAATCATCTTACTGCTGAGAGTTGAGCTCACCCTCAGTCCCTCACAGTTCCACACTGCCTGCAGAGTGAGTTTCCCACGTCTTCACCAGAGACTTTTGCCAGAGGCTTCTGAGACGCAAGTTAACAATGCACACCTGGACGGTATCTCCAGGTGCAGTAGAGTGGTAATCTGGGAACCTCCTTACTCAGAATACTGCTACCTTCACACTGTCATAAGAATGCAGCTAGTTGAGAGCTGGCTTCTAGGCAAGCTTCCCTGTGAGAGCTGAGGACAGGGCAGAACCCTCCCGCATCCTGCCTGACTGTAGACGTACCTGCTAACCTCCTTATGTTAGTGGCTGGGATGGGTTGCGGGAAAAGCATGTGTAAGCATTGGGCCTGAACTCCCGTGTATCTGAGTTGAATACAGCGATTTCCAACATCCTTCTTCAATAGGAGTGTAGCTAGGTTCCAACTCCCATGTCCGAGTGGGCAGCAGACATCTGCCTCCCATGCATACACACTTCTGAGAGTTGAGCTTATGGCCTGTAACCCTACATCCTGCCTGCCGCTACCTTTCGCTTCCAAAAGGCCTAGGCTCGCTGCTTGACGCAAGTGTTGGGAGAGGTAACTGGAATCTCCCGGCACACAAGACGAGTGCCTCCAAGCTCAATCAAGCGATTTCCTAGTAATTCCTGGGGTAGACTGGTGCTACATACTAAGTTCCATACGTGAGTAGGTAGTTGAACGCCTTGTCCAAAAACATCTTACTTCTGAGAGTTGAGCTCACCCTCAGTCCCTCACAGTTCCACACTGCCTGCAGAGTGAGTTTCGCACGTCTTCACCAGAGACGTTTGCCAGAGGCTTCTGAGACGCAAGTTAACAATGCAGACCTGGAGGGTATCTCCAGGTCCAGTAGAGTGGTAACCTGGGAACCTCCTGTCTCAGAATCCTGCTACCTTCACCCTGCCATAAGAATGCAGCTAGTTGACAGCTGGCTTCAAGGCCTGCTTCCCTGTGAGAGCTAAGGACAGGGCACAACCCTCCCGCATCCTGCTTGACTGTAGAAGGAGCTGCTAACGTCCTCATGTTAGTGGCAGGGAAACGTTGTGAGAAAAGCATGTGGAATCGTTGTGCCTGAACCCACGTGTATCTGAGTTGAATACAGCGATTTCCAAAGTCCTTCTTCATCAGAGTGTAGCTAGGTTCCCACTCGCATGTCCGAGTGGGTAGCAGACATCTGCCTCCCATGTATACACACTTCTGAGAGTTGAGCTTATGGCCTGTAAGCCTACCTCCTGCCTGCAGCTACCTTTCGCTTCCAAAAGGCCTAGGCTCGCTGCTTCACCGAAGTGTTGGGAGAGGTAACTGGAATCTCCCGGCACACAAGACTAGTGCCACCAAGCTCAATCCAGCGATTTCCCAGTAATTCCTGGGGTAGACTGGTGCTACATACTAAGTTCCATATGTGAGAAGGTAGCTGAACGCCTTGTCCAAAATCATCTTACTGCTGAGAGTTGAGCTCACCCTCAGTCCCTCACAGTTCCACACTGCCTGCAGAGTGAGTTTCCCACGTCTTCACCAGAGACTTTTGCCAGAGGCTTCTGAGACGCAAGTTAACAATGCACACCTGGACGGTATCTCCAGGTGCAGTAGAGTGGTAATCTGGGAACCTCCTTACTCAGAATACTGCTACCTTCACACTGTCATAAGAATGCAGCTAGTTGAGAGCTGGCTTCTAGGCAAGCTTCCCTGTGAGAGCTGAGGACAGGGCAGAACCCTCCCGCATCCTGCCTGACTGTAGACGTACCTGATAACCTCCTTATGTTAGTGGCTGGGATGGGTTGCGGGAAAAGCATGTGTAAGCATTGGGCCTGAACTCCCGTGTATCTGAGTTGAATACAGCGATTTCCAACATCCTTCTTCAATAGGAGTGTAGCTAGGTTCCAACTCCCATGTCCGAGTGGGCAGCAGACATCTGCCTCCCATGCATACACACTTCTGAGAGTTGAGCTTATGGCCTGTAACCCTACATCCTGCCTGCCGCTACCTTTCGCTTCCAAAAGGCCTAGGCTCGCTGCTTGACGCAAGTGTTGGGAGAGGTAACTGGAATCTCCCGGCTCACAAGACGAGTGCCTCCAAGCTCAATCAAGCGATTTCCTATTAATTCCTGGGGTAGACTGGTGCTACATACTAAGTTCCATACGTGAGTAGGTAGTTGAACGCCTTGTCCAAAAACATCTTACTTCTGAGAGTTGAGCTCACCCTCAGTCCCTCACAGTTCCACACTGCCTGCAGAGTGAGTTTCGCACGTCTTCACCAGAGACGTTTGCCAGAGGCTTCTGAGACGCAAGTTAACAATGCAGACCTGGAGGGTATCTCCAGGTCCAGTAGAGTGGTAACCTGGGAACCTCCTGTCTCAGAATCCTGCTACCTTCACCCTGCCATAAGAATGCAGCTAGTTGACAGCTGGCTTCAAGGCCTGCTTCCCTGTGAGAGCTAAGGACCAGGCACAACCCTCCCACATCCTGCTTGACTGTAAAAGGAGCTGCTAACGTCCTCATGTTAGTGGCAGGGAAACGTTGTGAGAAAAGCATGTGGAATCGTTGTGCCTGAACCCACGTGTATCTGAGTTGAATACAGCGATTTCCAAAGTCCTTCTTCATCAGAGTGTAGCTAGGTTCCCACTCGCATGTCCGAGTGGGTAGCAGACATCTGCCTCCCATGTATACACACTTCTGAGAGTTGAGCTTATGGCCTGTAAGCCTACCTCCTGCCTGCAGCTACCTTTCGCTTCCAAAAGGCCTAGGCTCGCTGCTTCACCGAAGTGTTGGGAGAGGTAACTGGAATCTCCCGGCACACAAGACTAGTGCCACCAAGCTCAATCCAGCGATTTCCCAGTAATTCCTGGGGTAGACTGGTGCTACATACTAAGTTCCATATGTGAGAAGGTAGCTGAACGCCTTGTCCAAAATCATCTTACTGCTGAGAGTTGAGCTCACCCTCAGTCCCTCACAGTTCCACACTGCCTGCAGAGTGAGTTTCCCACGTCTTCACCAGAGACTTTTGCCAGAGGCTTCTGAGACGCAAGTTAACAATGCACACCTGGACGGTATCTCCAGGTGCAGTAGAGTGGTAATCTGGGAACCTCCTTACTCAGAATACTGCTACCTTCACACTGTCATAAGAATGCAGCTAGTTGAGAGCTGGCTTCTAGGCAAGCTTCCCTGTGAGAGCTGAGGACAGGGCAGAACCCTCCCGCATCCTGCCTGACTGTAGACGTACCTGATAACCTCCTTATGTTAGTGGCTGGGATGGGTTGCGGGAAAAGCATGTGTAAGCATTGGGCCTGAACTCCCGTGTATCTGAGTTGAATACAGCGATTTCCAACATCCTTCTTCAATAGGAGTGTAGCTAGGTTCCAACTCCCATGTCCGAGTGGGCAGCAGACATCTGCCTCCCATGCATACACACTTCTGAGAGTTGAGCTTATGGCCTGTAACCCTACATCCTGCCTGCCGCTACCTTTCGCTTCCAAAAGGCCTAGGCTCGCTGCTTGACGCAAGTGTTGGGAGAGGTAACTGGAATCTCCCGGCTCACAAGACGAGTGCCTCCAAGCTCAATCAAGCGATTTCCTAGTAATTCCTGGGGTAGACTGGTGCTACATACTAAGTTCCATACGTGAGTAGGTAGTTGAACGCCTTGTCCAAAAACATCTTACTTCTGAGAGTTGAGCTCACCCTCAGTCCCTCACAGTTCCACACTGCCTGCAGAGTGAGTTTCGCACGTCTTCACCAGAGACGTTTGCCAGAGGCTTCTGAGACGCAAGTTAACAATGCAGACCTGGAGGGTATCTCCAGGTCCAGTAGAGTGGTAACCTGGGAACCTCCTGTCTCAGAATCCTGCTACCTTCACCCTGCCATAAGAATGCAGCTAGTTGACAGCTGGCTTCAAGGCCTGCTTCCCTGTGAGAGCTAAGGACAGGGCACAACCCTCCCGCATCCTGCTTGACTGTAGAAGGAGCTGCTAACGTCCTCATGTTAGTGGCAGGGAAACGTTGTGAGAAAAGCATGTGGAATCGTTGTGCCTGAACCCACGTGTATCTGAGTTGAATACAGCGATTTCCAAAGTCCTTCTTCATCAGAGTGTAGCTAGGTTCCCACTCGCATGTCCGAGTGGGTAGCAGACATCTGCCTCCCATGTATACACACTTCTGAGAGTTGAGCTTATGGCCTGTAAGCCTACCTCCTGCCTGCAGCTACCTTTCGCTTCCAAAAGGCCTAGGCTCGCTGCTTCACCGAAGTGTTGGGAGAGGTAACTGGAATCTCCCGGCACACAAGACTAGTGCCACCAAGCTCAATCCAGCGATTTCCCAGTAATTCCTGGGGTAGACTGGTGCTACATACTAAGTTCCATATGTGAGAAGGTAGCTGAACGCCTTGTCCAAAATCATCTTACTGCTGAGAGTTGAGCTCACCCTCAGTCCCTCACAGTTCCACACTGCCTGCAGAGTGAGTTTCCCACGTCTTCACCAGAGACTTTTGCCAGAGGCTTCTGAGACGCAAGTTAACAATGCACACCTGGACGGTATCTCCAGGTGCAGTAGAGTGGTAATCTGGGAACCTCCTTACTCAGAATACTGCTACCTTCACACTGTCATAAGAATGCAGCTAGTTGAGAGCTGGCTTCTAGGCAAGCTTCCCTGTGAGAGCTGAGGACAGGGCAGAACCCTCCCGCATCCTGCCTGACTGTAGACGTACCTGATAACCTCCTTATGTTAGTGGCTGGGATGGGTTGCGGGAAAAGCATGTGTAAGCATTGGGCCTGAACTCCCGTGTATCTGAGTTGAATACAGCGATTTCCAACATCCTTCTTCAATAGGAGTGTAGCTAGGTTCCAACTCCCATGTCCGAGTGGGTAGCAGACATCTGCCTCCCATGCATACACACTTCTGAGAGTTGAGCTTATGGCCTGTAACCCTACATCCTGCCTGCCGCTACCTTTCGCTTCCAAAAGGCCTAGGCTCGCTGCTTGACGCAAGTGTTGGGAGAGGTAACTGGAATCTCCCGGCACACAAGACGAGTGCCTCCAAGCTCAATCAAGCGATTTCCTAGTAATTCCTGGGGTAGACTGGTGCTACATACTAAGTTCCATACGTGAGTAGGTAGTTGAACGCCTTGTCCAAAAACATCTTACTTCTGAGAGTTGAGCTCACCCTCAGTCCCTCACAGTTCCACACTGCCTGCAGAGTGAGTTTCGCACGTCTTCACCAGAGACGTTTGCCAGAGGCTTCTGAGACGCAAGTTAACAATGCAGACCTGGAGGGTATCTCCAGGTCCAGTAGAGTGGTAACCTGGGAACCTCCTGTCTCAGAATCCTGCTACCTTCACCCTGCCATAAGAATGCAGCTAGTTGACAGCTGGCTTCAAGGCCTGCTTCCCTGTGAGAGCTAAGGACAGGGCACAACCCTCCCGCATCCTGCTTGACTGTAGAAGGAGCTGCTAACGTCCTCATGTTAGTGGCAGGGAAACGTTGTGAGAAAAGCATGTGGAATCGTTGTGCCTGAACCCACGTGTATCTGAGTTGAATACAGCGATTTCCAAAGTCCTTCTTCATCAGAGTGTAGCTAGGTTCCCACTCGCATGTCCGAGTGGGTAGCAGACATCTGCCTCCCATGTATACACACTTCTGAGAGTTGAGCTTATGGCCTGTAAGCCTACCTCCTGCCTGCAGCTACCTTTCGCTTCCAAAAGGCCTAGGCTCGCTGCTTCACCGAAGTGTTGGGAGAGGTAACTGGAATCTCCCGGCACACAAGACTAGTGCCACCAAGCTCAATCCAGCGATTTCCCAGTAATTCCTGGGGTAGACTGGTGCTACATACTAAGTTCCATATGTGAGAAGGTAGCTGAACGCCTTGTCCAAAATCATCTTACTGCTGAGAGTTGAGCTCACCCTCAGTCCCTCACAGTTCCACACTGCCTGCAGAGTGAGTTTCCCACGTCTTCACCAGAGACTTTTGCCAGAGGCTTCTGAGACGCAAGTTAACAATGCACACCTGGACGGTATCTCCAGGTGCAGTAGAGTGGTAATCTGGGAACCTCCTTACTCAGAATACTGCTACCTTCACACTGTCATAAGAATGCAGCTAGTTGAGAGCTGGCTTCTAGGCAAGCTTCCCTGTGAGAGCTGAGGACAGGGCAGAACCCTCCCGCATCCTGCCTGACTGTAGACGTACCTGATAACCTCCTTATGTTAGTGGCTGGGATGGGTTGCGGGAAAAGCATGTGTAAGCATTGGGCCTGAACTCCCGTGTATCTGAGTTGAATACAGCGATTTCCAACATCCTTCTTCAATAGGAGTGTAGCTAGGTTCCAACTCCCATGTCCGAGTGGGCAGCAGACATCTGCCTCCCATGCATACACACTTCTGAGAGTTGAGCTTATGGCCTGTAACCCTACATCCTGCCTGCCGCTACCTTTCGCTTCCAAAAGGCCTAGGCTCGCTGCTTGACGCAAGTGTTGGGAGAGGTAACTGGAATCTCCCGGCACACAAGACGAGTGCCTCCAAGCTCAATCAAGCGATTTCCTAGTAATTCCTGGGGTAGACTGGTGCTACATACTAAGTTCCATACGTGAGTAGGTAGTTGAACGCCTTGTCCAAAAACATCTTACTTCTGAGAGTTGAGCTCACCCTCAGTCCCTCACAGTTCCACACTGCCTGCAGAGTGAGTTTCGCACGTCTTCACCAGAGACGTTTGCCAGAGGCTTCTGAGACGCAAGTTAACAATGCAGACCTGGAGGGTATCTCCAGGTCCAGTAGAGTGGTAACCTGGGAACCTCCTGTCTCAGAATCCTGCTACCTTCACCCTGCCATAAGAATGCAGCTAGTTGACAGCTGGCTTCAAGGCCTGCTTCCCTGTGAGAGCTAAGGACAGGGCAGAACCCTCCCGCATCCTGCTTGACTGTAGAAGGAGCTGCTAACGTCCTCATGTTAGTGGCAGGGAAACGTTGTGAGAAAAGCATGTGGAATCGTTGTGCCTGAACCCACGTGTATCTGAGTTGAATACAGCGATTTCCAAAGTCCTTCTTCATCAGAGTGTAGCTAGGTTCCCACTCGCATGTCCGAGTGGGTAGCAGACATCTGCCTCCCATGTATACACACTTCTGAGAGTTGAGCTTATGGCCTGTAAGCCTACCTCCTGCCTGCAGC
Source organism: Canis aureus (assembly GCF_053574225.1). Lineage (NCBI taxonomy): Eukaryota > Metazoa > Chordata > Mammalia > Carnivora > Canidae > Canis > Canis aureus. Next base: position 308,744 of record NW_027554430.1, read on the forward strand.
TACCTTTCGCTTCCAAAAGGCCTAGGCTCGCTGCTTCACCGAAGTGTTGGGAGAGGTAACTGGAATCTCCCGGCACACAAGACTAGTGCCACCAAGCTCAATCCAGCGATTTCCCAGTAATTCCTGGGGTAGACTGGTGCTACATACTAAGTTCCATATGTGAGAAGGTAGCTGAACGCCTTGTCCAAAATCATCTTACTGCTGAGAGTTGAGCTCACCCTCAGTCCCTCACAGTTCCACACTGCCTGCAGAGTGAGTTTCCCACGTCTTCACCAGAGACTTTTGCCAGAGGCTTCTGAGACGCAAGTTAACAATGCACACCTGGACGGTATCTCCAGGTGCAGTAGAGTGGTAATCTGGGAACCTCCTTACTCAGAATACTGCTACCTTCACACTGTCATAAGAATGCAGCTAGTTGAGAGCTGGCTTCTAGGCAAGCTTCCCTGTGAGAGCTGAGGACAGGGCAGAACCCTCCCGCATCCTGCCTGACTGTAGACGTACCTGCTAACCTCCTTATGTTAGTGGCTGGGATGGGTTGCGGGAAAAGCATGTGTAAGCATTGGGCCTGAACTCCCGTGTATCTGAGTTGAATACAGCGATTTCCAACATCCTTCTTCAATAGGAGTGTAGCTAGGTTCCAACTCCCATGTCCGAGTGGGCAGCAGACATCTGCCTCCCATGCATACACACTTCTGAGAGTTGAGCTTATGGCCTGTAACCCTACATCCTGCCTGCCGCTACCTTTCGCTTCCAAAAGGCCTAGGCTCGCTGCTTGACGCAAGTGTTGGGAGAGGTAACTGGAATCTCCCGGCACACAAGACGAGTGCCTCCAAGCTCAATCAAGCGATTTCCTAGTAATTCCTGGGGTAGACTGGTGCTACATACTAAGTTCCATACGTGAGTAGGTAGTTGAACGCCTTGTCCAAAAACATCTTACTTCTGAGAGTTGAGCTCACCCTCAGTCCCTCACAGTTCCACACTGCCTGCAGAGTGAGTTTCGCACGTCTTCACCAGAGACGTTTGCCAGAGGCTTCTGAGACGCAAGTTAACAATGCAGACCTGGAGGGTATCTCCAGGTCCAGTAGAGTGGTAACCTGGGAACCTCCTGTCTCAGAATCCTGCTACCTTCACCCTGCCATAAGAATGCAGCTAGTTGACAGCTGGCTTCAAGGCCTGCTTCCCTGTGAGAGCTAAGGACAGGGCACAACCCTCCCGCATCCTGCTTGACTGTAGAAGGAGCTGCTAACGTCCTCATGTTAGTGGCAGGGAAACCTTGTGAGAAAAGCATGTGGAATCGTTGTGCCTGAACCCACGTGTATCTGAGTTGAATACAGCGATTTCCAAAGTCCTTCTTCATCAGAGTGTAGCTAGGTTCCCACTCGCATGTCCGAGTGGGTAGCAGACATCTGCCTCCCATGTATACACACTTCTGAGAGTTGAGCTTATGGCCTGTAAGCTTACCTCCTGCCTGCTGCTACCTTTCGCTTCCAAAAGGCCTAGGCTCGCTGCTTCACCGAAGTGTTGGGAGAGGTAACTGGAATCTCCCGGCACACAAGACTAGTGCCACCAAGCTCAATCCAGCGATTTCCCAGTAATTCCTGGGGTAGACTGGTGCTACATACTAAGTTCCATATGTGAGAAGGTAGCTGAACGCCTTGTCCAAAATCATCTTACTGCTGAGAGTTGAGCTCACCCTCAGTCCCTCACAGTTCCACACTGCCTGCAGAGTGAGTTTCCCACGTCTTCACCAGAGACTTTTGCCAGAGACTTCTGAGACGCAAGTTAACAATGCACACCTGGACGGTATCTCCAGGTGCAGTAGAGTGGTAATCTGGGAACCTCCTTACTCAGAATACTGCTACCTTCACACTGTCATAAGAATGCAGCTAGTTGAGAGCTGGCTTCTAGGCAAGCTTCCCTGTGAGAGCTGAGGACAGGGCAGAACCCTCCCGCATCCTGCCTGACTGTAGACGTACCTGCTAACCTCCTTATGTTAGTGGCTGGGATGGGTTGCGGGAAAAGCATGTGTAAGCATTGGGCCTGAACTCCCGTGTATCTGAGTTGAATACAGCGATTTCCAACATCCTTCTTCAATAGGAGTGTAGCTAGGTTCCAACTCCCATGTCCGAGTGGGCAGCAGACATCTGCCTCCCATGCATACACACTTCTGAGAGTTGAGCTTATGGCCTGTAACCTTACATCCTGCCTGCCGCTACCTTTCGCTTCCAAAAGGCCTAGGCTCGCTGCTTGACGCAAGTGTTGGGAGAGGTAACTGGAATCTCCCGGCACACAAGACGAGTGCCTCCAAGCTCAATCAAGCGATTTCCTAGTAATTCCTGGGGTAGACTGGTGCTACATACTAAGTTCCATACGTGAGTAGGTAGTTGAACGCCTTGTCCAAAAACATCTTACTTCTGAGAGTTGAGCTCACCCTCAGTCCCTCACAGTTCCACACTGCCTGCAGAGTGAGTTTCGCACGTCTTCACCAGAGACGTTTGCCAGAGGCTTCTGAGACGCAAGTTAACAATGCAGACCTGGAGGGTATCTCCAGGTCCAGTAGAGTGGTAACCTGGGAACCTCCTGTCTCAGAATCCTGCTACCTTCACCCTGCCATAAGAATGCAGCTAGTTGACAGCTGGCTTCAAGGCCTGCTTCCCTGTGAGAGCTAAGGACAGGGCACAACCCTCCCGCATCCTGCTTGACTGTAGAAGGAGCTGCTAACGTCCTCATGTTAGTGGCAGGGAAACGTTGTGAGAAAAGCATGTGGAATCGTTGTGCCTGAACCCACGTGTATCTGAGTTGAATACAGCGATTTCCAAAGTCCTTCTTCATCAGAGTGTAGCTAGGTTCCCACTCGCATGTCCGAGTGGGTAGCAGACATCTGCCTCCCATGTATACACACTTCTGAGAGTTGAGCTTATGGCCTGTAAGCCTACCTCCTGCCTGCAGCTACCTTTCGCTTCCAAAAGGCCTAGGCTCGCTGCTTCACCGAAGTGTTGGGAGAGGTAACTGGAATCTCCCGGCACACAAGACTAGTGCCACCAAGCTCAATCCAGCGATTTCCCAGTAATTCCTGGGGTAGACTGGTGCTACATACTAAGTTCCATATGTGAGAAGGTAGCTGAACGCCTTGTCCAAAATCATCTTACTGCTGAGAGTTGAGCTCACCCTCAGTCCCTCACAGTTCCACACTGCCTGCAGAGTGAGTTTCCCACGTCTTCACCAGAGACTTTTGCCAGAGGCTTCTGAGACGCAAGTTAACAATGCACACCTGGACGGTATCTCCAGGTGCAGTAGAGTGGTAATCTGGGAACCTCCTTACTCAGAATACTGCTACATTCACACTGTCATAAGAATGCAGCTAGTTGAGAGCTGGCTTCTAGGCAAGCTTCCCTGTGAGAGCTGAGGACAGGGCAGAACCCTCCCGCATCCTGCCTGACTGTAGACGTACCTGCTAACCTCCTTATGTTAGTGGCTGGGATGGGTTGCGGGAAAAGCATGTGTAAGCATTGGGCCTGAACTCCCGTGTATCTGAGTTGAATACAGCGATTTCCAACATCCTTCTTCAATAGGAGTGTAGCTAGGTTCCAACTCCCATGTCCGAGTGGGTAGCAGACATCTGCCTCCCATGCATACACACTTCTGAGAGTTGAGCTTATGGCCTGTAACCCTACATCCTGCCTGCCGCTACCTTTCGCTTCCAAAAGGCCTAGGCTCGCTGCTTGACGCAAGTGTTGGGAGAGGTAACTGGAATCTCCCGGCACACAAGACGAGTGCCTCCAAGCTCAATCAAGCGATTTCCTAGTAATTCCTGGGGTAGACTGGTGCTACATACTAAGTTCCATACGTGAGTAGGTAGTTGAACGCCTTGTCCAAAAACATCTTACTTCTGAGAGTTGAGCTCACCCTCAGTCCCTCACAGTTCCACACTGCCTGCAGAGTGAGTTTCGCACGTCTTCACCAGAGACGTTTGCCAGAGGCTTCTGAGACGCAAGTTAACAATGCAGACCTGGAGGGTATCTCCAGGTCCAGTAGAGTGGTAACCTGGGAACCTCCTGTCTCAGAATCCTGCTACCTTCACCCTGCCATAAGAATGCAGCTAGTTGACAGCTGGCTTCAAGGCCTGCTTCCCTGTGAGAGCTAAGGACAGGGCACAACCCTCCCGCATCCTGCTTGACTGTAGAAGGAGCTGCTAACGTCCTCATGTTAGTGGCAGGGAAACGTTGTGAGAAAAGCATGTGGAATCGTTGTGCCTGAACCCACGTGTATCTGAGTTGAATACAGCGATTTCCAAAGTCCTTCTTCATCAGAGTGTAGCTAGGTTCCCACTCGCATGTCCGAGTGGGTAGCAGACATCTGCCTCCCATGTATACACACTTCTGAGAGTTGAGCTTATGGCCTGTAAGCCTACCTCCTGCCTGCAGCTACCTTTCGCTTCCAAAAGGCCTAGGCTCGCTGCTTCACCGAAGTGTTGGGAGAGGTAACTGGAATCTCCCGGCACACAAGACTAGTGCCACCAAGCTCAATCCAGCGATTTCCCAGTAATTCCTGGGGTAGACTGGTGCTACATACTAAGTTCCATATGTGAGAAGGTAGCTGAACGCCTTGTCCAAAATCATCTTACTGCTGAGAGTTGAGCTCACCCTCAGTCCCTCACAGTTCCACACTGCCTGCAGAGTGAGTTTCCCACGTCTTCACCAGAGACTTTTGCCAGAGGCTTCTGAGACGCAAGTTAACAATGCACACCTGGACGGTATCTCCAGGTGCAGTAGAGTGGTAATCTGGGAACCTCCTTACTCAGAATACTGCTACCTTCACACTGTCATAAGAATGCAGCTAGTTGAGAGCTGGCTTCTAGGCAAGCTTCCCTGTGAGAGCTGAGGACAGGGCAGAACCCTCCCGCATCCTGCCTGACTGTAGACGTACCTGCTAACCTCCTTATGTTAGTGGCTGGGATGGGTTGCGGGAAAAGCATGTGTAAGCATTGGGCCTGAACTCCCGTGTATCTGAGTTGAATACAGCGATTTCCAACATCCTTCTTCAATAGGAGTGTAGCTAGGTTCCAACTCCCATGTCCGAGTGGGTAGCAGACATCTGCCTCCCATGCATACACACTTCTGAGAGTTGAGCTTATGGCCTGTAACCCTACATCCTGCCTGCCGCTACCTTTCGCTTCCAAAAGGCCTAGGCTCGCTGCTTGACGCAAGTGTTGGGAGAGGTAACTGGAATCTCCCGGCACACAAGACGAGTGCCTCCAAGCTCAATCAAGCGATTTCCTAGTAATTCCTGGGGTAGACTGGTGCTACATACTAAGTTCCATACGTGAGTAGGTAGTTGAACGCCTTGTCCAAAAACATCTTACTTCTGAGAGTTGAGCTCACCCTCAGTCCCTCACAGTTCCACACTGCCTGCAGAGTGAGTTTCGCACGTCTTCACCAGAGACGTTTGCCAGAGGCTTCTGAGACGCAAGTTAACAATGCAGACCTGGAGGGTATCTCCAGGTCCAGTAGAGTGGTAACCTGGGAACCTCCTGTCTCAGAATCCTGCTACCTTCACCCTGCCATAAGAATGCAGCTAGTTGACAGCTGGCTTCAAGGCCTGCTTCCCTGTGAGAGCTAAGGACAGGGCACAACCCTCCCGCATCCTGCTTGACTGTAGAAGGAGCTGCTAACGTCCTCATGTTAGTGGCAGGGAAACGTTGTGAGAAAAGCATGTGGAATCGTTGTGCCTGAACCCACGTGTATCTGAGTTGAATACAGCGATTTCCAAAGTCCTTCTTCATCAGAGTGTAGCTAGGTTCCCACTCGCATGTCCGAGTGGGTAGCAGACATCTGCCTCCCATGTATACACACTTCTGAGAGTTGAGCTTATGGCCTGTAAGCCTACCTCCTGCCTGCAGCTACCTTTCGCTTCCAAAAGGCCTAGGCTCGCTGCTTCACCGAAGTGTTGGGAGAGGTAACTGGAATCTCCCGGCACACAAGACTAGTGCCACCAAGCTCAATCCAGCGATTTCCCAGTAATTCCTGGGGTAGACTGGTGCTACATACTAAGTTCCATATGTGAGAAGGTAGCTGAACGCCTTGTCCAAAATCATCTTACTGCTGAGAGTTGAGCTCACCCTCAGTCCCTCACAGTTCCACACTGCCTGCAGAGTGAGTTTCCCACGTCTTCACCAGAGACTTTTGCCAGAGGCTTCTGAGACGCAAGTTAACAATGCACACCTGGACGGTATCTCCAGGTGCAGTAGAGTGGTAATCTGGGAACCTCCTTACTCAGAATACTGCTACCTTCACACTGTCATAAGAATGCAGCTAGTTGAGAGCTGGCTTCTAGGCAAGCTTCCCTGTGAGAGCTGAGGACAGGGCAGAACCCTCCCGCATCCTGCCTGACTGTAGACGTACCTGCTAACCTCCTTATGTTAGTGGCTGGGATGGGTTGCGGGAAAAGCATGTGTAAGCATTGGGCCTGAACTCCCGTGTATCTGAGTTGAATACAGCGATTTCCAACATCCTTCTTCAATAGGAGTGTAGCTAGGTTCCAACTCCCATGTCCGAGTGGGTAGCAGACATCTGCCTCCCATGCATACACACTTCTGAGAGTTGAGCTTATGGCCTGTAACCCTACATCCTGCCTGCCGCTACCTTTCGCTTCCAAAAGGCCTAGGCTCGCTGCTTGACGCAAGTGTTGGGAGAGGTAACTGGAATCTCCCGGCACACAAGACGAGTGCCTCCAAGCTCAATCAAGCGATTTCCTAGTAATTCCTGGGGTAGACTGGTGCTACATACTAAGTTCCATACGTGAGTAGGTAGTTGAACGCCTTGTCCAAAAACATCTTACTTCTGAGAGTTGAGCTCACCCTCAGTCCCTCACAGTTCCACACTGCCTGCAGAGTGAGTTTCGCACGTCTTCACCAGAGACGTTTGTCAGAGGCTTCTGAGACGCAAGTTAACAATGCAGACCTGGAGGGTATCTCCAGGTCCAGTAGAGTGGTAACCTGGGAACCTCCTGTCTCAGAATCCTGCTACCTTCACCCTGCCATAAGAATGCAGCTAGTTGACAGCTGGCTTCAAGGCCTGCTTCCCTGTGAGAGCTAAGGACAGGGCACAACCCTCCCGCATCCTGCTTGACTGTAGAAGGAGCTGCTAACGTCCTCATGTTAGTGGCAGGGAAACGTTGTGAGAAAAGCATGTGGAATCGTTGTGCCTGAACCCACGTGTATCTGAGTTGAATACAGCGATTTCCAAAGTCCTTCTTCATCAGAGTGTAGCTAGGTTCCCACTCGCATGTCCGAGTGGGTAGCAGACATCTGCCTCCCATGTATACACACTTCTGAGAGTTGAGCTTATGGCCTGTAAGCCTACCTCCTGCCTGCAGCTACCTTTCGCTTCCAAAAGGCCTAGGCTCGCTGCTTCACCGAAGTGTTGGGAGAGGTAACTGGAATCTCCCGGCACACAAGACTAGTGCCACCAAGCTCAATCCAGCGATTTCCCAGTAATTCCTGGGGTAGACTGGTGCTACATACTAAGTTCCATATGTGAGAAGGTAGCTGAACGCCTTGTCCAAAATCATCTTACTGCTGAGAGTTGAGCTCACCCTCAGTCCCTCACAGTTCCACACTGCCTGCAGAGTGAGTTTCCCACGTCTTCACCAGAGACTTTTGCCAGAGGCTTCTGAGACGCAAGTTAACAATGCACACCTGGACGGTATCTCCAGGTGCAGTAGAGTGGTAATCTGGGAACCTCCTTACTCAGAATACTGCTACCTTCACACTGTCATAAGAATGCAGCTAGTTGAGAGCTGGCTTCTAGGCAAGCTTCCCTGTGAGAGCTGAGGACAGGGCAGAACCCTCCCGCATCCTGCCTGACTGTAGACGTACCTGCTAACCTCCTTATGTTAGTGGCTGGGATGGGTTGCGGGAAAAGCATGTGTAAGCATTGGGCCTGAACTCCCGTGTATCTGAGTTGAATACAGCGATTTCCAACATCCTTCTTCAATAGGAGTGTAGCTAGGTTCCAACTCCCATGTCCGAGTGGGCAGCAGACATCTGCCTCCCATGCATACACACTTCTGAGAGTTGAGCTTATGGCCTGTAACCCTACATCCTGCCTGCCGCTACCTTTCGCTTCCAAAAGGCCTAGGCTCGCTGCTTGACGCAAGTGTTGGGAGAGGTAACTGGAATCTCCCGGCACACAAGACGAGTGCCTCCAAGCTCAATCAAGCGATTTCCTAGTAATTCCTGGGGTAGACTGGTGCTACATACTAAGTTCCATACGTGAGTAGGTAGTTGAACGCCTTGTCCAAAAACATCTTACTTCTGAGAGTTGAGCTCACCCTCAGTCCCTCACAGTTCCACACTGCCTGCAGAGTGAGTTTCGCACGTCTTCACCAGAGACGTTTGCCAGAGGCTTCTGAGACGCAAGTTAACAATGCAGACCTGGAGGGTATCTCCAGGTCCAGTAGAGTGGTAACCTGGGAACCTCCTGTCTCAGAATCCTGCTACCTTCACCCTGCCATAAGAATGCAGCTAGTTGACAGCTGGCTTCAAGGCCTGCTTCCCTGTGAGAGCTAAGGACAGGGCACAACCCTCCCGCATCCTGCTTGACTGTAGAAGGAGCTGCTAACGTCCTCATGTTAGTGGCAGGGAAACGTTGTGAGAAAAGCATGTGGAATCGTTGTGCCTGAACCCACGTGTATCTGAGTTGAATACAGCGATTTCCAAAGTCCTTCTTCATCAGAGTGTAGCTAGGTTCCCACTCGCATGTCCGAGTGGGTAGCAGACATCTGCCTCCCATGTATACACACTTCTGAGAGTTGAGCTTATGGCCTGTAAGCCTACCTCCTGCCTGCAGCTACCTTTCGCTTCCAAAAGGCCTAGGCTCGCTGCTTCACCGAAGTGTTGGGAGAGGTAACTGGAATCTCCCGGCACACAAGACTAGTGCCACCAAGCTCAATCCAGCGATTTCCCAGTAATTCCTGGGGTAGACTGGTGCTACATACTAAGTTCCATATGTGAGAAGGTAGCTGAACGCCTTGTCCAAAATCATCTTACTGCTGAGAGTTGAGCTCACCCTCAGTCCCTCACAGTTCCACACTGCCTGCAGAGTGAGTTTCCCACGTCTTCACCAGAGACTTTTGCCAGAGGCTTCTGAGACGCAAGTTAACAATGCACACCTGGACGGTATCTCCAGGTGCAGTAGAGTGGTAATCTGGGAACCTCCTTACTCAGAATACTGCTACCTTCACACTGTCATAAGAATGCAGCTAGTTGAGAGCTGGCTTCTAGGCAAGCTTCCCTGTGAGAGCTGAGGACAGGGCAGAACCCTCCCGCATCCTGCCTGACTGTAGACGTACCTGCTAACCTCCTTATGTTAGTGGCTGGGATGGGTTGCGGGAAAAGCATGTGTAAGCATTGGGCCTGAACTCCCGTGTATCTGAGTTGAATACAGCGATTTCCAACATCCTTCTTCAATAGGAGTGTAGCTAGGTTCCAACTCCCATGTCCGAGTGGGCAGCAGACATCTGCCTCCCATGCATACACACTTCTGAGAGTTGAGCTTATGGCCTGTAACCCTACATCCTGCCTGCCGCTACCTTTCGCTTCCAAAAGGCCTAGGCTCGCTGCTTGACGCAAGTGTTGGGAGAGGTAACTGGAATCTCCCGGCACACAAGACGAGTGCCTCCAAGCTCAATCAAGCGATTTCCTAGTAATTCCTGGGGTAGACTGGTGCTACATACTAAGTTCCATACGTGAGTAGGTAGTTGAACGCCTTGTCCAAAAACATCTTACTTCTGAGAGTTGAGCTCACCCTCAGTCCCTCACAGTTCCACACTGCCTGCAGAGTGAGTTTCGCACGTCTTCACCAGAGACGTTTGCCAGAGGCTTCTGAGACGCAAGTTAACAATGCAGACCTGGAGGGTATCTCCAGGTCCAGTAGAGTGGTAACCTGGGAACCTCCTGTCTCAGAATCCTGCTACCTTCACCCTGCCATAAGAATGCAGCTAGTTGACAGCTGGCTTCAAGGCCTGCTTCCCTGTGAGAGCTAAGGACAGGGCACAACCCTCCCGCATCCTGCTTGACTGTAGAAGGAGCTGCTAACGTCCTCATGTTAGTGGCAGGGAAACGTTGTGAGAAAAGCATGTGGAATCGTTGTGCCTGAACCCACGTGTATCTGAGTTGAATACAGCGATTTCCAAAGTCCTTCTTCATCAGAGTGTAGCTAGGTTCCCACTCGCATGTCCGAGTGGGTAGCAGACATCTGCCTCCCATGTATACACACTTCTGAGAGTTGAGCTTATGGCCTGTAAGCCTACCTCCTGCCTGCAGCTACCTTTCGCTTCCAAAAGGCCTAGGCTCGCTGCTTCACCGAAGTGTTGGGAGAGGTAACTGGAATCTCCCGGCACACAAGACTAGTGCCACCAAGCTCAATCCAGCGATTTCCCAGTAATTCCTGGGGTAGACTGGTGCTACATACTAAGTTCCATATGTGAGAAGGTAGCTGAACGCCTTGTCCAAAATCATCTTACTGCTGAGAGTTGAGCTCACCCTCAGTCCCTCACAGTTCCACACTGCCTGCAGAGTGAGTTTCCCACGTCTTCACCAGAGACTTTTGCCAGAGGCTTCTGAGACGCAAGTTAACAATGCACACCTGGACGGTATCTCCAGGTGCAGTAGAGTGGTAATCTGGGAACCTCCTTACTCAGAATACTGCTACCTTCACACTGTCATAAGAATGCAGCTAGTTGAGAGCTGGCTTCTAGGCAAGCTTCCCTGTGAGAGCTGAGGACAGGGCAGAACCCTCCCGCATCCTGCCTGACTGTAGACGTACCTGCTAACCTCCTTATGTTAGTGGCTGGGATGGGTTGCGGGAAAAGCATGTGTAAGCATTGGGCCTGAACTCCCGTGTATCTGAGTTGAATACAGCGATTTCCAACATCCTTCTTCAATAGGAGTGTAGCTAGGTTCCAACTCCCATGTCCGAGTGGGCAGCAGACATCTGCCTCCCATGCATACACACTTCTGAGAGTTGAGCTTATGGCCTGTAACCCTACATCCTGCCTGCCGCTACCTTTCGCTTCCAAAAGGCCTAGGCTCGCTGCTTGACGCAAGTGTTGGGAGAGGTAACTGGAATCTCCCGGCACACAAGAAGAGTGCCTCCAAGCTCAATCAAGCGATTTCCTAGTAATTCCTGGGGTAGACTGGTGCTACATACTAAGTTCCATACGTGAGTAGGTAGTTGAACGCCTTGTCCAAAAACATCTTACTTCTGAGAGTTGAGCTCACCCTCAGTCCCTCACAGTTCCACACTGCCTGCAGAGTGAGTTTCGCACGTCTTCACCAGAGACGTTTGCCAGAGGCTTCTGAGACGCAAGTTAACAATGCAGACCTGGAGGGTATCTCCAGGTCCAGTAGAGTGGTAACCTGGGAACCTCCTGTCTCAGAATCCTGCTACCTTCACCCTGCCATAAGAATGCAGCTAGTTGACAGCTGGCTTCAAGGCCTGCTTCCCTGTGAGAGCTAAGGACAGGGCACAACCCTCCCGCATCCTGCTTGACTGTAGAAGGCGCTGCTAACGTCCTCATGTTAGTGGCAGGGAAACGTTGTGAGAAAAGCATGTGGAATCGTTGTGCCTGAACCCACGTGTATCTGAGTTGAATACAGCGATTTCCAAAGTCCTTCTTCATCAGAGTGTAGCTAGGTTCCCACTCGCATGTCCGAGTGGGTAGCAGACATCTGCCTCCCATGTATACACACTTCTGAGAGTTGAGCTTATGCCCTGTAAGCCTACCTCCTGCCTGCAGCTACCTTTCGCTTCCAAAAGGCCTAGGCTCGCTGCTTCACCGAAGTGTTGGGAGAGGTAACTGGAATCTCCCGGCACACAAGACTAGTGCCACCAAGCTCAATCCAGCGATTTCCCAGTAATTCCTGGGGTAGACTGGTGCTACATACTAAGTTCCATATGTGAGAAGGTAGCTGAACGCCTTGTCCAAAATCATCTTACTGCTGAGAGTTGAGCTCACCCTCAGTCCCTCACAGTTCCACACTGCCTGCAGAGTGAGTTTCCCACGTCTTCACCAGAGACTTTTGCCAGAGGCTTCTGAGACGCAAGTTAACAATGCACACCTGGACGGTATCTCCAGGTGCAGTAGAGTGGTAATCTGGGAACCTCCTTACTCAGAATACTGCTACCTTCACACTGTCATAAGAATGCAGCTAGTTGAGAGCTGGCTTCTAGGCAAGCTTCCCTGTGAGAGCTGAGGACAGGGCAGAACCCTCCCGCATCCTGCCTGACTGTAGACGTACCTGCTAACCTCCTTATGTTAGTGGCTGGGATGGGTTGCGGGAAAAGCATGTGTAAGCATTGGGCCTGAACTCCCGTGTATCTGAGTTGAATACAGCGATTTCCAACATCCTTCTTCAATAGGAGTGTAGCTAGGTTCCAACTCCCATGTCCGAGTGGGTAGCAGACATCTGCCTCCCATGCATACACACTTCTGAGAGTTGAGCTTATGGCCTGTAACCCTACATCCTGCCTGCCGCTACCTTTCGCTTCCAAAAGGCCTAGGCTCGCTGCTTGACGCAAGTGTTGGGAGAGGTAACTGGAATCTCCCGGCACACAAGACGAGTGCCTCCAAGCTCAATCAAGCGATTTCCTAGTAATTCCTGGGGTAGACTGGTGCTACATACTAAGTTCCATACGTGAGTAGGTAGTTGAACGCCTTGTCCAAAAACATCTTACTTCTGAGAGTTGAGCTCACCCTCAGTCCCTCACAGTTCCACACTGCCTGCAGAGTGAGTTTCGCACGTCTTCACCAGAGACGTTTGCCAGAGGCTTCTGAGACGCAAGTTAACAATGCAGACCTGGAGGGTATCTCCAGGTCCAGTAGAGTGGTAACCTGGGAACCTCCTGTCTCAGAATCCTGCTACCTTCACCCTGCCATAAGAATGCAGCTAGTTGACAGCTGGCTTCAAGGCCTGCTTCCCTGTGAGAGCTAAGGACAGGGCACAACCCTCCCGCATCCTGCTTGACTGTAGAAGGCGCTGCTAACGTCCTCATGTTAGTGGCAGGGAAACGTTGTGAGAAAAGCATGTGGAATCGTTGTGCCTGAACCCACGTGTATCTGAGTTGAATACAGCGATTTCCAAAGTCCTTCTTCATCAGAGTGTAGCTAGGTTCCCACTCGCATGTCCGAGTGGGTAGCAGACATCTGCCTCCCATGTATACACACTTCTGAGAGTTGAGCTTATGGCCTGTAAGCCTACCTCCTGCCTGCAGCTACCTTTCGCTTCCAAAAGGCCTAGGCTCGCTGCTTCACCGAAGTGTTGGGAGAGGTAACTGGAATCTCCCGGCACACAAGACTAGTGCCACCAAGCTCAATCCAGCGATTTCCCAGTAATTCCTGGGGTAGACTGGTGCTACATACTAAGTTCCATATGTGAGAAGGTAGCTGAACGCCTTGTCCAAAATCATCTTACTGCTGAGAGTTGAGCTCACCCTCAGTCCCTCACAGTTCCACACTGCCTGCAGAGTGAGTTTCCCACGTCTTCACCAGAGACTTTTGCCAGAGGCTTCTGAGACGCAAGTTAACAATGCACACCTGGACGGTATCTCCAGGTGCAGTAGAGTGGTAATCTGGGAACCTCCTTACTCAGAATACTGCTACCTTCACACTGTCATAAGAATGCAGCTAGTTGAGAGCTGGCTTCTAGGCAAGCTTCCCTGTGAGAGCTGAGGACAGGGCAGAACCCTCCCGCATCCTGCCTGACTGTAGACGTACCTGCTAACCTCCTTATGTTAGTGGCTGGGATGGGTTGCGGGAAAAGCATGTGTAAGCATTGGGCCTGAACTCCCGTGTATCTGAGTTGAATACAGCGATTTCCAACATCCTTCTTCAATAGGAGTGTAGCTAGGTTCCAACTCCCATGTCCGAGTGGGTAGCAGACATCTGCCTCCCATGCATACACACTTCTGAGAGTTGAGCTTATGGCCTGTAACCCTACATCCTGCCTGCCGCTACCTTTCGCTTCCAAAAGGCCTAGGCTCGCTGCTTGACGCAAGTGTTGGGAGAGGTAACTGGAATCTCCCGGCACACAAGACGAGTGCCTCCAAGCTCAATCAAGCGATTTCCTAGTAATTCCTGGGGTAGACTGGTGCTACATACTAAGTTCCATACGTGAGTAGGTAGTTGAACGCCTTGTCCAAAAACATCTTACTTCTGAGAGTTGAGCTCACCCTCAGTCCCTCACAGTTCCACACTGCCTGCAGAGTGCGTTTCGCACGTCTTCACCAGAGACGTTTGCCAGAGGCTTCTGAGACGCAAGTTAACAATGCAGACCTGGATGGTATCTCCAGGTCCAGTAGAGTGGTAACCTGGGAACCTCCTGTCTCAGAATCCTGCTACCTTCACCCTGCCATAAGAATGCAGCTAGTTGACAGCTGGCTTCAAGGCCTGCTTCCCTGTGAGAGCTAAGGACAGGGCACAACCCTCCCGCATCCTGCTTGACTGTAGAAGGCGCTGCTAACGTCCTCATGTTAGTGGCAGGGAAACGTTGTGAGAAAAGCATGTGGAATCGTTGTGCCTGAACCCACGTGTATCTGAGTTGAATACAGCGATTTCCAAAGTCCTTCTTCATCAGAGTGTAGCTAGGTTCCCACTCGCATGTCCGAGTGGGTAGCAGACATCTGCCTCCCATGTATACACACTTCTGAGAGTTGAGCTTATGGCCTGTAAGCCTACCTCCTGCCTGCAGCTACCTTTCGCTTCCAAAAGGCCTAGGCTCGCTGCTTCACCGAAGTGTTGGGAGAGGTAACTGGAATCTCCCGGCACACAAGACTAGTGCCACCAAGCTCAATCCAGCGATTTCCCAGTAATTCCTGGGGTAGACTGGTGCTACATACTAAGTTCCATATGTGAGAAGGTAGCTGAACGCCTTGTCCAAAATCATCTTACTGCTGAGAGTTGAGCTCACCCTCAGTCCCTCACAGTTCCACACTGCCTGCAGAGTGAGTTTCCCACGTCTTCACCAGAGACTTTTGCCAGAGGCTTCTGAGACGCAAGTTAACAATGCACACCTGGACGGTATCTCCAGGTGCAGTAGAGTGGTAATCTGGGAACCTCCTTACTCAGAATACTGCTACCTTCACACTGTCATAAGAATGCAGCTAGTTGAGAGCTGGCTTCTAGGCAAGCTTCCCTGTGAGAGCTGAGGACAGGGCAGAACCCTCCCGCATCCTGCCTGACTGTAGACGTACCTGCTAACCTCCTTATGTTAGTGGCTGGGATGGGTTGCGGGAAAAGCATGTGTAAGCATTGGGCCTGAACTCCCGTGTATCTGAGTTGAATACAGCGATTTCCAACATCCTTCTTCAATAGGAGTGTAGCTAGGTTCCAACTCCCATGTCCGAGTGGGTAGCAGACATCTGCCTCCCATGCATACACACTTCTGAGAGTTGAGCTTATGGCCTGTAACCCTACATCCTGCCTGCCGCTACCTTTCGCTTCCAAAAGGCCTAGGCTCGCTGCTTGACGCAAGTGTTGGGAGAGGTAACTGGAATCTCCCGGCACACAAGACGAGTGCCTCCAAGCTCAATCAAGCGATTTCCTAGTAATTCCTGGGGTAGACTGGTGCTACATACTAAGTTCCATACGTGAGTAGGTAGTTGAACGCCTTGTCCAAAAACATCTTACTTCTGAGAGTTGAGCTCACCCTCAGTCCCTCACAGTTCCACACTGCCTGCAGAGTGAGTTTCGCACGTCTTCACCAGAGACGTTTGCCAGAGGCTTCTGAGACGCAAGTTAACAATGCAGACCTGGAGGGTATCTCCAGGTCCAGTAGAGTGGTAACCTGGGAACCTCCTGTCTCAGAATCCTGCTACCTTCACCCTGCCATAAGAATGCAGCTAGTTGACAGCTGGCTTCAAGGCCTGCTTCCCTGTGAGAGCTAAGGACAGGGCACAACCCTCCCGCATCCTGCTTGACTGTAGAAGGCGCTGCTAACGTCCTCATGTTAGTGGCAGGGAAACGTTGTGAGAAAAGCATGTGGAATCGTTGTGCCTGAACCCACGTGTATCTGAGTTGAATACAGCGATTTCCAAAGTCCTTCTTCATCAGAGTGTAGCTAGGTTCCCACTCGCATGTCCGAGTGGGTAGCAGACATCTGCCTCCCATGTATACACACTTCTGAGAGTTGAGCTTATGGCCTGTAAGCCTACCTCCTGCCTGCAGCTACCTTTCGCTTCCAAAAGGCCTAGGCTCGCTGCTTCACCGAAGTGTTGGGAGAGGTAACTGGAATCTCCCGGCACACAAGACTAGTGCCACCAAGCTCAATCCAGCGATTTCCCAGTAATTCCTGGGGTAGACTGGTGCTACATACTAAGTTCCATATGTGAGAAGGTAGCTGAACGCCTTGTCCAAAATCATCTTACTGCTGAGAGTTGAGCTCACCCTCAGTCCCTCACAGTTCCACACTGCCTGCAGAGTGAGTTTCCCACGTCTTCACCAGAGACTTTTGCCAGAGGCTTCTGAGACGCAAGTTAACAATGCACACCTGGACGGTATCTCCAGGTGCAGTAGAGTGGTAATCTGGGAACCTCCTTACTCAGAATACTGCTACCTTCACACTGTCATAAGAATGCAGCTAGTTGAGAGCTGGCTTCTAGGCAAGCTTCCCTGTGAGAGCTGAGGACAGGGCAGAACCCTCCCGCATCCTGCCTGAATGTAGACGTACCTGCTAACCTCCTTATGTTAGTGGCTGGGATGGGTTGCGGGAAAAGCATGTGTAAGCATTGGGCCTGAACTCCCGTGTATCTGAGTTGAATACAGCGATTTCCAACATCCTTCTTCAATAGGAGTGTAGCTAGGTTCCAACTCCCATGTCCGAGTGGGTAGCAGACATCTGCCTCCCATGCATACACACTTCTGAGAGTTGAGCTTATGGCCTGTAACCCTACATCCTGCCTGCCGCTACCTTTCGCTTCCAAAAGGCCTAGGCTCGCTGCTTGACGCAAGTGTTGGGAGAGGTAACTGGAATCTCCCGGCACACAAGACGAGTGCCTCCAAGCTCAATCAAGCGATTTCCTAGTAATTCCTGGGGTAGACTGGTGCTACATACTAAGTTCCATACGTGAGTAGGTAGTTGAACGCCTTGTCCAAAAACATCTTACTTCTGAGAGTTGAGCTCACCCTCAGTCCCTCACAGTTCCACACTGCCTGCAGAGTGAGTTTCGCACGTCTTCACCAGAGACGTTTGCCAGAGGCTTCTGAGACGCAAGTTAACAATGCAGACCTGGAGGGTATCTCCAGGTCCAGTAGAGTGGTAACCTGGGAACCTCCTGTCTCAGAATCCTGCTACCTTCACCCTGCCATAAGAATGCAGCTAGTTGACAGCTGGCTTCAAGGCCTGCTTCCCTGTGAGAGCTAAGGACAGGGCACAACCCTCCCGCATCCTGCTTGACTGTAGAAGGCGCTGCTAACGTCCTCATGTTAGTGGCAGGGAAACGTTGTGAGAAAAGCATGTGGAATCGTTGTGCCTGAACCCACGTGTATCTGAGTTGAATACAGCGATTTCCAAAGTCCTTCTTCATCAGAGTGTAGCTAGGTTCCCACTCGCATGTCCGAGTGGGTAGCAGACATCTGCCTCCCATGTATACACACTTCTGAGAGTTGAGCTTATGGCCTGTAAGCCTACCTCCTGCCTGCAGCTACCTTTCGCTTCCAAAAGGCCTAGGCTCGCTGCTTCACCGAAGTGTTGGGAGAGGTAACTGGAATCTCCCGGCACACAAGACTAGTGCCACCAAGCTCAATCCAGCGATTTCCCAGTAATTCCTGGGGTAGACTGGTGCTACATACTAAGTTCCATATGTGAGAAGGTAGCTGAACGCCTTGTCCAAAATCATCTTACTGCTGAGAGTTGAGCTCACCCTCAGTCCCTCACAGTTCCACACTGCCTGCAGAGTGAGTTTCCCACGTCTTCACCAGAGACTTTTGCCAGAGGCTTCTGAGACGCAAGTTAACAATGCACACCTGGACGGTATCTCCAGGTGCAGTAGAGTGGTAATCTGGGAACCTCCTTACTCAGAATACTGCTACCTTCACACTGTCATAAGAATGCAGCTAGTTGAGAGCTGGCTTCTAGGCAAGCTTCCCTGTGAGAGCTGAGGACAGGGCAGAACCCTCCCGCATCCTGCCTGACTGTAGACGTACCTGCTAACCTCCTTATGTTAGTGGCTGGGATGGGTTGCGGGAAAAGCATGTGTAAGCATTGGGCCTGAACTCCCGTGTATCTGAGTTGAATACAGCGATTTCCAACATCCTTCTTCAATAGGAGTGTAGCTAGGTTCCAACTCCCATGTCCGAGTGGGTAGCAGACATCTGCCTCCCATGCATACACACTTCTGAGAGTTGAGCTTATGGCCTGTAACCCTACATCCTGCCTGCCGCTACCTTTCGCTTCCAAAAGGCCTAGGCTCGCTGCTTGACGCAAGTGTTGGGAGAGGTAACTGGAATCTCCCGGCACACAAGACGAGTGCCTCCAAGCTCAATCAAGCGATTTCCTAGTAATTCCTGGGGTAGACTGGTGCTACATACTAAGTTCCATACGTGAGTAGGTAGTTGAACGCCTTGTCCAAAAACATCTTACTTCTGAGAGTTGAGCTCACCCTCAGTCCCTCACAGTTCCACACTGCCTGCAGAGTGAGTTTCGCACGTCTTCACCAGAGACGTTTGCCAGAGGCTTCTGAGACGCAAGTTAACAATGCAGACCTGGAGGGTATCTCCAGGTCTAGTAGAGTGGTAACCTGGGAAACTCCTGTCTCAGAATCCTGCTACCTTCACCCTGCCATAAGAATGCAGCTAGTTGACAGCTGGCTTCAAGGCCTGCTTCCCTGTGAGAGCTAAGGACAGGGCACAACCCTCCCGCATCCTGCTTGACTGTAGAAGGCGCTGCTAACGTCCTCATGTTAGTGGCAGGGAAACGTTGTGAGAAAAGCATGTGGAATCGTTGTGCCTGAACCCACGTGTATCTGAGTTGAATACAGCGATTTCCGAAGTCCTTCTTCATCAGAGTGTAGCTAGGTTCCCACTCGCATGTCCGAGTGGGTAGCACACATCTGCCTCCCATGTATACACACTTCTGAGAGTTGAGCTTATGGCCTGTAAGCCTACCTCCTGCCTGCAGCTACCTTTCGCTTCCAAAAGGCCTAGGCTCGCTGCTTCACCGAAGTGTTGGGAGAGGTAACTGGAATCTCCCGGCACACAAGACTAGTGCCACCAAGCTCAATCCAGCGATTTCCCAGTAATTCCTGGGGTAGACTGGTGCTACATACTAAGTTCCATATGTGAGAAGGTAGCTGAACGCCTTGTCCAAAATCATCTTACTGCTGAGAGTTGAGCTCACCCTCAGTCCCTCACAGTTCCACACTGCCTGCAGAGTGAGTTTCCCACGTCTTCACCAGAGACTTTTGCCAGAGGCTTCTGAGACGCAAGTTAACAATGCACACCTGGACGGTATCTCCAGGTGCAGTAGAGTGGTAATCTGGGAACCTCCTTACTCAGAATACTGCTACCTTCACACTGTCATAAGAATGCAGCTAGTTGAGAGCTGGCTTCTAGGCAAGCTTCCCTGTGAGAGCTGAGGACAGGGCAGAACCCTCCCGCATCCTGCCTGACTGTAGACGTACCTGCTAACCTCCTTATGTTAGTGGCTGGGATGGGTTGCGGGAAAAGCATGTGTAAGCATTGGGCCTGAACTCCCGTGTATCTGAGTTGAATACAGCGATTTCCAACATCCTTCTTCAATAGGAGTGTAGCTAGGTTCCAACTCCCATGTCCGAGTGGGTAGCAGACATCTGCCTCCCATGCATACACACTTCTGAGAGTTGAGCTTATGGCCTGTAACCCTACATCCTGCCTGCCGCTACCTTTCGCTTCCAAAAGGCCTAGGCTCGCTGCTTGACGCAAGTGTTGGGAGAGGTAACTGGAATCTCCCGGCACACAAGACGAGTGCCTCCAAGCTCAATCAAGCGATTTCCTAGTAATTCCTGGGGTAGACTGGTGCTACATACTAAGTTCCATACGTGAGTAGGTAGTTGAACGCCTTGTCCAAAAACATCTTACTTCTGAGAGTTGAGCTCACCCTCAGTCCCTCACAGTTCCACACTGCCTGCAGAGTGAGTTTCGCACGTCTTCACCAGAGACGTTTGCCAGAGGCTTCTGAGACGCAAGTTAACAATGCAGACCTGGAGGGTATCTCCAGGTCCAGTAGAGTGGTAACCTGGGAACCTCCTGTCTCAGAATCCTGCTACCTTCACCCTGCCATAAGAATGCAGCTAGTTGACAGCTGGCTTCAAGGCCTGCTTCCCTGTGAGAGCTAAGGACAGGGCACAACCCTCCCGCATCCTGCTTGACTGTAGAAGGCGCTGCTAACGTCCTCATGTTAGTGGCAGGGAAACGTTGTGAGAAAAGCATGTGGAATCGTTGTGCCTGAACCCACGTGTATCTGAGTTGAATACAGCGATTTCCAAAGTCCTTCTTCATCAGAGTGTAGCTAGGTTCCCACTCGCATGTCCGAGTGGGTAGCAGACATCTGCCTCCCATGTATACACACTTCTGAGAGTTGAGCTTATGGCCTGTAAGCCTACCTCCTGCCTGCAGCTACCTTTCGCTTCCAAAAGGCCTAGGCTCGCTGCTTCACCGAAGTGTTGGGAGAGGTAACTGGAATCTCCCGGCACACAAGACTAGTGCCACCAAGCTCAATCCAGCGATTTCCCAGTAATTCCTGGGGTAGACTGGTGCTACATACTAAGTTCCATATGTGAGAAGGTAGCTGAACGCCTTGTCCAAAATCATCTTACTGCTGAGAGTTGAGCTCACCCTCAGTCCCTCACAGTTCCACACTGCCTGCAGAGTGAGTTTCCCACGTCTTCACCAGAGACTTTTGCCAGAGGCTTCTGAGACGCAAGTTAACAATGCACACCTGGACGGTATCTCCAGGTGCAGTAGAGTGGTAATCTGGGAACCTCCTTACTCAGAATACTGCTACCTTCACACTGTCATAAGAATGCAGCTAGTTGAGAGCTGGCTTCTAGGCAAGCTTCCCTGTGAGAGCTGAGGACAGGGCAGAACCCTCCCGCATCCTGCCTGACTGTAGACGTACCTGCTAACCTCCTTATGTTAGTGGCTGGGATGGGTTGCTGGAAAAGCATGTGTAAGCATTGGGCCTGAACTCCCGTGTATCTGAGTTGAATACAGCGATTTCCAACATCCTTCTTCAATAGGAGTGTAGCTAGGTTCCAACTCCCATGTCCGAGTGGGCAGCAGACATCTGCCTCCCATGCATACACACTTCTGAGAGTTGAGCTTATGGCCTGTAACCCTACATCCTGCCTGCCGCTACCTTTCGCTTCCAAAAGGCCTAGGCTCGCTGCTTGACGCAAGTGTTGGGAGAGGTAACTGGAATCTCCCGGCACACAAGACGAGTGCCTCCAAGCTCAATCAAGCGATTTCCTAGTAATTCCTGGGGTAGACTGGTGCTACATACTAAGTTCCATACGTGAGTAGGTAGTTGAACGCCTTGTCCAAAAACATCTTACTTCTGAGAGTTGAGCTCACCCTCAGTCCCTCACAGTTCCACACTGCCTGCAGAGTGAGTTTCGCACGTCTTCACCAGAGACGTTTGCCAGAGGCTTCTGAGAAGCAAGTTAACAATGCAGACCTGGAGGGTATCTCCAGGTCCAGTAGAGTGGTAACCTGGGAACCTCCTGTCTCAGAATCCTGCTACCTTCACCCTGCCATAAGAATGCAGCTAGTTGACAGCTGGCTTCAAGGCCTGCTTCCCTGTGAGAGCTAAGGACAGGGCACAACCCTCCCGCATCCTGCTTGACTGTAGAAGGCGCTGCTAACGTCCTCATGTTAGTGGCAGGGAAACGTTGTGAGAAAAGCATGTGGAATCGTTGTGCCTGAACCCACGTGTATCTGAGTTGAATACAGCGATTTCCAAAGTCCTTCTTCATCAGAGTGTAGCTAGGTTCCCACTCGCATGTCCGAGTGGGTAGCAGACATCTGCCTCCCATGTATACACACTTCTGAGAGTTGAGCTTATGGCCTGTAAGCCTACCTCCTGCCTGCAGCTACCTTTCGCTTCCAAAAGGCCTAGGCTCGCTGCTTCACCGAAGTGTTGGGAGAGGTAACTGGAATCTCCCGGCACACAAGACTAGTGCCACCAAGCTCAATCCAGCGATTTCCCAGTAATTCCTGGGGTAGACTGGTGCTACATACTAAGTTCCATATGTGAGAAGGTAGCTGAACGCCTTGTCCAAAATCATCTTACTGCTGAGAGTTGAGCTCACCCTCAGTCCCTCACAGTTCCACACTGCCTGCAGAGTGAGTTTCCCACGTCTTCACCAGAGACTTTTGCCAGAGGCTTCTGAGACGCAAGTTAACAATGCACACCTGGACGGTATCTCCAGGTGCAGTAGAGTGGTAATCTGGGAACCTCCTTACTCAGAATACTGCTACCTTCACACTGTCATAAGAATGCAGCTAGTTGAGAGCTGGCTTCTAGGCAAGCTTCCCTGTGAGAGCTGAGGACAGGGCAGAACCCTCCCGCATCCTGCCTGACTGTAGACGTACCTGCTAACCTCCTTATGTTAGTGGCTGGGATGGGTTGCGGGAAAAGCATGTGTAAGCATTGGGCCTGAACTCCCGTGTATCTGAGTTGAATACAGCGATTTCCAACATCCTTCTTCAATAGGAGTGTAGCTAGGTTCCAACTCCCATGTCCGAGTGGGCAGCAGACATCTGCCTCCCATGCATACACACTTCTGAGAGTTGAGCTTATGGCCTGTAACCCTACATCCTGCCTGCCGCTACCTTTCGCTTCCAAAAGGCCTAGGCTCGCTGCTTGACGCAAGTGTTGGGAGAGGTAACTGGAATCTCCCGGCACACAAGACGAGTGCCTCCAAGCTCAATCAAGCGATTTCCTAGTAATTCCTGGGGTAGACTGGTGCTACATACTAAGTTCCATACGTGAGTAGGTAGTTGAACGCCTTGTCCAAAAACATCTTACTTCTGAGAGTTGAGCTCACCCTCAGTCCCTCACAGTTCCACACTGCCTGCAGAGTGAGTTTCGCACGTCTTCACCAGAGACGTTTGCCAGAGGCTTCTGAGACGCAAGTTAACAATGCAGACCTGGAGGGTATCTCCAGGTCCAGTAGAGTGGTAACCTGGGAACCTCCTGTCTCAGAATCCTGCTACCTTCACCCTGCCATAAGAATGCAGCTAGTTGACAGCTGGCTTCAAGGCCTGCTTCCCTGTGAGAGCTAAGGACAGGGCACAACCCTCCCGCATCCTGCTTGACTGTAGAAGGAGCTGCTAACGTCCTCATGTTAGTGGCAGGGAAACGTTGTGAGAAAAGCATGTGGAATCGTTGTGCCTGAACCCACGTGTATCTGAGTTGAATACAGCGATTTCCAAAGTCCTTCTTCATCAGAGTGTAGCTAGGTTCCCACTCGCATGTCCGAGTGGGTAGCAGACATCTGCCTCCCATGTATACACACTTCTGAGAGTTGAGCTTATGGCCTGTAAGCCTACCTCCTGCCTGCAGCTACCTTTCGCTTCCAAAAGGCCTAGGCTCGCTGCTTCACCGAAGTGTTGGGAGAGGTAACTGGAATCTCCCGGCACACAAGACTAGTGCCACCAAGCTCAATCCAGCGATTTCCCAGTAATTCCTGGGGTAGACTGGTGCTACATACTAAATTCCATATGTGAGAAGGTAGCTGAACGCCTTGTCCAAAATCATCTTACTGCTGAGAGTTGAGCTCACCCTCAGTCCCTCACAGTTCCACACTGCCTGCAGAGTGAGTTTCCCACGTCTTCACCAGAGACTTTTGCCAGAGGCTTCTGAGACGCAAGTTAACAATGCACACCTGGACGGTATCTCCAGGTGCAGTAGAGTGGTAATCTGGGAACCTCCTTACTCAGAATACTGCTACCTTCACACTGTCATAAGAATGCAGCTAGTTGAGAGCTGGCTTCTAGGCAAGCTTCCCTGTGAGTGCTGAGGACAGGGCAGAACCCTCCCGCATCCTGCCTGACTGTAGACGTACCTGATAACCTCCTTATGTTAGTGGCTGGGATGGGTTGCGGGAAAAGCATGTGTAAGCATTGGGCCTGAACTCCCGTGTATCTGAGTTGAATACAGCGATTTCCAACATCCTTCTTCAATAGGAGTGTAGCTAGGTTCCAACTCCCATGTCCGAGTGGGCAGCAGACATCTGCCTCCCATGCATACACACTTCTGAGAGTTGAGCTTATGGCCTGTAACCCTACATCCTGCCTGCCGCTACCTTTCGCTTCCAAAAGGCCTAGGCTCGCTGCTTGACGCAAGTGTTGGGAGAGGTAACTGGAATCTCCCGGCACACAAGACGAGTGCCTCCAAGCTCAATCAAGCGATTTCCTAGTAATTCCTGGGGTAGACTGGTGCTACATACTAAGTTCCATACGTGAGTAGGTAGTTGAACGCCTTGTCCAAAAACATCTTACTTCTGAGAGTTGAGCTCACCCTCAGTCCCTCACAGTTCCACACTGCCTGCAGAGTGAGTTTCGCACGTCTTCACCAGAGACGTTTGCCAGAGGCTTCTGAGACGCAAGTTAACAATGCAGACCTGGAGGGTATCTCCAGGTCCAGTAGAGTGGTAACCTGGGAACCTCCTGTCTCAGAATCCTGCTACCTTCACCCTGCCATAAGAATGCAGCTAGTTGACAGCTGGCTTCAAGGCCTGCTTCCCTGTGAGAGCTAAGGACAGGGCACAACCCTCCCGCATCCTGCTTGACTGTAGAAGGAGCTGCTAACGTCCTCATGTTAGTGGCAGGGAAACGTTGTGAGAAAAGCATGTGGAATCGTTGTGCCTGAACCCACGTGTATCTGAGTTGAATACAGCGATTTCCAAAGTCCTTCTTCATCAGAGTGTAGCTAGGTTCCCACTCGCATGTCCGAGTGGGTAGCAGACATCTGCCTCCCATGTATACACACTTCTGAGAGTTGAGCTTATGGCCTGTAAGCCTACCTCCTGCCTGCAGCTACCTTTCGCTTCCAAAAGGCCTAGGCTCGCTGCTTCACCGAAGTGTTGGGAGAGGTAACTGGAATCTCCCGGCACACAAGACTAGTGCCACCAAGCTCAATCCAGCGATTTCCCAGTAATTCCTGGGGTAGACTGGTGCTACATACTAAGTTCCATATGTGAGAAGGTAGCTGAACGCCTTGTCCAAAATCATCTTACTGCTGAGAGTTGAGCTCACCCTCAGTCCCTCACAGTTCCACACTGCCTGCAGAGTGAGTTTCCCACGTCTTCACCAGAGACTTTTGCCAGAGGCTTCTGAGACGCAAGTTAACAATGCACACCTGGACGGTATCTCCAGGTGCAGTAGAGTGGTAATCTGGGAACCTCCTTACTCAGAATACTGCTACCTTCACACTGTCATAAGAATGCAGCTAGTTGAGAGCTGGCTTCTAGGCAAGCTTCCCTGTGAGAGCTGAGGACAGGGCAGAACCCTCCCGCATCCTGCCTGACTGTAGACGTACCTGATAACCTCCTTATGTTAGTGGCTGGGATGGGTTGCGGGAAAAGCATGTGTAAGCATTGGGCCTGAACTCCCGTGTATCTGAGTTGAATACAGCGATTTCCAACATCCTTCTTCAATAGGAGTGTAGCTAGGTTCCAACTCCCATGTCCGAGTGGGCAGCAGACATCTGCCTCCCATGCATACACACTTCTGAGAGTTGAGCTTATGGCCTGTAACCCTACATCCTGCCTGCCGCTACCTTTCGCTTCCAAAAGGCCTAGGCTCGCTGCTTGACGCAAGTGTTGGGAGAGGTAACTGGAATCTCCCGGCTCACAAGACGAGTGCCTCCAAGCTCAATCAAGCGATTTCCTAGTAATTCCTGGGGTAGACTGGTGCTACATACTAAGTTCCATACGTGAGTAGCTAGTTGAACGCCTTGTCCAAAAACATCTTACTTCTGAGAGTTGAGCTCACCCTCAGTCCCTCACAGTTCCACACTGCCTGCAGAGTGAGTTTCGCACGTCTTCACCAGAGACGTTTGCCAGAGGCTTCTGAGACGCAAGTTAACAATGCAGACCTGGAGGGTATCTCCAGGTCCAGTAGAGTGGTAACCTGGGAACCTCCTGTCTCAGAATCCTGCTACCTTCACCCTGCCATAAGAATGCAGCTAGTTGACAGCTGGCTTCAAGGCCTGCTTCCCTGTGAGAGCTAAGGACAGGGCACAACCCTCCCACATCCTGCTTGACTGTAGAAGGAGCTGCTAACGTCCTCATGTTAGTGGCAGGGAAACGTTGTGAGAAAAGCATGTGGAATCGTTGTGCCTGAACCCACGTGTATCTGAGTTGAATACAGCGATTTCCAAAGTCCTTCTTCATCAGAGTGTAGCTAGGTTCCCACTCGCATGTCCGAGTGGGTAGCAGACATCTGCCTCCCATGTATACACACTTCTGAGAGTTGAGCTTATGGCCTGTAAGCCTACCTCCTGCCTGCAGCTACCTTTCGCTTCCAAAAGGCCTAGGCTCGCTGCTTCACCGAAGTGTTGGGAGAGGTAACTGGAATCTCCCGGCACACAAGACTAGTGCCACCAAGCTCAATCCAGCGATTTCCCAGTAATTCCTGGGGTAGACTGGTGCTACATACTAAGTTCCATATGTGAGAAGGTAGCTGAACGCCTTGTCCAAAATCATCTTACTGCTGAGAGTTGAGCTCACCCTCAGTCCCTCACAGTTCCACACTGCCTGCAGAGTGAGTTTCCCACGTCTTCACCAGAGACTTTTGCCAGAGGCTTCTGAGACGCAAGTTAACAATGCACACCTGGACGGTATCTCCAGGTGCAGTAGAGTGGTAATCTGGGAACCTCCTTACTCAGAATACTGCTACCTTCACACTGTCATAAGAATGCAGCTAGTTGAGAGCTGGCTTCTAGGCAAGCTTCCCTGTGAGAGCTGAGGACAGGGCAGAACCCTCCCGCATCCTGCCTGACTGTAGACGTACCTGCTAACCTCCTTATGTTAGTGGCTGGGATGGGTTGCGGGAAAAGCATGTGTAAGCATTGGGCCTGAACTCCCGTGTATCTGAGTTGAATACAGCGATTTCCAACATCCTTCTTCAATAGGAGTGTAGCTAGGTTCCAACTCCCATGTCCGAGTGGGCAGCAGACATCTGCCTCCCATGCATACACACTTCTGAGAGTTGAGCTTATGGCCTGTAACCCTACATCCTGCCTGCCGCTACCTTTCGCTTCCAAAAGGCCTAGGCTCGCTGCTTGACGCAAGTGTTGGGAGAGGTAACTGGAATCTCCCGGCTCACAAGACGAGTGCCTCCAAGCTCAATCAAGCGATTTCCTAGTAATTCCTGGGGTAGACTGGTGCTACATACTAAGTTCCATACGTGAGTAGGTAGTTGAACGCCTTGTCCAAAAACATCTTACTTCTGAGAGTTGAGCTCACCCTCAGTCCCTCACAGTTCCACACTGCCTGCAGAGTGAGTTTCGCACGTCTTCACCAGAGACGTTTGCCAGAGGCTTCTGAGACGCAAGTTAACAATGCAGACCTGGAGGGTATCTCCAGGTCCAGTAGAGTGGTAACCTGGGAACCTCCTGTCTCAGAATCCTGCTACCTTCACCTGCCCAGAAGAATGCAGCTAGTTGACAGCTGGCTTCAAGCCTGCTTCCCTGTGAGAGCTAAGGGCAGGGCACAACCCTCCCGCATCCTGCTTGACATGTAGAAGGAGCTGCTAACGTCCTCATGTTAGTGGCAGGGAAACGTTGTGAGAAAAGCATGTGGAATCGTTGTGCCTGAACCCACGTGTATCTGAGTTGATACAGCGATTTCCAAAGTCCTTCTCATCAGAGTGTAGCTAGGTTCCCACTCGCATGTCCGAGTGGGTAGCAGACATCTGCCTCCCATGTATACACACTTCTGAGAGTTGAGCTTATGGCCTGTAAGCCTACCTCCTGCCTGCAGCTACCTTTCGCTTCCAAAAGGCCTAGGCTCGCTGCTTCACCGAAGTGTTGGGAGAGGTAACTGGAATCTCCCGGCACACAAGACTAGTGCCACCAAGCTCAATCCAGCGATTTCCCAGTAATTCCTGGGGTAGACTGGTGCTACATACTAAGTTCCATATGTGAGAAGGTAGCTGAACGCCTTGTCCAAAATCATCTTACTGCTGAGAGTTGAGCTCACCCTCAGTCCCTCACAGTTCCACACTGCCTGCAGAGTGAGTTTCCCACGTCTTCACCAGAGACTTTTGCCAGAGGCTTCTGAGACGCAAGTTAACAATGCACACCTGGACGGTATCTCCAGGTGCAGTAGAGTGGTAATCTGGGAACCTCCTTACTCAGAATACTGCTACCTTCACACTGTCATAAGAATGCAGCTAGTTGAGAGCTGGCTTCTAGGCAAGCTTCCCTGTGAGAGCAGAGGACAGGGCAGAACCCTCCCGCATCCTGCCTGACTGTAGACGTACCTGCTAACCTCCTTATGTTAGTGGCTGGGATGGGTTGCGGGAAAAGCATGTGTAAGCATTGGGCCTGAACTCCCGTGTATCTGAGTTGAATACAGCGATTTCCAACATCCTTCTTCAATAGGAGTGTAGCTAGGTTCCAACTCCCATGTCCGAGTGGGTAGCAGACATCTGCCTCCCATGCATACACACTTCTGAGAGTTGAGCTTATGGCCTGTAACCCTACATCCTGCCTGCCGCTACCTTTCGCTTCCAAAAGGCCTAGGCTCGCTGCTTGACGCAAGTGTTGGGAGAGGTAACTGGAATCTCCCG